>NC_133038.1:3363611-3669166 GCF_048771995.1 Taeniopygia guttata | reverse complement strand
CATGATGTTACATTGAACTTCAGAAGATTCCACAGCAGCCTTTCTTTTCTGACCTTAGAATAGTTTTTCTATGGATATAAGTGCCAAAAAAAAGCTTCTTTTGGATTCTAGAAAAATATTATAATTAGAAAAAGATACTTAAGCATAATGCATTATGCAGCACTTCCAGCCTGTCCTTCAGAACACACTGACACAAAAATAAGGCTCAGATTTTGTAGCTTTTTGCATGGCAGCTGAGAGTACTGCTGATGCTACAGTCAAGTTCATCTTTGTGTCCTCTGTTCAAGTTCCTGTTAACTTCTCAGATTTTTAAGTGGTATTTTTTTAGAATGCAGGCTTCAAATTCTTCAGCTGATTTTCCTAAAGATATGGTGCAGATATTGATCAATGGAATAAAGTTATTGAACAACTAGGAACACCATCAGCAGACTTCATGAAGAAACTGCAGCCTACAGTGAGGAATTATGTAGAAAACAGGCCAAAATATCCTGGTATTAAGTTTGAAGAGCTCTTCCCAGACTGGATATTTCCATCAGAATCTGATCGGGACAAGTTAAAAAGTAAGGCGAGTTTTTTCTCTCTTTTTTTCCTATGAAGTTAATTCAAAATGTGTGCAGCACACTTAATTTAAAGCCTAATAAAAATATTTATTGCAGTAGATGTCAACATTAAAAGCTGCATACCTTCTGTTTCTTTCATTTATGATAAGTTCTCAAATCTTAGTAGTAGTTACTAAATATTCCTTCTCTGTCTCAGGATTCTATTTAATTCTCTTAATTTTAATCCATTGAATAATGTTTGTCATTTAGTGTTCTCCAAAAGTAATACTTTTTATTGAGATTATTGTTGATCATCTTGTTCTAAGTGCATACAGCTCATGTGAGTTATACTTTAGATAATTACTGAGAAAAAAAAAAAAAAAACCACAAACAACAATCCATGTTATTATATTCTGTGGAACAGAAGTGAAAATTTGCAGTGCATGCCCTGTGTTTCCAGTATTTATTTCCTGTGTCAGACATTAAACTCTACAGCTCTTTTACATGTCTTCTTTTCACCTTTACTTTCTAGCCAGCCAAGCTAGAGATTTATTGTCAAAAATGCTTGTAGTAGACCCAGACAAGAGAATTTCTGTAGATGAAGCCTTACGTCATCCTTATATTACTGTCTGGTATGATCCAGCTGAAGCAGAAGCTGTAAGTTTGCAATTAAAATAAATTTTTAAGATTCCAATTCTATAACTCTAAAAGTAGTCTTAATTTTAGTCAAGAGCATGCTTTGAATTCACTGGCTAGCAGGAGTCACACAGGAAACCTTCAGATGAGCATTGGGGCAGAATCACCTGAAGGACAGCTGCTGGTGGGGAGCTGATATAATTCTGAAAGTGGTTGTTAATATTTCGTTTTATTTACAGAAAGAGGTGTCTATTTGGTGGCAATCCTGGGCTTTTAAAACAGGGTCTTGCTCTAAGGCCCTGTAAAGCCTTACAGTGAATTTCATTTTGGTTGATGCTTTTAAACAACCTTTCAGTGTGAGGCAGGTCTTAAAAGCAGATTCTGGAGTTGTAAAATGGATGTGTCTTTGAAGTATAGGGAATAAACTGCCAACAATGAAGGTAAAAAATGCTAAAAAAGTTGTCATTTTTAGATTTAGTTAAGATTGGGTGAATTAACCTGATGTAGTAGGCATTATAGACTTTTCTTTTCTTTGTAGCCTCCACCTCAAATCTATGATGCACAACTGGAAGAAAGAGAACATGCAATTGAAGAATGGAAAGGTAAGGAGTGAGCATGACAAATTACATTTATTGTAGTATCTTGTGTTATTAGTGAGTGGCTGCAGTGTGTGCTGGGTTGTGTAACAGACTGTTCCACATAAGCAGTACTGCCTGTGGCAACAGGAAAGAAAATCAGTGATGGAAATGTGTGTGCAGTGAATACATACCTAGGTGGGTGAATGCTCATATATACATGAAGTCTGTTCAACAAAATGCTGCAGTTTACTTTTTTCCTTCCCTTTTTGTTCTTAAGTGCCTGTAACCTATAGAGCTTTTTCCTTGATAGAGAGTTCTCTGAAAAAGAAACATGCCTCTTCTCAGTATGCATTGTTTAAGCCATATCTCTTGACAATATTTACTAGTTCATTTGTTCTAGAAAGCTTAAATAGCAGGAGAGTCCTTTGGTGTAGTTTTTTTTTCCTCTAATCTCATTGCTTATTTATTGACCAAATAGATTAAACTGTTGACTTAAACAAAAGAATAAACAGCACTGTGGTATTAAAATCAATTTCACCTTACAGTTTTAGTCAAAACCATTGAATGGTGAGGCAGTAAAAATTTTAACATCTGCCATCACAAGACCAAGGGTAATAGGCATCTTTTATGACTACTTTGAAAGCTGCTTGGTTTTGTAAAACAGCATTATAAACTTGAGATATTGATTCTGGCTGATCTATATGTATGTTGTCCTTAGGGCATGCCTGCACAGGTAGGTAGGCTTCAAATCATCTTTGATTACTGCAAGGTGGAAAAGTAAAATGGATCCACTAAATGTAATTGAATGCATTTGTAAACATTGTTACTCAGAATTGAAGAGTCCTGAATCTACTTAGATATTGTTATCTAAGTTACATTAAGACTATGGGTACACACACAAGCTTCTGTGATTTAAGTTACAGCTCTGGATTTTTCTGGGTGTTGTTCAGGTGACTGTATCCTTAGTTGTCCTTGACTAGTAAATGAGGGTTTTCATAAAATATTTTAATTGTTTGATCTTCTTCAAACTATCCAGACTTTCCTCAATGCACCCATGGAGATGGTTCTTCAAGAATAAAAATTTGTGTATAATTTTGTTATCAAAAGTAAAATTTCCAGAGAGGTTTACATAAAATCCGATTTTGAATCCAAATTTGATTTTTATTTTTTTAAAGTTAATATTAGTGCATTGTAGGTATACATAAAATTTTGAGGTGAGGTATTTGTTTTTTTTAAGTGGACAGCTATGCTATTTATATGATATGTTGATTTTGGTACAGTCCTTATGTCTTTCTGTGATGCTTGAGAAAATGTGTGTAATTCTCTTATCATTGCTGTAGACAAGATGGCAAATAAATACCTCTACAGTTCTACTTCCAGACTGATCCTTAACCATTTCCTTGTACCTTGATACAAATGTGAATTACTTACAAATCCCCTGTGATCTTACAGTGCTTTTCTGTCTCATTTTTCTTTTGTCCCACTGTTCTCTTGTAAGAATTAATATACAAAGAAGTTATGGATTGGGAAGAAAGGAGCAAGAATGGTGTGGTAAAAGATCAGCCCTCAGGTTAGTCATTGTTTCAGTAGTTCTGTAACTGTCACACGTAGTGCTGTGAATGAAGAAATCTGCTCAGTCATCCAGGTAGGCAAAGCTTTTGTTGTTTGGGACTCTTGAGACTGATCTGTCTTTGGAGATCCATGTACTCTGCTTTTTAATTGTTCTGAACTTGGTCTTGCATGTTGCACACCCTGAGCTGCTTTGTCCCTAATGGGCTCAGTCATCAAATGAAATTATCAGCACCAGTGAGCTCACCTGGAGCTCAGGTACCTGTGCTGAGTGCTCAGCATCAACCTCTCTCCTCAGGGCTAAACAGCTTTAGGGCTCCCTTAGGGTACTTAACAGTGCTAAGTGTTAGTGCCCATGATTGAATCCTTGTGTTTGCTGCTGTTCTCACAGCTCAGTAATCAGAATATTGTACTGTCTTTTATTAACTATATCTGTTTGATTTCATGACACTCAAGTCATTATTCACACTGTGCATTGTTAGTCTTTTTTTCCTTTCCTCCACAGAGAGGGAAAAAAATAAAAATCTCTTTAAAGGTCACCTTGGCTTTTGAGTGCTAGGGCCCTTAGTGCTTGCTTTTCTCCTTTTTTATTAATTCCTTGATTTTTCTAAGGATTTCTGTGGGGAAAGTGCTGCTCACAGCCCAGAAGAGTGATTATTTGTGACTGTAATATTGTCTTGCCTCAGATTTTATTATGTTTGGTTTTCTTAGCACAGATGCAGCAGTGAATAGCAACACCAGTCCTTCCCAGTCATCATCTATCAATGACATTTCATCCATGTCAACAGAGCAAACATTGGCCTCAGACACAGACAGCAGCCTGGATGCCTTGACAGGACCCCTCGAAGGATGTCGATGATCAGCTGTGATTGCAGACTTGACTTTGGAAAAGAACTCTACTTTCCATTGGGCCTGAATTGCTTGTAAGTTAATGAAACCAAGTAGAAAAACTCCATGTTCTGCATGTTCTGCTAAAGTAATGCCTGTTGTTATTTTTACTCAGTTGTTATGAAATTGCCTGCTTAATGTTGTAGAATGGAAACAAATCAATGTCTAAAGAACAAAAAAAAATTAAATTTAGACACTATTAGAGGCTTTTCTTTGTTTTAGCCTATTTCAGGTGAGCAGTTATAATAGACTTTTAGCCAATAACTCCTCTTAAGTGGCTTCATCAATCTCCAGTCCCAGCTGGCAGGCTTCTGTGACACAGTGGTTGTTTACATTTAGTACAGTATTGCTCATCAGTAGGTTTTTTGAATGTATAGTCCCTATGAGGTTTGTTTTACTGTGTGACTGTGGCAGTTTGATTTATTTAATAACCAGAGTGTTGTGTGTAAGTGTGAGCTCACATGTGGAATGCTCTCAGTACTATGTTTAAAGGGCAGTTTTTCTTCCACATAGCACTTTTTTTTTCTTTTACTCAAACCCATTCTATCTTCGCTTTTCAATAATTCTCTCTTCTTGTAGAAGAGACAAACATGAAGTTTAAAGCATAAAGCCATTACTTTGTATTTCACCTGAGTGTCTTTTCCAGTCTTTTAAATGTGGACAGAAGATACAATGGCTTAAATAAATCTTGAGGAAGGATGAGTGACTTTTCTGTGAAGCAGTGCCTGTTTAGAAGGAGACTGTGCTAAAATGTTCTGTATTTTCTAGCTTGTGATACTCATCTTTAACAGAGATAAACAGAAGTTTTGTCTGTGATGCTCTTCATTCACTGCAAGCTCAGATAAAATGAGAGATGACTTGGAGATACTTGCAGCCTCAAAAAGCTGCATAAATATTTTCCATTTTTTTTAATGGGTCCATTCTATCTAGTGAGTAAGTAAAGAAATTACAGTACAGTAGTTCTGAGTCACTTGTAAATTAAGCATTTAGGTAACAGAGCTTAGCTCTATTCTCACCTTAGGAAAGTCTATTTATGGTGAGAAGAAAGACAATGTTTAATACAAATTTTCTAAATGCAATGTCAGACAAGATGAGGAGGTTATTTGCTGTTCCCATACAGATTTCTCAATACAGTTTTTAGAATCAGATAATACAAAATTGCCTGTTACATTGCACAATCTGTTGAATTAGAAAATGCATTTGCAGTAGGGTAGGGCTTAAATTGCTTTGTAACACATGCTGGTGACTTGGTGCACGTTCACTTTGGAGTGCACAGGTGTGAAATTTGCTACAGGATCTCATGTGTGCATGTGTGAGACTGACCTATGGAACTGTAAGAGTAATAGATATGTACAAGATGAGGTAAAACACCACTTTCTTAAAGGCACTATATTTAGCTGTTAATCAGATACTCTTGTCTTGAATATATAAATAGAACCTGTAAAATACACTGGCCTAGAGAGCCACTGCATTACTGACATACTTCTCATGTAAAACACAATTGTCCATTGTTCCAGGCCTTAGGACTTGAAAGGCAGCACTTTCTCCTTATGCAAACATTACTTTTATATTAAAATTTTGCCCCTTTTTAATAGCTTAATTTGCTGTAGTAAAAATATAAAGATTTTAGTGTCCCAGAAGATTTTAAAAAATTAACAAAGCAGTTAATGTTAATTTCAGAATTGTATTCTGGCATGTCTGATTTTTTAAATATCTTAAATTGAATTGCAAGATATTTGGGGCTTGTGTTTTTTCTTACTGTTTGGTTTTCAACCTATGGATAGCTTACTTTTATCTTTGGATACTGACGGTATATGTGAAATATTTTTACTGCATTCTTGTCACTGGAAACAGTTAAAAATACCTATTTACCATACAGCTGAAAAGTACACTTTGCTGTTCTTTTGCTTTTTTTAGTCCATGTGTAAGTTAAAATAGCTGAAAACACCTATTCACAGTGACCAATTAGTGATTGATTATGGAAGTCATCTGCTGAATTTCATTTTTCAAGACTTTTAAATTTTCTGGCTGAAGTTGCACTGTGCTATGTTCATGTTAACAGTTTCTACTTTAGAAGACTTAAAGATTTATTTCTTTCTCCCTATGTGATTTGAATACTCACAGAACTGATTTTTTCCTGTTGAACTTGGGCTGCTCAGCACAACAGAGGGTTGGACCGGATGACTTCCAGGTCTATTCCAACATAAATTATTCTGTGATTCAAATTGTCTTTTAATATTTTTAACAAAACTGTCCTGTCTTCATGAACTGGTATCTGTCCTTCTCCTAGTACATACTGTTAGCTTGAACATAAACTCTTGGGACAAGAAAAGAAACCCCAACCTTGAGATTAAATGAGTTTGTTTGTAAATCTTGTAGGAAAAGCTGTCTTATACCTAATTTTTTTGATATCTTTTTGCTATGGCATACATTGAAGCTTAATTACAGAATGCCTTCAGAGCATGCATGAAATGCATGTGAATATTGTAGATTTTGAGTCCAGTTTAATTGAAAACCATAGTGCAGATGCACATATGCAGACAGTACCCACCAACCCCAGCCAGGTGCATGCTGCAGTTCCCAGGCCATCCCCGTGTGCTCATGTTGGGCCCTCCATGCACTGCATGCAGCTTCTCCCCCCCATGGCACTGCTCCTGACTGCAGGGGAAGTTCAGTGCCAGGTTTGTGACCTGGTTGTCAATGCCACGAGAACCTCCTCACTGATGGAAAACAAAATCCAATGTAACTTGACAGAGGTTTAAAAATTAAGAGAGTTTGGTGTGCAATATAATCACTGTTATTCCTAATACTAAAATTATGTATGTAAAGTGATGCAATTGACCATGTTTTTGCACTTTGGCATTTATAAATATTTATATGTATTTAAAGATTAAGAATATTTGTGTGTATACATATATATCAAGAAAACAGCTCAGTTTTGTAAACGTGAATGTTACTTTGAGAGACGTTGTATAGCCTTGACACTACTGCAGCATACATAGACAATTTATGAACTATGACTAAAATAAATAGTGGTCAACATAGGTACAATCTGTAATCTTAACTGCTCACCTGAAAAAGAAAGGGGTCTTTGGCTGTCAATAGAGACTTTACCAGAAACTTGAAACATCTGAACACTGAGTAGCTGAATGGCATTGCAGAAATGGAGTATGTTTTAAACAGTTAATTTCATCTGTGCTCATATAATTTTTCCTCGAAAAAGCCTTTATAAAGAGAAGCTTGGCATTTTGCAATCTGGGTATGCAGCCTGTAAGTGTACTCTGAGGAAATACTGTGATATGACAAGTCTAGGTCTTTATGGAAAAAGACAAGAAACGAATGTCAAAATTATTGCTTTGTCTGCATGGATCATACAAACTAAACTAGTCTTAGGACTGGAAACTACAGTTTGCAAACAGCCTTTGCAGTTTTGTAGTGTTTCCAACAAGGGCTTGCATTTCCTTGTCAAAATAATGAAAAACTCAACCTTGACTAGAAATTAACTAGTTGGTTGGAGAGTTTCAAAAGCTGTTAGGAACCAGAGGGCTCTTGAAAGAGGTTTTGTCTTTTTTTACATCCTAACAGAGCATATCATATGTGTTTACTCCAAATTAATTAAAAGAAAAAAAAAGTTATTCCATATGTTTAATTTTTCTTTCTTAAAGGAAGGACCTTAAATGCTAAATTGCTTTCCTTAAAATTAGAATTTTATGAATGAAGTAGGGTTTGGCTATTCCAAACACAGCTGACGTATGGAGTCTCCAAGGACGGGGTGGGTGAGCCTTGTGTTGTCATAAGGGCACCCTCCAGCTGGGAATGAGCTGGGAGGTCACAGCTCCAGGTGCACACAGACCTTTGTGGTCCCTGGGGAGTGTGGGTTCAGCCTTGCAGAGTGTTTGGGGTGAGTGCTGAACTGCATTTGTCTGCATGTTCTACGTGTGGCATGGATTCTAGCAGGGCTTGATGCTAAACCTAGGGAGGTCATATTCTGGGAACCAGATTCTTTCCTGGGATGTGTGTTGTGTCATTCCTGCTCAAAACTGGTTTTGATCCAGGGACACCTGCATCCTGATGCAGAATTTGGACTTGAGTTCTATAATAAATCTAGTGTTTTCTTCGCTTTTCCAGAGTGTCTTGAATTATTTTTTTAATGTGTTGAAATATGAAAAATTGTATTCTGGTTCATTATTTTACATATTTTAGATTGTTTTTACATGAATGATGTTCTAAAAGCTTCTTACACAAGCTGTCAAATCAGTTTTGGTTTTTGCCCACTCTGCATGCTAAAATAATGTCTGGGGCTAAAATAATGTTTTAAGTAAACCATCTTTTCTCATGTTAGATTTGGAGGAAATTGGAGAGATAATGTTTTTTTTCTGTTTGTGTTTTATAAAATGATTGTTTTTGCAGCTAAAATTTCAGTTGTTGGATTTCAATCCCACAGTGTTGCTTTGTGGATATAAATTTCCTGGGTCCACTATTTCAAATGTGTATAACAAGTCCGGTATAAAATTAAACTAATAAAATGCACTCTTCTGCAATTTCTTATTGAAAACATGGCAAATCATTTCGGTCCAAGAATTCATAACAAAATAGTGAAAATACATTTAAATATATAAGTTTATTCAGTGATGCTGCTGCTTATTTTTTTAAAAGGTGCTTGCAGTTTTGCACAAAAGAAATCAACTTTATTAATTGCTGGGTTTGATGCACTTTAGGATTCTTCTAAATACAACCATACATGGTGTGAAAAGGAATGACATAACGTGTTTACTGTATTTAAATTTTGGTTGTAGCCTTTGCTATTCTGACGGATTTGATCAGCATGTTTCTTTAAACCTGTTTTCAGAGATTAGAAATCAGAAACCTTTTGGGGGCTGAAATTTAACACATGGTAAGAGATCATTTGAGAAATACCTTCTGAGTGGGTGACTTGATTGGCAATGTCCTGGCCATCTATTAAAGACACAGTGATGTCTGTTCCTGGAGCAAGGGCAGCTCTCTGTGAGCACTGGGATTCTTTTTTTAAACAAAAAAAAACTTTTCTTAACACTTGGCTATGCATCATGAAGGTGTTTGTGCTGTGGTGAGGCCAGGACAGCTCTGTGGGACTCCCCTGCAGCAGATGCTCACAGGGAGATGCTGTCCCTGCTCTGCAGTGCTCCAAACACCAAACTCCTGGTGTTTGTGGGATGTGCTGGAGCAAATCCTGTGTTTCTTTCCCTGGTGGGCAGTAGCTCAGCACTCCACAGGCTCCTTAGGATAACAAAAGCAGGGGAGGAAGGAGTCAGCTGCACAGAGTGTTTGCTGCTGGTTGTCTGAAGCAGAGGTTGTGTTTGTTGCTGATCACAGAGCTCCTTATACCCCTGAGCATGTGCTGTTGTCTTGTCTTCTAATGGGGAAAACCTTTTTTTTGAAAACCCAAGTGTGTCACATTTTCTATGAATTCAGATGCTTTAAATTGGTGCTAATTTTTTAAAAGAAAATGTAACAGATGGTTAGCACTGTATTTGTCTGTTTTTGATACCTATATTTTCTTAACTGGTAGCAAGCTAAACTTTATAAAAATGACTAATGTGCATTTTTGGCTTCATCAGATTCCCAGATTTTCCTGAAGTAAAATGTTTAAACTTCCATGGTAGCTACTGCTTCTTTGGAGCCATTGCTTTCAGGTGTTTTATACACTAATCAAATGAACACAATTAGAGCAGACAGCAATACCTAACTATCCCTTTCTTTAAATCACAACGTGGTTCCCCAGGTGGTTTTAGCAGTTTAAGATGCCTAATTAAGAGCAAATTAGAGATACCTGTGTGCAGTAAACTCAGTATATTGAAGCCTTACCTGGTTGTTAAGATAATTTATAAAGATTATACAAATCTTCATATATTTTAAAGAGGGAATAACAAGCAGAAATAATTAACTGTTTTCATACAAATTAAATGTAAATTCCAGAAAATATATTATTTAATATGTTATAGAACACGGGCTACTAAAGAATGTAATAGGCTCATTAAGTGATTAGTTATGAAATCCAGTTTTATCCAATGACTCAAAATAAATCCCCTCCAAAATGTAGTTCTTTGAGATTTTCTTTTGAATGCCTTCAAGTTTAACTCCCCTCAGAATCAGTTTTTGGTTTGGTGTCCTCTTTCCCACCTTCTGTTTACCAAATGTCACCAAAAGTAGCATCAAGCCCTATCACTTGTTACAGTGTTCTGGTTTTATGGCCTTAACATTAGTTCTAGTCTGTTCTATAATTTCAGAAGAAAGATGTGCTTTGAAGTCTAACTATAGATACATGTGGCCTCTTCTGCCTATGGAATTAGGCTTTGATTGTCATATCTCATTCTCAATGCTTGTGCAATAGGAACATATTCCTCTCAATGCAGTGGCTGTTTTGTCTGATGCTGGACTTTGGTTTCAGGATGACTAGAAAGTTTGTTTTGGGTTTGTTTGGTTTATTTTTTGGTTTTTTTTGTTTTTTTTTAATGGACAGCAGTCATGCTTCATTGGCTTTTTGGACTGATACTCTTTAGGAAACTAGAATTTCATAAGGAAAACTGTCAATAACGAGTTCTGCAGTTCTAGTTAAAGCCTTGTTCTGAAGCTTTTTGGTTGTTTGTTTTTCTTTCCAAAAACTTTATTGTAAAACAGTACTAAAGCCACTGTAAAATTATAAATAAATATGTATACATAAAAGATTTGAGCAGTCTGTCTTATTTACTGTGGTTTTTTCTTACTTATTTACTAATATTTTACTTACTTGGTTCTTCCTATGTTGAAGTAGAATGTTTTATGTAACCAATGATGTATGTTTGTTTAGATTACTTCTTTCAAAACACGAAGTTTCAATTACCACTTTAGCTTCCACTTAATGGAAACGTAGGTGTTGGCGTGAAAAATGAATGAAAAAACCTTAAAGAAATTGATTGCAGCATCCTTGTCCTGAACAACTGGAACATTTGGACACATTAACAGCACTTGGTTTTACTACCAAGTGTGTTTTGAAACTTATTTAGGGGGTTTTGTTGTTGTTGTTGTTTAAATGGCAGAAGCTTGAAAAAATTCGTTCCACTGTGCTTCTTTTGAGGATGATCTGAGTATTTCTGCAAAGACAGTGATGAGGTTTCCAGGCATCTTGCAGAGCTGTCTGCTCTGACTCCAGGGAATGGGAACTAAAACTGAACTGCTTTGATCTACAGGATTTAATGAAGGGTTTCTGATATTAAAGGGAGCATTAACAGCTGCCTTCCCAGATCCAGGACAGGGGCTCTCAGCCAGCTTCTGGTGTTGTGAAAGCTTCACCTGGGATGGTCTGAAATTATTTTTACAACCATGTTTCTTTCTTGTGTGGAGAAGATGGCAGTTTTACCTCTTCTTTACAAGGCTTTGCAACAGAGTATCTGGATAAGGCAGGGATGCCCAGTACCTCCCAAAACATCCCATGTATTAGATGATGGGATGTTTTTCAGGGTGCTGTTTGATCTACAAGGAAGATCTAATCCATGAAATGCACACCAACAGCAACAAAAAAAAATTAAGCAGGATGAGGTGTGAGCAGGGAAGTGCTTTGCAAAGCATTACCCAAGAACATTTCTCACTTAGGCAATACCTTTTCTTTATATTTCCTGCAAGTTCTTGATGCTGGCAGGGCAGTTTTTAAAAAGTAAGGAGGGAGTGATGTGATTAAACAAGACTCATATATTTTTTTGAGGAAAGTGGTACTTCAGAAGCTGATTTTTCTTATACTAATAAGGTCTAAGAAAGAGAATGCAAATGCTGGAATTCAAATGAAAACCTGCTCATTTGTGATTGCTTGGTGTGAAGGTGGCAATGAACAAGCTCTTGCTCAGTGATGCACATGCATGAGTGCATGGAAGGGGTTGGCCAGGGGGCATTTGGGAAGGAAGATTAGAACCCTCAGCAGAACCCTCTGCATCTTCCTTTGCTCTGTGTGCATTCCTCATCCCCATCTCCCCCAGCCTGTACCACTTAGGCTGCTGTCCCCATTTCCAAAGCATCCCCTGAAACTCCAACTGCAGCGCTTTGTTCTGCTCCAGGCTGGTAGAAACATAGATGCTGTAAAGCACAAGATTAATTTCCCTCTTAGAAAAGCTCTAGTATTTTAAAGTTAGCCTTTTTAAACATATGTTCCCATAAATACAAGTATTGGCACCCCCAATACGTTTCCAGTCTTTAGTGTTATGTATTAAAAGCTGCAATTTTTAGTTACCCTAATTTATAGTAAGTATAAATAACCATATGGCAAATGGAGTCAGTTTGTGGGTTGATTGGTTTTTTAAGGGTTTTGTTTTTGTAGTGCAATACTCCAGTAGTGTAACAGCAAATGGCAATGCAACATATTTTAGGAGACACTGGTGATTCTGCTTAAATTGCAGTTCCCTTGTACTGCAGGGGAAAACAGAAGAAGACTACAACAGAGATATTAAAAAAATCCCTGAAATGCTACAAACAGTTCCTTTACTAAGAAGAAATTGAGGAATACTTCAGAAAATTAAATGGATCTTTTTCTTTACACAAAGCAAAGTGTAATTTGACATTACCCACTTGCCATCTGTTGAAATGCAGCATGTTGAGGTATTTTCTGGTCTATGTCAATTTGCATGACATACTTGTAACTTTTAACTAATTAACAATGTTATATTTTAAACATTCATTCATTTTAACTACACAATAGCAGAGCAGCACTCTTTGGAAAGTGAAGCCTGGAAATGTTGCTGGCTTTTGGCTTTGATAACAAGCTATGAGTAAATCTCCATTCAATTTCTAATCTTAGAAATTGGGAAAATACTAATGAACACTTACTTCAGAGTTGTTAAAATTCATGACTTGCAATTTGTAAAGAATAATGACTTACTGCTAATGCTGCTGAGCAGCCTGCACATTATTCCCTGGAGAAATGCTTGATATTGGATTAAGGCAAAAAGGGAAAATACACAATAGACCAGAGGCTTTTCAAGAGCTCTGTTCAGCCCTGCAAAAAATCTTTTAGATGCTCTGGAGTTCCTCAAGCACCTTACTTGAAAATGAGCTTGGATAACGCTGAATAATTGCCTACCTAATCCTGTAATGCTGGATCTGGTACGGGGAGGCATTAATGCATCAACCACAGACCCTGCTCCTGGTTACACACAGTGGGAAGGGATCCCTTCCCTGGAGCCTCATTAGTGTTTAAAATCCTTTACCTTGCAAGTACAGATTCAGACTGAGCCTTTATCTGCCCTCAGCATCCTCAGAGCTGCCAGGTGGTGCTGTGAGGCTTTGCTGGCAAGTCCCAGGGCAAGGGAACCTGTCACTGCCATTCCCTGGGACCTGTGCTGTCTTTTTCTGATCCCACAAAACATGACTTACAGCTGTCTTGGTTTTTTGGGAGTCTTCTGGCCAGGCAAGTTGTGTCAGATATGTTGAGAGTTTTCCTCAGTTGTGGTTCCTCAGGAGGAGCTGCCCAGCCTGCTGTCCCCAGGCCTTTCAGCGCTGTCACCAGCTCCGTGTCCCTTCTGCTCGAGAAGGAACCTTGTTTGTATGTGTGCCTTGGTCTGCCTTGCCACTGGTCATGACAGTTTTCTTCCACCCTGCAGCTGTTTGGAGCTTTTCAAGTACTTGAAAAGGGTCTATTTTGCCAGAGCTGGGATCTTATTTCAGCCTCCAGCTTTACTTCTTGTGCACAGCAGGTTGAGGTCTTGAGCTGCTGTACCCATCTGCTGCCCACTCCCACTGTCACCATGGCTGGTTTATTGTCATCTCCAGGAGCTGCTGCTGCTTTCCTAGCCCAGCTCTGTTGGCTGTAGATCGTCTGACACCTGCAGGTGGCTCAGTTGAGAGCTGAGCACCCTTAAATGGTTCAATTCCCGTGCTGGGAGGGGAATCCTGCAGCACTGTCCCAGTCCCAGGGCTGTGCAGGGGAACAGGAGCCCCCTTTGCATCAGGGACACAGCTCCTTGCATTCCCCTTCCCACACTGCAGGAGAGAGACCTGTAACTGTGTTTTGGCTGCACTGTATTCAGCTGGTGATGAAGGAGAAAAATTGCATGGATGTGAAATGGCTCAGGCTGCTCATCCCTGGGGCAGCCACTGCTCAGCTTCGAGCAAGCAAATCACAGCGAGGGAAGCGACTCCCCCGGTCACGCTGCTTCAAGGACAAGAAGCTGGAGGTTAAGGAAAAATAGGCCACATCAGCAATATTTCAATTCCTCTTGGAAAAACTTTGATGTGAATAGATGCAGAGTGTTTATTTTAGCTGCCTGTTCTCACAAGAGAATCAAGCACAGCACAAAAATAACTTGGTTATTACTAAAGGAAGAGCAACCCTTGCAGTTTAAATGCATGTCTCAGAAATAATGGAGATGGTTTAAAATAATCTGGAAACATGTTTCCTCTCCCTCCTCCCTACATCTTCAGTCTTATGATATAAGAAATTAAAATTAGCTGTTTTAAGTGCTGCTGTATTTCTGTAAATGTTTTACAGGTCTCTCTGAAAATCTCTTCAGGCTTTCCTCTGCCCACCTGACAAAGCTGGATGTGTTCCTGCCAGAAACTGGGTTTGGGAGGTTATTGAGATGCCTTCCCACCTTAACCTGCACTCCCTTCTGTAGGAAGAGTCCTTAGAAATGAGCAGGCTTGTGAGTGTTTTGGGAATCTCAAGAAGGCCTGGGGTGTAATATGTAAAAGCCAAGTAAGTAAGGCTTTAGCTGTCTGAGGGAGGAGATGCTGTACTGGAGGAAGGTGGGGAGGAATCCACTAATTTGATTTTGCAGAAGTGAAATAATAAACTGGTTTAAATTTCACCATCAACCACCCTTCCCCACCCAATGCTGCAGTTGCTGCAACCTAAACTTTTGCTCCAAAGAAAGATCTTCCTGGAGTATTCATGGCAGTGCTTTACAGGAGTTCTGTGCCTATTAATAAGCTGACAGATGGCTGTAGTTTCTGATGAAGCAGATTCGGTTTCATTGATGAATCTGTTTTCTCCCTGCCCCAAAGGACAGGCACAGCTGTGTGGACCAGCAGCTGCTCTGCACAGACCTGATTTCCACAGGCACATCTGCCTGCCTGGTCAGGAGGCTGGGTGGAGCCGGCCTGGTGATTCTGCTGAGGCAGGATGGAGCAGCAGGGCAGTCAAGGAATCCCCATCTGAGAGCTGAGGCACTGGGAGGAGACCAACTCCGTGGTCCCCGTGCAGTCACACTGTTAAAACAACACAGTGTGGGAGAAATCCCGGAGTTCAATGGGAAATTCACAGAGCTGACCTCTGCTCTTGGTCCCCAAGCCTGTGTAGTACTGGACTGACTCACATGGGGAGAGCCACTGGAGGCAGCAGGTTTGCAGCATATGGGGCTGGGACTTGGGGACAAGCAGCCCTTAGTCCTGTGCCTCTTTTACACAGTGGCTGCAAAGCTCCACGTTAGGAGCTCAAAGTACCCCAGAGCAACATCAATGGGGTGTCACAGCTGGAATCTCATCTACTCTGTGCTTCCTCTCCCAGTAGGAGAGGCACAGCACCATATAATGTTGATTTCCTCCCCCACACCCCTCTGGATTTACATTTATTCATATGCCATATTCTCCTTTCACCTTCCCTATAGCTTCTCAAAGAAGATTGCTTGTATTAGTTTTCTGACAATGTAAAGGTCAGCAATGAAAAGAGCTGTGGTTTTGGGTTTTTTTGCCCCGAGGCAGAGGAATAGCTCTGTTCCAGACACTCAGCTTGCAGAGAGCTGGGATGTTTTGAAAAATTGTTTCTTATTTTGGACTGACTTGGGATGGAGCTTGTGATTCTCTGCTATGACCTCTCCCTGGAGCGCAGAGATGCTGCCATGTGTGGTTAAAATTTAACATGCTTGAAATAGTTCCTCCAGGCAAGCTGTGGGACTCAGCCTCCCTCAGTTCTGGTCCTGTGCCAGCTGCCTGTTCCCCTGGAATCGCCTCAGCTCTAGAAGAGAGACCAGAATCCCCTCACTGTGCCCTTTGTGGGGTATCATTTGCTCTGCAGAAAGATGAGATGTGACTGTTCCAAAAGGGACATCGCTCAGCCCTGGGACTGTGCATGTTTGGGGTCACTGTCCAGATAAAAGCTCACAATTTCCTGCACACAAAAACTGATGACAGAGATGATAGAATGGTTGCGATTGGAAAGTACTTTGAAGGTATTCCAGTTTCAATCCCTGCCATGGGCTGTGCACCTTCCACTATCACAAGCTTGGTTCAACCTGGCTTTAAACACTTCCAGGGATGGGGCAGCCTTTGCCAGGGCCTTACAACCCTCACAGGGAAGATTTTCTTCTCAATACGTAAAATCTACCCACCTTTTGCCAATTTGAAGCCATTCCCTCTTATCCGGTCACCAGCTGCTGTTGTCCAAGTCCCTCTCAGCTACACCACTGGAGTGTTGTTGTAACCTGGGTTAATCAGCCCTTTCTCACCTTCAGCCTGGGGCTAGAGCTGAGCTCAGCTGCCAGCAAGGGAGAAAGCAGAGAGAGCTGCACACAGCTGGCAGGGCACCTCCTTGTGCCAGGCTCAGCTCTTCCAGTTTGTTAAAGTAGCCATGTGGTTTGTGCAGGTAGCCAAGAGCTGCTCAAAATGCACTTCCAGGTGTGCACTGGAATGGCTTGGAATGACCTGAACCCAGCACTGTGCTCCCAAACCATCCTGTTCTCCATGAGCCCCTTGTGCAGCTGGGCTGGAGAACATGTCCTGGAATGGGGAAACACTGCTGCCCTCTTCTGCAGGAAGCAGCCAGAGCTGTGGAATGAATTACTTTAATGCTCTCTTGCTTTGCCATTGATGAATTGAAAGTTTTGTTCTTGATGGGTTTCTTTTCAGCCTGGACTTCCATGATGTTGGAATAATCAACATCATAGCCTCATCTCTTGTTTTCCTCTTGCAGCTGAATTAAAAATAAAAATGGTTTCCTGTGCTTTTTTTTTTTCTCTTTTTTTCAAATCCCACTTGAGTTTTAACTCTGAACGAATTATTTATTGTGCTAAATATGAGGGAAACAAAGAAAATGTTCTCTGTGCACCTGCAGAAAGAGAATCAGCATGGACCAGCCCTGGCTGGGACAGGCTCTGGACCCAGGCACCTGCCCATGTCCTGAGTCTGCCCTCTTTTAAACTCCTGCCAGCAATCTTGTATTGTTTGATAGCAATCTTTTTACAAAAAAGAAATAGAAACAAAGGAATAAAAAGCATAAGTTCAAAACTTGATTTTGAAATCTGATGACGCTTTTAATCTTAGTTTGCCTTTTTATGATGCATATTCTTATACAAAGGTGCTGCCCCATTCCAGTAGAGGAGGAACAGGTGTGTGTGACTTGATGCCATAAGGACCTGATCTTTTTAAGCTTTGGGGCTTGTCGGGAGTATTGGAGATTGCCCATAATAATGCTTTTGTGCATAAATAAAAGTCTAGGGCTGCGTCACAGAAAAGAAGGGTGCTTGAAGCTGCTTGAGACAGAGCTGGAGTCTCCTTGCTGTGCCCGCAGCAGAGCCGGGAGCAGGTTTGGAGCTCAGCATCCTCCCCGCCCGGCCCGAGCCCTTCCCGCTGGGACAGCGGCACATGTTCGGCTGTGTGGGAAGGGGGAAATGTCGTTTTTTCTCTCCTCCCCTCTCCGGAGAAGCTCGGCCATCCCCCGCTAGGTGTCACGGCTGGGGCTGGGCTGGCGCTGCTGATGCTGCCGGAGCCAAAACGCCCGCAGAGGAAAAATCCCACCCTTTTCTCAGGCTCTGTGACAGTTTGTAACCGACATCTTATAAAAACAAGCTTAAAATTTATTCACGTTCCTTAAAAAGGGGGCAAAAAGACAGGTGTGGGGAATATTTGAAAAACACAGGCTCCTGGCAGGAGAGGGCACTGTGTACTTGGCTATTCGGAGGCAGTGTGCAGGTGGGATGCGCAGTTTGGGTGGAAAGCTGTGCAGCCGCAGAGCCGCTGCCCCCGAGGTGTGACAGCTGTGACAGGTGTCCCCTGTGCACAAACGCTCCGAGCACAAAGCTCCTGAGCTGTTCCTGCTCCTCTTTCCCACACCACGCTGGTTTGGGTTAAAACCTCCTTTGCACCTGATGCTGACTTACAGGGCCAGAGGGGATGCTGAGGGAATGGGCTGGGATGAAGGCAAAGCCAGCATGGGGAGGTGGGAAACAAGGCTTCATCATAGGCAGCATCTGCATCACTCTGCAACAAAAGCAACTTCACCAAATGTATGCAAATACCTTTAATCTGAGATGCTTTTCCCTCTCAGCAACTGTGTTTTGTACCATAACCATAATTTACCTGTTCGCTTTAATGTAGGGTTTCCATCTGGGGGAAATGGAGTTTCACTGGAAATGTGTGTTCCAATTAACTCTATTATCCTTTATTTTCTTCTGTAAAGTAACTCCTGTTGTGTTATAATGGGAGAAAATTGCTTGGAAGGAACCCTCCCAAACTGCCTGTCTCACGGACTTGGCTTTTCATGGAGGCAGTTTTGATGCAATTCCCTACTTTGGTTTTATTTTAGCTCTACAGATCTGCAAGGGAGGATTTCAAGTATTGGGGTTTGTTCAGCACTAAAGACAAGCTCAAGACTTTCTTGTGCTCTCAGAATGACCCTCACACCCTCACAGGGAACAGGCTGTTTAGTTCAGCATTTGTATTTCTGATAAACACTAATGGGAGCTGCTGGTGTTCAGGCTGTCATTCAGTTTTAAGGATTTTATTTCCCTTTCAGGTTCTTCCCAAGGCATGTTTCCATGTGGGACTTTTGTCTTTGCATAAGGACGAGGCTTTGACTTTAAACTAGAGAAAATGCTGAGAGCTCCTGGGCTCCCTCTGGAAATGATCAGTGTAACAAATGCCTGCTGCTCGAGCTGTCGTGTTTAGCTGCATTTTGGATGGTGTCTGTAAACACAGCAGCTGCCTGCATGCAAACGGGACTTTCCAGCAGTGCATAATATGAAAAGAATCTTATTACCAGTTCAAAAAAAAGAAAAAGCAAGAAAGGCTCAAAGAGCTCGGAGGATGCCAGCTTCCTATCAGCTCCAACAGCAGTCTAGACATCTCGGGGAGTCATCAGACCAATGTGATGTGCGTGAGGCATTTACAGCTCTGCGTGCCTTAAAGACAGCTGGGGAAAAGCAACTTTCCTCCAGGATGGCCACAGCTCCTCAGGGCTCCTGCTGTCCCCTGTCCCACTTCTCACCCTTTGCTTTCTCTCCTGCCTGGGTTGGGGTGCCAGGGGTCACCTCTCCAACGAGGCACAGTGTGTGATGATGACTTTGTTTTAGTGTCATTAACCTCACTGACACTTTGCTCAAACCTCGGGGGTTTTGCAAATGCTCCTGGGGCAGGGCTGTGGTCCCTTCACGCAGGGCTCAGGCTGGGGGAGCTGCAGGGACATGGTCAGGATGTCGGACACCTCCACTGTCCCCTGCCCTGGGCCTTTCCTCAGGGTGGTGAAGGAACAAAGCCAAGGTCTGACCCCACTCCCAACATTTCCCCCAGCCACAAGCTGCTCTTCCATCTGCTCCAAAAACTGCTGTGCTGGGATACCCCAAGATGGTATCCCATCATCCTGCCATCCCATCTGCTCTTAATCAAGTGTCCCCACCACCTCCCGAGCCAGGCTGCTCTTTGGGACAAGAATAAGTCATCTCCCAGTTGCAGGATTCAATTTGTAAAACATTACAAAATTTTGGGTAAAAAAACCCCAATGCCTTTCTCTTTAGCAAGGAATTTACTTACTTGAGTGCAAAGCCAAGGATCTAAGTAGGTTTTCTGCCATCCCTCATGACTAGCTGAGCTGTGGGATGGATGCCACGGGGAAAACTTGGCTCTCTCTGCACTGAGGAGGTTCCCAAAAAAGAAATACCAAAACACCAGAGGAAAGACAGCTTTCATGACAACTTCTGGCCCATCCAGAGGGAGAAAATGTCAGGAATTTCCCAAGAATATCTGTAGTCTTTGACTTTCCAGCTGTACTCTAGAGCTGTCTGGGATGGAGGAGCACCAGAGACTGCAGGTGTCCTGCCTCTCCTCCAACACCCAGACCTGGCATTTCTCACAGGACTCTTCTTTTAACAAGATTTAACAAAATTTATTTGGTGCTTCTGGGTTTTTTAGTCTTCTGGTTTGTGTTGACAGGAGCATGTTGGGCTGGATACACAGCTTCATTGTTTGCATATTACAGGGGAAAAAGCAGCAAGAAGCTGGGGGGGGGGTTTATGGATAACTAGCAGTTCCTTACTATCATTTTGGAAAATACAGCACAGAATTCACAAGTCCAAGTGCCGAACAAAGAAGGAAGGAGAGAGATATGCCAATTAACATGTTATTTTTCCTAGGCAAAGGAAACAGGTAGCAGAAAGCAGTGGAAGGAATAAATCCATGTTCTTATTCAAACTGATAAGTAAAATGCATATTAAAATGCATATTAAAAATGCATGAGTGATTGCTTTAGGGTACTTAAAATTATGGCCCCAAAAAGCCCTGACAATTTACTGGTGTGGGGCTACATGACTGCAAGTGGTTCCTGTGCAATCCCTGCCCTGTGAACATGACTTTGCTCTTCTCTGCACCCCGTGCTGGAGTTGGTGCTTCCCTGCAGAGTTAGAATCTCCCCCAGCTCAGGACCTGCCTGCAGGGTCGGGGATGCTGAGGGTGGGTCAGTGCCTCCCTCTCACCTCAGCCTCGCTCCATGGAGGGTTCTCATGGCTGGAGGGGAGCATGAGGAACCAGAGAGTGCCTGGTTCAGTCCACATGAGGGCAAAATTTTGCTGAGAATAAAGATAAATAGTGAGTGAGCCCTGTCCTGCTCTGAGGCTGCCAGGGAGGAGGAGGAGGTTGAGGCACAGCCAGCGCTGCAGGGCCAGCCTGGGGGACAGAGAGGGACAACAGCATATTACAGCCCCTGATTCAATCATTTTTTCCTAAATGTCACTTGAAGAGAGTGGTCGTAATGTTGAGTCATTACCAGCCATTTGCATGTACAATAACAACAGGGAAAAAGATAAAAAAATCAATACCAGGATCAATGGAGAGCTCCCTGCTCTGGGTCTTTTGCCTGGAGCTTATCATTAGTAGACACTCACAGAACAGAGTACTATTAATTAGAGGAAGCATTGGCAGTCCACAGGAAATGACTGGCAGGTGAAAAATCCTTGGATTTTTTTAAACTGAGTTTTTGGAGGTGGATTTGTTTTCCCTTTTTCTTCTGGACTCCTCAGTGCCCTGAGTGAAGTGTCTCCTTTCCACCTGTGCTTTGAGGAAAGTTTTCTCACCTGGAATTATGGAAAAGGATGACTTTACAAAACATGTGAGCAAAAGCCAGGGACAGCTGTGCTTGAGCTTAACCCCTCAAATCACTGGGCAGTGAGCCTCTGATCCTCCTCTCCTGCACCCCTTCCCCAGCACTGCTCAAAGCCTGGTGTAGCACATAAATAACAAACATTTCTACTGTTTTTGCAACAGCAGCTGATGGATTTCTAGGAGAGTGGGCTCTGGGCAAGCAGAGCATTCTCCAAGTGCTGCTGGAAGCCTCAGCACTGGCCTGGGCAAGACTAGGGCCGGGTGGGTAAAATGAACATCAGCCTTGGCTTCCATGCAGTTGGAGTAACTCTTGTTGTGTTAAATTGTGTTATTTCTTGTGGGAAATAACCCCCAGGAAAGAGCCTTGTCCCCCCAGCTGTCCCCAGGCTGTGGCATCCTGCCATCCCCAGCTCACGGCACCATCCAAGGCAGGGTTGGTGCTCTGGCCTTTGGGTCCTCCTTGAGCACTCTGTGGCTCTGTGCCAAAATTCAGCTCCTGAGCCCCCAGCCCACCCACTGCAAAGAGCAGTTATAGATCAGCAGTGAGGAAAGTACACAATTAACTCCAAAATATCCAGTTATTTTGCTTATTTTTGACGGTTGTGTGAACTAAAATGAAGACAGAATGCAGCAAATGTGTTTAGGGACAGCTGTGTCAGGGCTATGCCGAGGTGAAGCTGTGCCAGGGCAGGGACTGCCCATGGCTTTGTGCTGGGGAGAGACCACTGGATCTCAGGCTGAGGGTGAGGACCTCAGATTTATTTTTTCTTGGCATTCTGGGGGAGTCACAACAAATTTAAGTCTGTGAGAGTGTACACAATCCTGCCTGGACTGGCTGGACTGTGAGCCTGGATCTTGGCACTCATTTTGCTTTATTGTCTGTGGTTGTGCATTTACTTTAATTAAGAAACAAATGCTGGAACCACATTTGAGATACTCTTCCTTCTCTGCATCATGGTTTAGCTGATCCCAGGCAGCTTCTATTAGGTGGCTTTGTATTTTGGGGTTTTTTTCCTTACTTGCTATTACTACCATGGAAGCATTTCTAGGCCCCAGGGAAGACTGGGGAAAAAAAAATCTCTTTAAAACCAGCAATTATTCTTAGTAAAATATTCTAAATAATTCATTGCTTACTGGCTGTAGTGCACTATTAAATGCCTTTTAGCTACTACTTGTATAAACTCTTCAAGCCCTGGTTCAAAGCCAAGCTCAGGTTAATGATACAGCGATTTCTGTGGGAAGTTCTGTGTGTCCCATAGAGCAGCTCCTGCGAAAGCCCCACGGAGCTGGACACAGAGAGGTCTGTGTGGGCAGGTGCCTGTGTCACTGGACTTGGCTTTAAGCAGATTCTCAGGATTTCTAGACCTAGGCAGTCTCCTCATTCTCACCCAGTTCTGGAGAAGCTGGGATGACAATGTGCTGTATTGGTGTGATGCCCTTCTAGCAGAAACACAGGGGATTTAGGAACGTGACAGCTGCCTGTAAAACAGGGAAGAAAGGGCCACAAATGTGAAGGCAGCAGTGGCTCAGTTCCCCTCTGCCTCTCCAGCAGCCTGTTCTTCCTTCCTGCCCACGGGAGATAAAGGAGAGTCCTTGGCAGGCTGGGCTCAGTGCAGGGCCCATCAGTGTAGTGTGAGGGTGTTTTTCCTTTTATTTATCATATGCCTGCCCACCTCTGTCATGTATTTGCTTCTATTTGGTTCAATCCTAACCCAGCACTTCAGCTGCTAAATCTGATCCAAATGAGTCCTTACTTGTCTGAGAAAAACTTTACCTCAACACTTGTAGAAAACTGTTTAAGAGGACTGACCTGAGCACAGCATCTGCCTCCAGCTCATCTCTTTGAGCATCACTTTTGGGTGCAGCTATAAGGAAAAGGCTGAAAGACACTGAAGAATGAAGATTTAAATTTACATTTCCTATATAAAGCTTTTTTACAATTGCCTATTAGCAGGTATTAGCATCTCTTTGCATCCTTAACATCTGGGTAAAAAGGAAAAGCTATGACATGGCTCAGCAGCCACCAGGTACATCAGATTCCAAGACCATTTCCATTAGCAATCCAAGCAGTGCCTGTGCAGTCTGTAGGATGGGATATGTTTCCAGGAAAAATGGCTGGCAGAACCAATTAAAGGTTTTCCAGTTTCATTCCTGTTTAAATGATGAACATTGCAGAGTTTCATCAGGCATGGAACTGTTTATTTTGTCATTTCAAGTGAAAATTCAAATAATGATTTAAACCTTAGAGCTCTTTGCAGAGCTGATCCAGGTTAGTTTCCAAGAAACAGCAATTTGTTGCCCATCTCAGCTGCTGGCCCTCATCCAGACCCTGCTCACCCCATGGCACTGGGATCTCTTCCCTCAGATCAGCCACAGACCTGGGATCTGCAGGGTTTGGCTCAGGGCTTGGCTCTTTGGGAACCAGCAGGCACGACCTGAGTTCTGTTCCCCCGAAGGTCTCCAAGTATTTCACAAATGGTGACCTTCACTTTATCTCTTGGAGGTGGGTAAATAGTAATATACTAATTTTACAGATGACTAAACAGCGTAGAGAGTTTAAATGATTTGGCCAAGGTCAGAGCCAGCAGTGGGGCTGGGAGGAGATCCAGTCCTGCTCAATCCCATCACCTCCTCCCACAGCTCTGAGCAGGCCCTGCCTTTCACAGAGCTCAGTGGCACGGGGATGAATTTAAATGGATCTCAATTTCATTTACAGCAAACTCCAGGATATAAACTGGGGGTTTCAGAGCAAATCTTTTATCTGGCCATTTTTAAAGGACTGTGTCATTTAAAATTGCACTTGGCAGAAATCAGGCTCTTAGAAATCAGAAAATAAGCTGCCTCCTGAATGACAGCTATGAGGGAATGGGTGAGTTAAGGGATTAATTTGTTTGATTAAATCTTTAAAGAGTTTACTGAGAGTGCAGACAGGCCTGCAGATTATAACATGGGTGCAGTGGTGGGCAAAGGAGTTATTTAGATAGAGCCCATGTGCTATCTTCCATTTTTCTCAGTCTGTAATTACTTTTAAGTAAAATAAAAGCTAAACCACAACTGAAGCTGCAGAATTAGTTACCGTCCTATTTTTGCTCCTCCAGGATAATAAAATAGTGTGAATTACTGATGGCAAAAGTGCCTCCTTCAGCCACCAGCACGCTGACATGGGAGCTCCAGGGAAAAATCAGTGCCACAGCCCAGATGGGCTCCTGGTAAAATCCTTTTTACTTCCCCAGACATTAAAGCAATCACTGAAAGCGCACGTTCAGGATAGGAACAGGTTGAAGATGCTGAAGTTTTTGATCATGGTAATGAGCTTTTTCCATTAGGGCTGAGAGGCTGGAATGCCCCATTTGTCTCCAGGTTTTGCTGAGCCCCTGGGAAGCTCTGCAGGAGCAGCTCCTGAGAAGGGGTGTCCATGTCACCGGTCACTGGCTGCTGCCATCAGGAAACATTTATTTAAGCCAACAGTAATTAATGTAGTGTTTTTCTTAATTTTTTTGCTATGATATGCAACGACACGTTAGGCACAGGTGAGGCTGGATCCTCTCTCTGCACCCTCTGGCCTAGGGCTGCTCTCAGCTGCATTAATCACTTCAGGCCAATAAATCCTTTGCCCAGTTTGCCATCAGCTGCCCAGCAACAGGGATGAGTTTGCCACAGTTTAGCACCCCACCTGCTGGCCCTGGGGTAGCTATAAATAAGGGACAGCTCCTAAAATCCAAGGCTTGCAGTGAGGTTGGAGGTGGGCTGAGTTTGTGGTATATGAGTAAAGGTTTTTTTTTTTTTTTTTTGGTCTTGATTGCAAGTTTTGAATGGCTGTGAAGCTGCTGAGTTGGACCCTTCCGCTGCCTGAAGGAAATGCCAGGTGAGAAAAATTAAGTTTTTTAATGTAAGAAACTACAGAGGAGCCACAGGTATTTAATGCCTCCCCAGGCACTTGGCAATCTGTGGAAGGCTCGTGTGTGGGGTGAGCATGATGGCTCAGGTGGGGGGCCCGGGGTCCCCCTGGGTTGGCGGCCACATGGGGGAACATTCGGAATGAGCCCCCTCCACACAGATGTGCTCTGTGCCTGCTGGGCTGGGCTTGCTGGGGGTGATGTTTCCCAGCAATGCTGAAGCATCACTGCACTATTGACAGAGCAGCTGATGGATGTGAACATCACTCTTGCTTTTTATTTGCAATTAATGCTGGGTTTGTGCCTTGAACTTTTGTTTTTTTCAAAGCACACAGACCTGTTCTGAACCATTAACCTGACAGCCAGTGAGTAGTGGCCTTTATTTTGTTGTTTCCAAAACAATAGAAGTCCTTTTCTGGAAAATGAATGGTTCAGGTTATTAAAATCCTGCAGGAGCACTGTGGTGAGGCACTGAAAAACCAAGGTCTCACTCTTAATCCCAACTGAAGACAGGAGAGTTTTGCTGGCTTGTGTCAAGGCAAGAGTCTGACCTGCTGGGTTGGGTTTGCTCTGGGACAGGATGTAGCTGGACTGATGTTTGAGAAATTCCCATTTTCTTAATACACCGATTACCTGGGGGTGCCATATGTCCTGGTTGGCAAATGGTGTGTTCACTGTGAAATGGCAGATTTTCAACACAGGCCCAGTCCAGTAAAGTTTCCCATTTGATGGTGCACAGGTCTTCTAGCTTGGTTGGGGTGAAAAGGAGCTGGGTACACAACAAGTATAAACTTACTCAAATTTCAAATTTCTAGTGTAAAATTTAAAAATTGTAAGCAAATTTCCACTATCTTTGTCAAAACAATGGTGGTAGGACAAATTCAGATCTCTCATGAAGAGTGGCAGATGCTCCAGTCTCACATGGTGATACTCAAAACAAGATGAATCTTTGCAGCAAGTCTTTGCAGAGCAAAGACTTCCTGTGCAGCAAATGGCCCTGAGCTGTAATTTAATTGCAGTTCTGATTTTTTTTAATTGTTATTATTCCAGAAGCAGCTTGGACTCCTGTGCTGTTCTGCTGTTAAATACATAAATAGGCAACAGTCTGGCAAGAACAAGCTTATGGTGCCAAAAAAAAAAAAAAAAAAAAAATGTCCTGGAGGCCTAAGTGTCTCTGGGACAAGGTTTAAACTCAAGTTTCTTCATGAGCTCTCCCAAGCCCTTCCCTGAAGGAAGGGATGGGGTAGAGGAGCAGCAAGTAACATCCCTGCTCCCACTGAGAGCATTGCTGCCATTCCATAGCTTTGGGTTATAGGGAGAACTTGTGGAACATCTGGGTGGCACAACCCAAAAATGCACAAGATGCAGCATGGAGCTAGGAACAGATACAAAGCTATGATATTTTAGTTCTGTTATAAAGGCTGAATCACTTGAAAGAAGGAAAAGGAGTTACAATATTTTGTCCTTGTTTGCAGGTTTAAGTATAACCACCCTCTGCTTTTCTTGTTACTGCAGCATAAGTATTTAGTAAAGCATTAATCTTGCTTGTCAGTAATAACATGCAAATTAAACACCTGCTCAAGGAATCTGTAGTGCTTTGTTCCATTAGATGGTATTGACATGTCAGGTATTTGGACTTTAATTCAGAAAAATGATGCCATTTTCATTTATCTCCTGTAATGAAGAATGAAGGTGTGCACTGATACACGGCTGCCCACAGCAATGCAGCTAAAAGTGAAAAACAATACTTAATATAGCCACTAAATTACATGTGACATCTCATTTAAAGATAAACAGCCTGAAGGCATATGTCCAAGTGGCATTGATAAAATTTTTAAATGTTCCTTTGAATTTTCATTTAACCACCAATTTGTTAGTGAAGGTGCTGCACTAGCTGAGAGATGTAATGTGTTGCTGCTTTAAATGTGAGCTGGATGGAGAAGTAGGAGAAATCTGCAAGTCCTGAGGGACATTGATATGGATTGGCCAAGACATTCCCCTGTGCTCACCTGGTGAAATAGGAACTGTGGCCATGGGATGGGTGGAAGCAGTTCTTGTGGTGTGAGATGTCAAAGCTCCCTTGTCCCCACCTGCACAGTGCCACTGGGGCCAGAGGCTGGGCACAGCACGGGGTTCTTGCAGGGCTGTGTGTGACTGTGACTGTCCCCTGCTCCTGTGAGCTGCAGGCTGGACACTGCTGAGCCCCACTCCGTCATACCTGACTCCTTTTGCACATCTGACTCTCCAGCTTTCCATCATTTTCTGGAAAATCTACATGGATCTCAGATCTACATGGAAAAATCTGAATACAAGCAGGAATGGGTTTAAACTGAAGAAATTCTTCTTTGTGAGAGTGGTGAGACACTGACACAGGTTGTCCAGAGAAGCTGCACGAGCCTCATTCCTGGAAATATTCAAGGCCAGGCTGGATGGGGCTTGGAGCAGCCTGGTCTAGTGGAATGCATCCCTGCCCATGGCAGGGGATCAGAGCTGGATGATCTTTAAGGTCCCTCCCAGCCCAAATCACTCCATTATTTTATTAAATGTTCCTTAGCAATTTAAACATGAATATTAGGTCTTATTTTCCATCTTAACAGGGAAGCCCTCTATGCATTTGAAACATGGTCCTTACTTGCTCTTTTTTTGCCTGTCTAAATAATCCAAATTTGTTCACTCTTTTTTTCCATGAGTTTTTCAGGCAGGTTTTGTTTTCCTCTGGACCTGTTGAGATTGACTTTGCTGTGTCATGCCCAGCCAGACACAGTAACTGAGCTGAGGTTCTTCCTGTGCAAAACAGAAGGAAAATCCCTTTTGCAGGGTTATGTTCTGGCAATAGAAAGCCCACATTTTCAGCAGAGCTTCACCTGTGACTTTGCTGGTGTGGGCAATCTGAGCTATTGAGAAGCAAACCTTGTTTGTGTGTGCAGTTGGGGCTTTCTGGGATCTTCCACAGGTTCCCAGAGGCAGGCCTTGGGGCAAAGCATCTTGTGACAGAAACAAAGACTTCAGAGGGAAGGCACACAGTGCCATATTCCCCTGCCAATATTTGCCCATCACTTGAAGTGACTGCTTGAATGGTGCCTCTATAATGTTTTTTCATTGCTGTTTTTGGATGAAAACCTTTGGTTTACTTTCAACTAATTTCTTTTGAAGACTGCTCCAGAGATGAGCTCTGTTTTATTTTTGTCCAGATCTCCTGAATTTGTACCAGAGATTTTTTTGTTTGCTTGTTTCCCCCCAGAAGGTAGCTAGCAGCAGTTGGGAACAAGCTCATGCAGAGGATGCTTTTGTGGCCAGACACTGAACACACAAATGACCAGGCTGCAGATCTTCAAAAGCTCCAGCAGCATGAAAAAGCCATGCTGGAGGCAAACAGCAGGCACTGCCAGACCATTCCCTGCAAATCTTTGATTAGTCACATTTAATGGGATTTCTTCTTATGCTTTTGAACTGTTCAGCAGTGCTGGCATTTGACCAGCATTCACAGTCACCTATTACTGGCTCCAGCCAACCTCCATATAGTCCCTGAATATTTGTTTGTGTCTCCTTGGTAGATGTCAGGCTCAATCTAAGACACAGCTCTCAGAATTTCCTGGTATGGGATCACTAGGATCCAGCTCTGGGAAAGATCACATACTTCTACTTGTTCAGTCTTGATTTTGATCACGGGAAGAGTTGATGTCATTGCATCATTCCTAAAGCTCACCCTCCCTTTTGGCTGTTTTTTTAATAGAACATAAAACAATTTGACACAACAGGCTGGGCTTTGTTGGGTCTTATTTTTGCATCTTGGGATGTGACAATATCTATAATAAACACAGGCTGGGATTGCTTGTGGAGAATCTACCCTTGTTTTGAATAGATCCTTTCCTTTTCCTCTGAAGGCGTTTTAACCTTGCCTTATTAAAAATAATAGAAATGCATTTCCCCTCACATAAAATATTAAAAGCAGTTTGATGGGTTTTATTGTTTAATAAATAGTTTGCACTACCAAGGCTCTTTCCAACAGAGAATACGAGTACTTCCCAATCCTTTCCTGTGTCTGGCCACGTGAGTTGCCTCCAGCAAAGAGAGTTTTTAATTCCCAAAGCGCCTCCCAGCCTTGTGCCGCTGTCAGCCCCAGCCCAGCACGCTCTGACCAGCTGCCGTGAGCTGGCCCTGCTGTCGCTCCAGCCGTGGGGAAGTCGGACATTTCCACACCCACTGAACCTCTGGGTGTTTCCTGATGGAACCAGCAGCCTCTTAGAAGCTGGAACTGCTCCACAAACCAGGAGTTGGGTATCTCTAAGAGTGGTCTCGTTTAATTACACCACTGAATTATCTGTGTGTTTCATAGCTGTTCATTTACTTACCTCCCCCAGACCGCAGGACATGATGTTTTTCCAGGTTTCCTCTTGTCCAGCTGGGAATTGAGGCCCAGAGAGAGGAGGGTCTGCTCTGGAGAGCCCGAGGCAGAGCCAGGAGGGCACTGGCACCGTGGCCTCATCCCTGCTCTGGCTCCTCGCTCACGTTTCCCTGAGCTGTGCATCCCTGTGACAAGTGACATTTAGCAAATCATGTCAAACTGAGGATTTGTTGATATGAGTCTTCTGGCTTGATGAGAGGGGGTGGGGAGGAGGAAGCCTCTTGATTAACAAAAAGAACTAGCAAGAAAAACCTATTTTCTTCAGCAGCAAATACTTGCAAGAGAGCTGTGCAGGGGAGCTGGGGCTCTGCTGAGCTTCCTCCACCTCTGTTTCTGCAGTTTCATGGCAGGTATTGCTGTGAGTCACAAATGATGACTTATAGATGCAATATTTTGGTGGCCTTGCCTTCTTTCCCCAGCACAGTGCAGGTTATTTGGGAGTATTGAGGGCAGCCCCTGCCAGCCCAGCCTGAGGATGGACCTCTGTGGTCTCACCACTCAAGGAAACTTAGATTTTTTAATAATATCCTTAAAAGTCACTATTACACAGTCAGTTTATGGGGCCCTTTGTGTGTATTTTCTGATTCACATGACTCCTCTGGATGGCAAATCCAGGGCTCTCTTGGCCCACAGACTATGGCATCCTTTAGCTGGGTGTTTGTGGATGAAGGCTGCTGAAGAAGGGGCGGGAGGTGATCTCAGCTAAGGGAATGGGGTGTTTGAGACTGCTGTAATGAGAAGTGAGTGAAAATGGCAGCAGGGAATAGATTCTTAATTTAAATAATGAGCGCCCTTTGTTGCCTGACAGATGGTCATTTTCTGAGAAATGCAAAGTCTCTTTGGAGGGGTCAGATTGCTTGTATTTACATGGAATAATGAGGGAGAGGCACCGGTCTCAACACATGCTGTGTTTTTCACATTTTTCCAGGGGTATTCCCAGCTGTCTTAGAAAAGAGCAGATTTGATCCTTTGCAAACCCTGTGTGAATCTGACCACACGTTATTATTGCACAAGGAAATCAAACAGTGATGGGAGTGTCTCTGATATTCAGGCAGCTATTATAACGCCCTTTAAGCATCTTTAGTTGGTAGAAAGGAAGCTTGATACTGATGCCAGAAAACATCTTGGGCCTGAATGTGCCTTTACTTGTGCAGGGCTGGCTGCAATCCAGTATCTGGTTATCTGCATACTGGTGGTGTCTTTGGGATTTAACTCATGGGAAGGCAGATGGATGGCAAAGAGCTCACTTAGGGTAGGGCACCTTCCTACACACTTCCTCCCTTGCTGCACCCCTTTTAATGTAAGAACTAAAGATCAGGCACCTAATACTCTATTTTACCTATTATTTATTCCACCGGTTGTGGTGATGGGCAGCAGGGGTTATAGAACAGGAAGGGTTTTGGGTACACCAGGAACTGTTTCGTGGTATTTTACAGGGATGGTGGCAGCTCTATTGGGCATCATGTCTGCTCTGGCTGAGGTGTCTCAGTTGTCCATCTGCTTCTCTGGAGTGTGCAAGTTCTTGCTCTCTCATCAAACAGAGAAGGGGAAGCAACCTGTCCCAAGGCAGTGATGAGGCGACAAAGATCCTGGTTGCAATGGCTTGTTCTCCCATGATGTTCAAGAAGTTTCTTGCTTCCTGATCAGGGTCAATATTTTGTGTACACAAACATTTAAAAGAGGTACTACAAAAAGTAACAGGAGCAGTTTGACCATCCCTAGCCCCCACAGAGGAACTGTTAGTGGCAATTGGTGACCCTAGCATGGTTCTCTTAGTGATCATCAATCACCACTTAGGCTGGGGTTGTAACCCAAGTAAGCCCTTACAGTCCCATTAAGCTTCTCCCTAGACAGCAAGGAAAACAAACACTAGTCTTGAACCCAAAATATTCTTAATGGCACAGACTGTGCTTGGCTGTTGGGTTTCTGCCTTTTCCTGTATGTGGGTCCCCATTCTGCCCTATTCCTTCCAATGCCAAAGAAGGATGAAGACTTTCTGTGGGTGAATGTGCAGTGATGACTGTGTCCCAGACAAAGAGAATTCAGCTTGCAGATATACCAAAAATCCCTCTTCTGAGCTCCCTGCAGCACTGCAGGGATAAATTTTGCTATCACACTTGAAAAAAACCCCTAACACCTTCCCAACCCCCTGATTCTGAAAGTCTAGAAAGGCACATACAAGTTTGAAAACACTAAAGGCGCTGATTTTAGTTCTGCTGCTCAGCAGCTGAGAGGTGCTCCCATAAAATTCAGCAGTTTTGTACATCCTCACCATGTGTTCTTTAATCTCTGGGTAGCAATGTGTTTAGAAGAAGCCAAGGCAATCAACACCCATTTTTCACAGTGAATCAACTACTGGTGTCAAATTCATGTCTGTGTTTTGTGCCAGAAAAGGCTTGTTGTCACCTAAATTTGGAGTATGCCATGTCAGGCTGCAAAATCACTTGTTTCCTGCACATGGCCCTAAATTAAATACACCTTGTTAAATCTTGGAGACTGAAACCAAAACTGTATTGACAGGGTTTTTCCCCCTTTTGGTTAATTCCTCACCAAAGGTGGTTTTCTGATATTTTCTATATGCCCTGTGCTCAGAAATCAGATTTGGGCAGTGTGGTGTCCCTGCCAAGGTTTTTGCCACTCTGTTGGCTGATGCTCTTTGCCAAGAGCTCTGTGCATCTGGGAGGGATGCACAAGGACCTCAAGTTGCCGGGCAGTTTGCAGAACCCTCCCTGATCTGTGAGCTTTCCTGGCAGGGTGTGGAGGCATTGGCTTTGCTCTGGCATGGATAAGCTGCTACAGCTTAGAAAATACTTTCTTTTAGAAAATGTGTTTTATCTGGTTGACCTGCAGAGTACCAAACAAGTGTGTTTGCCTGTGGCATCCACATGGACAGGACTTAACAGACCAGCAGTTGACAGTGTGTAGCATGACAGGGAGTGAAACCTTTAACCAAAACCATAGCACAAGTAATTTTTAAGGGTTGGTGTTCTAAATTTAGCTTCAAAGATGCTAAAAGAAGGTGGGTAGATGATACAACTGGTCAGTGATCTCACAGGCAGAGAAAAATGTGTATTAATCCAAAGACTATGTTCATGATCTTCTGCACCCCCTCACCCACAGAGGTTTTATTTGTGCTCAGGGATGACAATTGGGTGCACATGGGCTGGTGATGTCCAGGGCTGATCCACTGCTGTGCACTGGGGTGCTCCTAAAGAACCTGCCCAGCTCTGTTGTGCTGTGTGTGAATGCATGGTATTCACATATATAAATGCCAAGGGCTTTCATTACACTTCCAAATATAAAGGAAGCCTTCATTTATCCATGCCTGGAGAATCAGAGAGAGAATCAGCATCAAAGAGAGCCTCCTACTGAAACCATTTGATGTTATAAAGGATAAAGAGTATCTGGCAGAGGCCTTAGAGGGGGGAAATCTGACAGGCACTCAAGTGCTACAAGCAGCCTTGTAGCCTCCAGTTTAAATGCTCCAAGAGTACAATCATAATGCACAGGGGCATTCAGAGCATAAATTGATGTTTTGTCTTTGCCTTTTTTTTTCATTGCACTAAGAATTTGCCCTGCAGCTCCTGGATTAATTAAATGCTGACAGTCTACTAGGATAGGGGTGGAAGAGCTCTCCTGCCCTTTGGTTGTGTTGTGCAGAGTGGAATACACAGTGCCCCTAGGAAACGAGCTTGTTCCATTAGGCAAAATCAATAAGGCAGAAATCTCTGTGAAATTCTTGTATTAAATTACAAATAGACTAACCCTCTAACCAGGTGACAGTGATCATTGCTTTTATGTTCTGGACAAATGCTTGTGGGAGCACTTTGGTCAAAAAGGCACATGCACTGCTGCAAACATCAGCTTTGGGCAGCTTCCTGTGGTAGCTGATTTTTCACTCCTTGGGCTAGAAGAACAAAAGTTTATATTGCCTGTCAGTTGTTTTCTGGGGTACTTAGTGTTTGTTCATGCAAACACTTACCATAGAGGATCATTTCATGACAATAAATTCATGCTCTCTCCCTAAGAATGTTGTCCTTAATGTCTAAGTTTCCTTGGAAGCAGCACAGAAGTTTTTCTTGTCATGCCAGTTTTATCTCAGACTCAAGCTTGGTGGGGCATGAAGAGCTCAAACAAGCTCAGCAAGTGCCACCAGGCTCTGTCTGGGATGAAGCAGCAAACATGCCATGCATTTACTGTCCTTGAGCAGCCCAGAGTGACACATGGCCTGCCACAAACTTTTTTGTCACTAAACTTTAAATACCACAATACTAATTTCTGCAAGCACCTCTTGGACTTCTCAGCTGGGGGAAAAATCAACAGTTTGTTTATTCCTGAAATGGTTGTTCAGAGCTTTGATCACCCTGGTCTAGAGAAAAGTGTCACTGCTCACATGAGGGGCTTGGAACAAAGTCATCTTGAAGGTCTCTTCCAACCCAAACCATTCTGTAATTCTGCCACAGGAACCCTTGTCTGTAAAGGCAAGAGCTTGGGCACCAATGGGTGTTGATAGACTCTGAGATTTGCCAGGCTTTTCACTTTCTCTCACAGGTCCTGTCTCCAGCAGCTCAGGAGCTGCTAGAACAGCAGATGCCACAAAATCTGATCTTCTTAGGACATGCAACACAGGGAAAAAAATACAAGAAAATCATGATCCTTACTGTTGTCATTTTCACAGGAGATCAGTCTCCTTCTGCCCCAATTCTGAAAAAATTAATTTTGCTGACTTGGATGCACTTTGGCTTTCTGACACCTGGTGGGTGGGGCAGGGAGCAGAGGAGCTCAGCTGTAGCACCTGGGACACATATTGGGCATCAGAGGGGTGGGCAGGGACTGGGCTTCTTTTGTTGGATGGGAGAGTCTCATCTCCAGAAACTTGGGAATAGCTGGATAAGTTTAGTCAGAAGGGTTTTCCCTGACTGACAGCCAAGGAAAGGGTTAGGTTCACTTCTCCTGGTCCTCCCAGAGTTATTTGTCACCAGTGCTGAAAGTCCTGTGCTGTGTCAGGGTGCTGTGTTCCAAACTACTTGTTTTTTTGGAGGTTTCCAGAATAAAAGTCCTCCTTGCATTTCCTGGAATAAATGGCTTTTGGAAAACATATTTTGTTATGAGGGTCAGAGAATAACACCCTTCCCAGCATCCATAGCAACCTGCCTTAAGAATCTCTGTTTGGAAATCTTGTAATCTTGCTTGGGTGCTTTTTGAACAATTTCCAGGAATGTTCTGCTCTTTCCCATTCACAACTACTAAATATATGCTCTGTTTGGACTGCAGAACCTAGTCTATTTTTATATTTATTTCCAGCATATTTTAATTCTTCTACCCTGGGTAGAACAATTTGGTCTGTTCTTAAACCCAAGACCTTGCTGCCCCCTCTCCTGCCACTGCCTGATTTTGGCATCACTTACAAGGAGTTTATTATTCTGGGGTACTTCTATGTGGACAAGGACTGTGCCAGCTTCTGACTGACTGGAGACAGACTTAAAACCAGAAAAAAATTATGGGCAGGAAAAAAAGGAAATCAGTTGTCCCTACACAAAGGAGTAATAAAGAGTACAGAAGTGTTTATCCTGTTTGTAAATGGTTTACTGAGTTTTGGGGCAGAAAACACTGTAATAAAGCAGTGAATTCCTACTTGTAGAGCATTTCTCATTCCTCTGCTTGAAGTGGCCAAAGGCCTTAATGTGTAAGGCAGAAAACAAGTGGCTGCTTGCTTTCTTGTCCTCCCGTGTGCCCATATTTAGCTGGGTTTTATTTATTTGATTAGGAGCAAGGAATATGGGATCATTGTTTACACTGCATGAATAAGGATGGCAAGAAAATAGATTTTTATCTGTGCTACTCTTGCCTTTGGTTGCTACCTTGGCCTCTGGATTGTTTATTTCTGCATCCGGTGAAGATTTAAAGGTGGGGAGCAGGATTTGAGAAAATAGTCTTGGACATGTGGGTAGTGAAGGACTATTTAATTTGAGCTGTGCCTTGATTAAGTTTATATATCTCCTTGTGACCTTGACATGGAAATTCCCCCTTGAAATAATGTTTATAAGTCTCCAGGGTCAAATCCAGGCTTTTGTGATGCAAAACATGACTAATGAAATTACTGTGTCCTGACCTGACAACATCTTGCTGGGCCGTAAAAGGCTGAGCCTAGAGCAGTGCTGGGAACCCACCTCCAGCCTTTGGGAAGGGGTTGAAATTCAGAAACAATGATGTTTTAAGTGACGTTTTTAAGTGTGTGTTGAAGCATTGTGGAGCTTCAGTCCCACAGGGACAGCCATGGTTCTGTCCCATTACTCCTCACTAACACCCACCACAGCAGCTGGCTTGGCTCTGCTCAGTTATTTTTCCTCCAGATGAGGACTGTGACCTTTCATAGTGACAGAGGAAAACTCTCCCAGAAATACTGGTGCTTTAGAAATGAAGGAAAAGGAACCATGCCCTGAGTCTGTTTCCTACAGAAACAAAATCCTTAATCCACCAGGGCTGGATGGTGCAGCAGGAATGCTGACTGGAGTTTCCAGCAGAAAGGCAGGTGAAGGGGTTAAAGACAAAGCTGGTACTTGTTCCTCCATGGCATTATCTGTATGATTGCTTTTCATATCTTGTTTATTGTGGTTAGCGGAGCAGCTATAATATAGAGTGCTAGATGCAATAAATCTTGTCATTGCAAACAGCACACTTTTCATCAGAGCTCGAGGAATTGCAAGGTAAGCATTCAAAGGCAATCTATAGATTTAATTATACAGAAAGCCTAACCCCTGTGTAGGTCTTAAAATAAATTATAACTGTGAAGACTGCATTATGTTCAGTTTTATTTGTATTACGTGTATTATCCTGTTTTGGTTGTTCAGAGGACACAAGGAATGGCGTTGCCAGCACAGCCTCTTCTGTGGTTTTGTATCAGCACTGAACAGCCAAGGATGCTGGTAATTTAAGGGACGAGAGTTTTTCAGCCTTTCTGACAGCTGTGTCTATAAATTCACACTCCTGAGTTTTAAAATCTTCTCAGATGCTAATTGTAGCATCAAGAAATCCCATGGGGTAGAGGAAATCACCTCTGATTTTATTTACTGAAAGAGGCCTGTGACCACAAAGCAAAACACTGTGCATCAAAGTGACAGGTCCAAATTGCTCTAATCTCCACACTCCTCTTGGCACTGGGCTGGTCACAGCCTGTCCCCACCCAAGGGACACTCTGCACGTCCCCCTGCCTGGGGCAGGAGTGAGGAGGTGACTTTGCCAGCAGAAAACACCTGAATCCTGGGTGTTTGGAATTACAGCAGTTTCAGCAACTTTCATTTTTTCCTGACTCGTAGAACCCCCAGCCTGGTGGTGCTGACACGTGGGCCTGGGTAGCTTGGTTGGCATCCCAATGTGGGACTTTCCTCCCCCAGCACAAACTTTGTGAGGCTGCAGGAGTGCAAGGGGTGATGTGGGATGGTTTTGCTGAGACTGATGTTCTTGGGAGATGCCAGTTCAGTGAACTCACCAAGCTTCTGGGGATTTGAGCTGCTCTGCTTTGGGCAAGGTTCAGTGATGGTTTCCCCAGCTGAGGCCTGAGGGGGGTTTCTCTCCCTAGGAGCAGCAGAAATAGGACTGCTGGAAATGAAAAGGTGGATTTGTCATTGCCAATCAGCCACGAGACCAAGCTGGGTGAGATCAGCTCTGTGGCAAGCAGCAGGGCGTGATCCCTGGCTGGCAGAACCTGCTGTGGCTTTCCCAGCTCAGGAGCAGGGCTGGGGGAGCTCCTGGGTGGTGGGGAAATGTGATGTGTCGCTGAAGTGTTTCACCTGGACACAGTCAATGGTGCTTTTGGAGCACTCCTAGGGACCATGAGTCAGGAGGAGGTTGCCCAAAATGCCCTCAGGGTGCATGTTGCTCAGACAGGTTTGTCCAGGAAGGAGCAGCAAAAAATTCCTGCTGGAAAGAGGCAGAGCAGGCAGTGGATGTGCTCCAAATTCTCCACATCTTTCTCAACAACAGCCCTAAGCAGGACTGAAAGGTGTTTGTGCCCATTTCATTGTCACCCTGAACCTATGGTCTGCAGGTGAGAACAGGAAAGTCGCTGCCAGTTTATTTCATTATCTTGGGCTGGGAAGTGTGACTCAGAAGCTGCTTCACAAAGGATTTTGCTATTGGTGGCACGAGGAGGCTCAGGGATGGTGCCAGGCAGGAGTGGAGGGGTCCCCACAGCACCAAAACCAAAACTAGGTTTTGGTTCTAGTCCTGTTTTTCACTCATGTCGCTCCCCGAAGTCCCCTGGCTCTGCAAACTGCTGAGTTTGTCCAGTGCTTCTGTTCATCATCCTTTGCTGGACACAAGGATTTCCTATTTCAGAGTGAGGGCTGAAAGAGAAGTAATTGGTAACTCTAAAGGACTCTGTTAAATGATAAGAGCAGTGTAAATATGATACAAAAACTAAAAAGTGCATTTTCTTCCATCTCACTTTGCTGAAGTGAACCGCATCTGACTAGAAAATGTCTAAAATCAATAACAGCTAAGCCTCAACAACAAAATGCATGTACTTAAATTAGCACAAAAGCACAAATTTATTTCCATTCATAAGCAAAATGCTGAGGTTTCACTCCTGCCTCATTTTCATCAGTATCACTCTCCTTGTGCTCCCTTGCCAAATCCCCTGAGGTCTGGGGGCAGCAGCATTTTGAATTTAACACAGTCAAGATGCTGTATGGGGGGAATTAAAAATGTAATAAATGTCTGGTAACTGTGCCAGTGGTAAAACTTTGATTAACTACTTTCAGCAGTGTGCTGGAGCGATGGGATTGGCAGGGCATGGCTCAGACCCCTCCATGGCAGGAGCAGGAGGGGTCACTGCCTGATCTCAGTGTGAGCAAGGGACCACCTCGGTGGGAACTTCTGCAGCCCAGATCTCTGCTTCCCTTGCTGTGCTTTAACTTCAGGGATTCGTTTTTCAGCCATGTTAATATAAATTTTAGGAGTAGCACAATCCCAGAAAGAAACTATTTTTATATACACAGCAGGAGCAGAGATGTGTAACTTGTTTGTGAGGACTGGGGAAGTCCTGTCCCATGTTGTTTTTAATGAGATGTTCTTAAAGCTGGGTTTTGTGCTGATGACAAACCTGTGATCAGAACTGGTGACAGCAGCTGTGCACACAAAACTTGTGTTTATTAATTCAATACAGGCATGTGATCATGAAGAAAATTCCCAAAACTCTCACAGGACCTATCTGTAACCAACTCATAAACTTCTGCAACTGCTTTTGCCTCTCTGCTCTGGTGGGAAAAGCAAAGCATCTGCTGTGACCTTCCACCTGCCCTGTTTTTTGGCAGAGCAGGAAAATCTCTCCCCTGCAACTTTGATACAGCTCTGGGTGGTTTCTCCTGTGCAGAATCAATAGCAGTCAGGAGTTTGCTTGCACAAACCTGCATTCTTCATGTCTCCAGAGGAAATCTCAGCCCTCATTCATCCACACCATAGTTGGGGTGTGCTGAGCTGCCCTAATCTCAGTTATCTTTCCAGGGCTTCTCCAGGGCCTGGGTTTGGGATTGGACCCTGGACTGGCAGTGTCCCTGCTCCCCCTCTGAGCAGGCTGGTGACAAATGGGCACAGTCGTGGCACGTGTCGTGCTTTCACCACGCAGAGCTGGTTTGTAAATGGAGTGTTTTGCTAATGCAAGAGGAAATGGATGGATATTAATTGCTCTCTGGCAGTTTGTCATTTTTCCTGTTGGTTATTGATGAAATAGCCATGGCCTGAGGTAAAACAGCAGAAGAGACACAAATGTTAGGGACAACCTGAAGTCAGAGGAAAAACCCAATACTGGCTGGAAGCAGAAGGAGGCTGTATATTAAACTGAACTCTTTCTGGTAGATTTTCCAATATCCAAATATTTCATCAACTCTTGGCCTCACAATGCTGCTGCTTCATACCACTGCTGGAAGAAAAACTTCTGAAGGTCAAAACATCCTTTCAATATTTCAAAACGAGCAATTTTGACTATTCTTTTGATCACTTTACATTTCTTTTATTATGAAAGCCACAAATTTTGGGGTAAGAAACCCCCAAAACCTAAATCCATTCAGCCCCAGATTGAGAGCAGAGCAATATAACTTTAATTTAAATAGAGAGGAATGTTGTGTTGGATTCCTGAAATCCTGAAGTTTTGCAACTTCTCTATTTTGTCTTTTTCTTTCAGCACATCTGCTTTCTTTTGGGGGATTGCAAACGAACTAAAACAATAATAATCATGCAATTGTTTTCTCTGCTGTGAATGAATTCCTGTGTTGCAGTGGAAATGGTGGGTCCAGCAGACAGTAGAGTGGACAGAGCTTAGGTGAAAAATGCTGGTGCTTTGGTGTGTGCTGAATCCAAATATCATTATGATCATCGTGGGCCAGCTCTAGGGAGGGAAATCTTAATTACCCAGGTTAGGTTTTCATTTATTAACTCCTCCAATTTAGCATAATAACCCTGAAGAGGCAATGTTCCTTTGCCAGCAGTGGCACTCTGTGCTGCTCCTGGTTCAGAGGGGAGCAATGAGCAGGTACAAATATTCAGTGAGATTTATTAATTTCCTATAAACAGTAGAAGAAACCAAATTATTTTGCCCTTTGCAGATAGAGTTACAGCTTCTTTTAAGATGTAGAGCTACAACATCCTTTGGTTGGAGGAAAGTCTAAGGGAGAACAGAGTGGACTTGAATTGCTTTTGCTGTAAATGGATGCATGGAAAACCTGGACCAAAAAGGGAATATTAATGCTTTGCTCTGTCTGTTTGCACATGGCACTGCTCAGTGATGCTGCCTAGCTCTCAGCATGCTATTTCATTTATACATGCATTTCTAATAATCCTCATTCTGTGCTTTAGCCCCTTCTCCATTTTTCTTTTTCCCCCCCAGTCCCCACATTCCTGGCAGCTGGAGCAGGCTGGGCTGTCCGAGAGCTGGCAGCCAAAACAGCACCATGTTCTCATCACCTTTAAGCACAGGAAAGATAGAGGCTTGGAGAAAAGGCTTTGCTGCTCTGCATTGAGTAGCATTCGAGTCTCACATCTCAAAAATGAGATTCTGTCCTTCTCCCTGAGAGCAAGGCTGGGAAAAACTCTAAACAGACATAGAGAAAACAGTCATTGAAATGCTTAAATGCCTTTTTTTTTTTTCCTTTTCACTGCTTCCCTACCCCCACCTCTGATGTAAACTGTTATTTGGCTGACACCTGGTGCCTGTCACCTACATCCTCTGTGCCATTAACATCCTTTGCACCCACTGGGCCTTATCCCAGGAGGGATGGCTGCATTGTGTGACCCGGTTATAACTGGGCAGGGGGAAATTCAGATTCCCCAAAACCCAGACCAGGAGGGACAAATGGGTTGCATGGGGCTGCTTTTACATGACCTCAGACTGAAAGTATTCATTCCAGCCAGGATTTTGTGCAGGTGCTGAGACATTGGGGGTTTGTAGGTGATACGGAAATGCTGGAAAACCTGGGGAATTTTTAAAAAAATATATACTTGTGTATGGAAACTGTTTTTTCATATTCTTGGAAAGAATGGCTGGGCATGTACGATGTGATGCCATTAAAGAAAGCCAATGGGGGGTGATGGCAGGGGCTTCTCAAACAGGGACAAACACCAAAGTGATCACACAAGTGATGTCCTCTCCTTTTGGGGTGTCCTGAGGCAACTCCAGCTCAGCTTTCACACCCCAAAGCAGTTGGAGTTTAGGACCTGCCCTGATGTTTCTGCAAACACTCCAGAAAAGCAGTTCAGAGGGATCCCTCCCAACCCCTGGGGTGGGACCACGAGCCCTGTGGGTGTGTGTCACTGTCACAGGTGAGAGGCACAGCACAGCCTCAGGAAGGGACCCTGTGCACCGCCTCCGAGCTGCTGGCGTGTTCCTGACTTCAAAGGCACAAACTGAGAGGTTTCCAGAGCTCAGCTTTGTTGTTCATCTTCTCCAATGCTCATAAATTATCAACAAACAACCTCAGCTATCAAGTCAGTGCAGAGGACTGGGTAATTATGTTTGTGGTTCAGAATGAGGGTTGTCAATTTTAATTAGGGAAATCTGAGGGCACAGGGAATTTTTAATGTTACTACCTGAACTCTTGAGTGCTGCACAGAAAATAATTGTAAATGAAAAATTAATCAGGGCTTGGTAGGGAGTGCAAGGGGTGCTCCTTTTCCTCCTATTTTATAATTTTGCTTTCTTTGAATCAAATTGACTTTAGTGATACAACTGCCATGAAGTTTGATTTTAATTACAAGAAGGAGAAGGTATAGATGTGCTAAAGGGTGATTTCAAGGGGAATCAGGTTTTTAGAGCCCAACAATCACTAATATTTGAATATATTTCTCAGGTATGAATTTCAGAACAAATCCACTACCTGAAGGGTGCTGCTCTCTGAGGTTCTGGTAGCAGCAAGACAATTCTGAGCTGATTCTTATAGCCCTGGCCCTTCCTGCAGGTTTCCCTTGCCCTGGTTCTCTGCCCTGGTACTGGCAGGATTTGGGCTCAGCAGCGTGCCTGGAGGAATCTCAGGACTAAACATCAGCAAGTGTCACTCCCTGTTCCTCCTAAAATCTGGGGAGTTTCATCCTTTAATGTCACCAGCAGCCAGAGGGGCTGTGTCTGTGTGACTGCAGTATCTGAAGAGCAGGCAAATGTCAGCCGATGGTGGGGAGTGTGTGCTAAGTTTTAATCAGCAGGCCAGTATATTCTAATTTATTTTCCTTCATTTAGACAGGATTTTCTGTATTGCACATGATGCTGTGAATATTTATGATGAGAATTGTTTTTCTCTTACTGTGATTAACTAATTTGGTACTTCCCAAGGATGAGCACAGTGAAGGTTAAACTGATCAGGACCAATCCTTACCTGGCATTATCCTTTGAGCATCAGCAGAATGGTTAGGTGTGATTTTGGCACTAAGGGTTGTTTTTCTCAGCCAGATGGCTCTGACTTGCTTCAGCTATTCTTGGTACCAGCAGAGCTGTGTCCTAAATAGTCTCAAGGCAGGAGAAAGAAGAGTTAATGGGCTTAGATCAGCCCAAAGGGTTTTCAGGTGCCTGCCACATAGGTGGCTAAGGTCACAAATTAAGGGAGGAATGGAGGGGAGCTTCCCAAACCCCCTGGTGCTCAGACACCTCTGGGGCACTTGCGCCTCCCTTGGATGCTCACTCCTTGATCCTGAAAAGCTGGGAAGTGTCTGTGGTCTGGGAGAAGAGCTCAGAAGATTTTTTTTTTCCAGTCAGGGTGACCCAAACATCACTGGTGTATCATCCCAAATCATGCTCTGGAGGCAGCTGCCTTGCTGCCTTTCATTAATTTTGACTTCTCTTGCTGCAATTTCTGATTTGCAACCAGGCTTGAGGGATATGTCTATCAAGAAAGGCTGAAGCCAGGTGAGCTTGTTCTCGTGCCACTGTACCCACAGTCAGCTCTTTAACTGTTTGATACTTCAGCATTTGGAGGGAAAATATGCACAAGAGAAATACACTGCTGGGAGCCTCCACATTTGGAGTGGTTTCTGCAAATTGCAGCTGATGGTGTTTGCAGCTTTGCTGTGATTTGGGGTTGGGAGGTCAAAGTCTGGCAACAAAACAATTTGGCCCAAAGATTTTGGCACATGATTAAGAGACTGTTACTTGGTTCCTATTTATTATCCTTGCTCCATACTACTCTGTATCCAAAGATCTGACCTATTTATGGGTTTCTTATGTCATGAAGAGACAAGCTGGGGGATGCTGCCCTGTACATTTTTTGGTGCCCTCAATTATTTCTCTCCAGGAGCCTTCTTTGTTCAGCTGCTTCCCAGGCGAGTGCCTGGCATTGTCTGGAGGGCAAAAAGTGCCATAGTTCATCTGCACCACGGTGGAGAGCTTGTAAAGTGTCTGGCTGCAAATGGGATAGAGGGTGGTAATTAAAATGTGCTCTCAGAACACAGAAAGTGGTTGCAGACAAGTATTTATCGTCTCCCAGGCCTTCAACAGGATGGTAAAACATCAGAGCACATTTAAAACATCAGCTTAATTAAATGGTACTACAGTCTTAATCTTGTCTGGGAAAATAATTTGCTTATTTCCTCTAAATTGTGCTTTTAGAGAAAAGGAAGGACAAGAACATGCACAGTCAAAAATACATAAAAATGCAGTCAGGGGATGCAGTATTTGGCTGGGCTTCGGGAGAATGACCCTGGTTCTGCTGATGGCAGCTTCTCTAAGTGCCCCCTGCTCCCTGGGTCTCCTTCCCTCTGTCCATGCAGGGAAAAAGCTGTTTTGCAAAGAGCAGAGCTGACCCTGCCCTCAGTCCCACCTGGGCAGCTGCCTGTGCCTAGAGGCTGTGGGATGGGTTGGTCTAAACCAGGCATTATGGGGAATAAATGGCAAATGAGTGAGGCTGATCTGCAGCAAAACAGTGAGAGGGGACTCAGTGCTTCAGTCACTGCTGCCAGCCTGGCCTGTCCCCACAGCCAGGCCAGCCACAACCCAAACTCTGCTACACCAGTGTGCAATCCCCTCTCCTCAGCCCTCCAGACACAGGGGACTGAGGGAAAACACAGCTTTATCAATTGGATTTTAACAATGCTAATTGAGCCTTTCAACTTCAAATTGAGCCTCTCTGTGTCCAGAAATGCTTCTGTTTCTCTAAGTGCTGTTCACTGGGTTGTTCTGCAGAACATCACCTTGAGCAGGGAGCTCTGTTAAATCAAGTGAAGGCTCTGATCCCAGCTCCTGCAGTCTGATGTGGTTTATTTTTGGAGTTTCACACAAGTGAGGCAGTGGGGTCTGGAGCAGAGCCTGTGGATGTGCAAGGAGAGCGTGCTGGCCACAAGTGATGCCCAGACAGGAGCACCCCAGCAAGAGCCAGGTCTGTATGCCTGGTGCAGTGATTTGAGGGGTTTTGGTGCTTGTTACAAAGCTAATCCCAAAGATGACTGTAAAGAACCACAAGCGCCTTCCTCCCTGTCTGTTTGCATTTGTGGGATCTGACCTACTTCTTAGTTGTAACACAAAAGCCTCCCTTGCTTTCTGACTTGCAGTGAGCTTCTGCAGGAGTGCTCAGTGCCTGAGAGCCCCAGCAGCTCCAGCAGAGTCCCAGTGTCTTGCAGTGCAATGAGCGTCACCTCAGAAAAACCCCCAAGGGAAGGAAGGTGGTTTTATGGGAAGCTGAGTTCAGTGCACATGTGTCAGGACATGTCCCCAGCCTGGCATCTCTGTCCTGCCTCTCCTGGGACCCGAGCTCAGAGCCAGCCCTCCCACCATCAGGGCTGTCAGGGTGGGGGGGTTGCTGCCTTTCTGCTCCCAAAACCCAAAAGTGCAAACCCTCAGCAGTAGATCCTGCAAAATCATACTTTGTGTGACCACAGCCTCTCCCTGTTTCTGCAGGGACAGAGATGGGTAAACCCCCTTGGGGTGAGGGAGCTCTTCAGTCCCTGTGCAGCATCACTGGGTAAGACAGCACTGCCAAGGGGAGAGGGGCAAGTGGGAGGGCAGGAGTGGCTCCTGTGGCTGTGCCTCAGTGCAGGGCAGCAGCACATGCTGCTCCTGGTCTGCAGCTCCAGCCTGCCATGGTTCTGTGTGTCCCTGTGTCCCCATGGGGACAGCAGCCTTCTTCTCTGAGCACAGACATTTTGTCTTCCCTGCTGGCCAGCCACCAGCCCTCCCTGGCTGCCCTCTCCCTGGGGCAGAAGCAGCTGATACCAGCCAGGGAAGAGGCGCACAGGGTGCACTGTGGATTTTAGAACTAAGCCTGAGCAGCAAGAAACATTAATATATGCTCTTTCCCCTCGTAAATATTTCTTCAAAAGACACTACAGCTATCTGGGATGCTCCTACACAACAGCAAGTCATAAATGATGGCTTTCTTCAAGGAGAGTAGACTGGAAGTTCAGTTAAATACATCAAATTAACTGTCAAAATAATCTTCCAGGAGCTGATGAGCCCAAAGATTAAATGGCATGTTATTTCTTCCCTCTGCTTTTTTTATCTTAGCAGAATGGATTTGCAGTATATTTTCAGAATCCATATTTTAAATGAATTGCAAATAGTTTCTAGTAGACTTGGCCTATATGAAAAGATTATTGCCCAAAACAACCCCTCTGTCAGGGGGAATGTAGGTTAAAGAAAAATAGGAATGTAAATAAATGTAAAGTCTTTACAGTGAATTCTGCAAGGGGGCATGTTTATTTTCCCTTGAATCCCCAAGCCTGGCTTCCTATGCAATTAAAGGCTCTAGCTCTTCATTGCAAAACATACCAGCATTTTTTTGTGTGTGTGTGTGATCAGTAAATATTTGGACTGAAACTGTTTAAACATAAGCTTTCAATAATCTTTGTTTTGCTTTTTTCCCCTGTTTGCTGCCTGAGTCTTGGTGTGGCTCTCCATAGACTAAAAATACATTGTTTTATTGGAAGAGCTTAGGCATCTTTTTCATTTTGCTGTTTAGCTATTACCAGGAAAGTCCTAATCCTCCTTTGACTGATGTTCAGTGCCACATAGTCAAACAGGGATGTGGGATGTGCAGCAAGAATTTGTTATTCTGAACCAGTCTTCAGGTAACTGAGCCCACTGCTGACATCACTCATCCACCTCATATTAAATTGCATGGCCCTAGCAAAACCTCCTGCCAGAGGCTGAGAGCAAGAAGGGAAACAAATAGATGCAAAAAGGTGATAAAAAGGCAGCAGTGGCATGGGTACAAGGAGACACAGGGCACAGAGAGCGATTGGTAGCAGTCAGTCCTGATTTTCAAGGTAAGAGCCTGACTCTGAGGCACTGCTCCCACATTGTTCCTGTGTCAACACTGACAGGGAAGGATGGCATGTGCCCAACCCATGGCTTCAGCCTCAGCTGTGATGCTCATCCCCGTGTTTATGTGGAGCTCTGAATTTCATCCTCCTTTCCAGGATGTTTTATAGGCAACAGCTAGTGATTTCTTTAATTAATTGAAAGACCTGTAGGGTAAGTAAGCAGGGAGAGGAAAAGAAATCCAAAGCTGCTGGAGGATTTTCCCATTTACTGTGCTCCTGGATGTTCATGTCCAAGTTTAAAAGTAACCTTAATTACAGGCATCTAGAAAGGGCATAATCATCTGTCATTCGTGGTGACAGGATGACATCTCCTGTTTGGATGTTTCAGCATTACCATTCCCAAGCTCAAGAGCCCAGGCTGTGATGGTAACTATTTCTGACAAGCTCAGGAGACGAGCTGGAGGTTTTGGATGTGAGTCTGTGGCAGGGGAGGTGGTGTGGCAGCACAGGTACGTGTTAGGGCCTTCCACAGACAAAAAGCAAACAGGTGGTTTCATTATGAGCAACTTTTCATTTGGAAAAGGTGGGAAATAAACACAGAAAAAAAGCAGCACTCCAGGGGTCCCTTGTGTGTTCTTCAAACAGCTTCTACTGCAGATTCACTGCCACAACCAGAGTCCCATTAGGCCAGATGCTGTACCACCCAATGACATTAAACTCTTGCCAACGCACAAAGTCTGATACGTTGTTAAAATTTGGAAGCTCAGTTATGCATTTTATTCTTGCTCAGTTTGCACATTTGTCTGGGAGCACATGTGAAAACAAAGGTTGTCCTTTCCATGGACCAGGGTCACAGGCTGCCCACTGGCTCAGTGACCTGGCTAGAAGGGACCTCTGTGGAGCTTAAATTCATCCTTTGCTTCTGGAAATCTCATGAATTTTCTTGCTTGCAGTATGAGTTCCAGGAGAAATGCTTGTTTGTAAAAATAAACAAACACGAGTAGCTATTAGGAGTTGGTCTGTTTATTCCCTCCAACTATGGTGTTATGATTGCAGCTGTCATCAAAATCTTGCTTGTGAGTGCCTAAATTGAGTAAATTGGACTGGAGAGCAGCAGGGGCAGGAATGCCAAACCCAAGTAATGGGTTCAGCATGCTGAGCCTCCCCAGTTCAGGACTGGTAGGCACCCATGTGCAGCTGAACAGATGGCCAGGATCACATCTCTGCAGAGCAGGCCCTCAGAATGGCAGGTCTTTTTTTGTCTGGGTGGGTATTTTCCCTCCTGTCAGATATCAATCTCTTGGAGAGCTGGCATCTCACATATCCTTCCTGGCTTTGGCTTCTCTGTGTCTCTGCATAAAGTGGGTCTGCTGGCTCCTGCTCACTTCAGAGGAGTGTAGGAATTGGGAGACCCTGCCTGCATTGCTGCCTGCCCCACAAAATGTCCCTGTGTGCCCAAAATGTCACCTGTGTGCTGCTGTGGCTCATCCCTGCAGTGCACTGCAGATAGTTCTCAAGCCTGGGGTTGGTCACATAGCTCAAGTGTGTGAGGGATGCAGCATCTTCATCACTCTTGATTAATAATGTGTCAAGAGAGACAAGACTCGCTTACCTGTGAAATTCACTAATGATGTGTTGTATTAATAACAGCACAAATGAAGAATAAAGAACAAAACAAAAAAGAATATCGCCATCCAAATCCAAGTTAAATAATGTAAGGAGTGTCTCCTGTGATCATCTCACTGTAGATTAGATCAGTAAGAACATCTGAATAAAGCCAGGAGAGTGGCTCTGAGCCCAGAGCTCTGCAGCACTGGCAGTATTCTCAGCCCTTATCGTGGTTTACTACAGAAATGTTTTCCCTGTGCATCATGAGCTTCCCTGGCTGGGTAATGTAAAGCCATTGTTGAAATAAATATTTTGTTAATTTTTTCTTGTTGGAGGAGAGATCAAGCAGTGATTCTTCACTGCCACCTGGAAAGAATATGCAAAACCAGTTCTTCAAAAGGTCATACTTAGACTAGACACTGAATACAGATTGAAAAGGAAATCAGTGCTCATTCTCCCTTTGGGTGAATGCTTGGCATCACAAAGTTTGGTGTGCAAAGTTTTTTTTTTTATACTTATGGAATGAAGTTTTTAAGTTGAACTCTTGAGAAAGCTTGTAAAAATTTCTGCTGGGTCTCGACATGGTATTTCTAACTAACATGATGAATGTCTTTGTTTGCTGTGTTTATTTTCCTCCCTCAAGTGAACCAGTCTCGTAGTGTTTATTGTGTAGTTCATTATTTATACCGCAGCATTCAGCTGCCCTCATCGGATCAGCTCCCTCTGTGCAAACACACAGTGGGAAAGTCCCTTCTCTAAAGGGCTTTAGCCATCGGTGGTAATTAGAAGACAAAGGTGCCTGCTGCTCTCCCGGACTTTGTTCTGGCTCCCAAGAACGGGCAGTTTGTTTCGCTGATGTCCCAGGGGACAATGGCATTGTACCTCCCACGGGTCCCTTGGCAGGAGTCACCGCCCCAGGGTGCAGGTTCAGCCGGAGGATTTACCCATCCTGTGAACACATGAGGATTTGCAACACACTCCTCGCCTGTAGGATGCTGACGTTCTGGCATGTCTTTGGGGGTTTTTAACATGAAATAAATATCCCAGCCGTGGGAGGTTGTTATTCATGTGCCTTTCTGTTAGGCAAGCAGAGAAATCTGGCTTTTCCTGGCAGGAATGTGGCAGAAGGTATGGTATATACCATATATACCATGGTATGGTAGCACCCTCCAAACACTCAGCTTCATTTCAAGGACTCAAAAGGATCTGAGCTGCAACTTCTTCCATCTTTCTTTATCTTCAACATTTCCAGTCTGTTTGGGAAGATATGAAGGTTTCCCACGTTTCTGATTATTGCACAAGGGGACTGCAACATACAATGAGAGTTAAAATGATTTATAATGTAGAATGCTCCAAAGGATACACAACACAGAGAATGAGAGAACTGCTGGAACACAATCTTCTGGCAGTGCATGAAAGCCCAGTAATGATCTTGGAAATGTATTGATTCGGGGATTAGCATGAAAGGCATCCAGCTAGGATGCTTTGTTCTGTTTTGGGTGGCATCACTGGAGACCTTGAGGAAGGTCAGCAGATCACACCGACTCTCAGTCATTCCAGCTGGAAGTTGGGCAAGAAGCAAAGACTTCATGGAGGACCAGATGCTGTATGCACACTCACTGTTCCAGGATAAATAAAAAAAGAAAATGCTTTTCATTTGTTTGAGCAGCTGTTGTTCTCCAGTGAATCTTCCTCTCCATCATTTTCAAATGCAAATTGGCTAACTGTATATATTTCGAATGACAAAGATAAGGAATAATTTGAATACATAATTCTGTTGCCATTGTAATGGCATCAACCACAGTTTGATACTGTAGTCAGAAGGATTACAAGTGTAGTGACACAGAAAAGGCCATTTGTGCTAGCCAGGCACGTCTCCTGACTTCATTACACAAGGATTTTGAGAGAGGACAGAAAAGTAACACCATGAAATAAGACCTGGAGGATCTGAGATGGTTTTCATTTTAAAGTACAGCTGCTGTGTCATTTGCATCCCCATCTCCCTCCCGGCTATTTCTGCAGTGGTGGCCACTAGATGTGGCCAGAAATGCAGACTTGGCAGCACAGATTGGGTGCAAAGAATCCTCTGTATCTTAGAAGAAGATAAAGCCATGCCAAGCTAGAAGCAGAAAGCTGATCTGATGCAGTGTATCTCTCCTCTGAGCCCTGCACAGCCTCGTGGGATGGGATGGGTGATCCAGTCCCATGGGCAGCCCTGCACAGGGCACTCCAGCCTGGCAGCAGCCCTGCTCCCACCCTGGGCTGCTCCGAGCTCAGGTTCCTGCACCTCGAGCACGAGGAGCTGCACATCCAGCACTGCTCACCTGGGGACAGCCCCTGGGGACACCTCTGCAACTGGAGCAGCTCAGCCACTGATTTTTAGGCAGTTTTCACAATACACAAAGTCTGACTGCAAACTGTACAGCTCCTTAATTAATGACTTGCTGGCTTCCTTCCCAACTCACAGCTTCTCTATTTAGACTATTCCAGTCACATACACTCTCAAAGCAGCTTTGGCTTTTACAAAGGCAATCCAACAGATGAATAAATAACAATAATCTCCAGCTGAATGCATCCAGGAAACTTTTGATAGGAACTAATTTATTTTACTTTATTATTTAGCAAGCCAATATATAAAATTACCTATCACAACAGCAGATGAGCTGATGCATTCACTTCCTTTTAGCTTTTGGTTGCTGCTATTGAAAGGTTCAAGTATATTTTTTGCAAGGCAGTTATGTAAGAAAGAGGTTTTTTAAAAAGACAAGATATTTTCAGGGTTTTCTGACTACTGAAATAGCCCTGCATCATCAAGCCTTTGAAGTATCTAAGCTTCATCTTGAAAAGCTTACACCCTCGACCGGTTTTAAGGAAGACATCACTGAAAACCCTTCCATAAAGATTACAGCTGACACCATCTGTCCTCAGGCAGTGTCAAACATCCCACCACATAGGTGAAGTGTTCCCAGGGGATGGCTGTGCCCCCCAGGAATGGAGCACCAGCTTAGATCTCCCTGCCTCAGCTCTGGAAGCAGAGCCCATTGCACTGACTCGTCTCCTCTAACATGAAAAGGGAGCAGCATGCACAGCAGGAGTGAAACCCCAAATTAAATACTACAAAAGCAAAATATTCCTTGCACATACAGTCCTTCACTTGGAAAGATAATAGAGTGTGCACTATCTCTGCTAGCTGTGCTATCCTTGAAGGGCACTGGTGTTCCAGGCAGTTTCTGGGTTTCTCCCTCCTGCCAGAGGCTGTGGCATCGTGTTCAGGTTTGTGTGACAGAAAAACTCATCACAGACATGTGGGTAATCCTGGAAAGCAGAGGGACTAAAATGAATCTCCAGTAGTTTGCTGTTCAAGCACCACACTGACCCTGCTCTAACAACACAGTGTGGACAGACTCCCTGGAGTCAGAGGAAACCAGACAGGGCAGCAGAAAGAGCAGCCAAATATATTCCCCTGGCCATAAATAGCTGCTACTACATAAAACATTTTGGTGGATACAGTGAGTTTGTATTCCTGGAAAATACACTTATAATGGTAAGGGTGAAAACTGGAAGAACAGAGAACTCACTGGTTTTGGATCCCTAAGATGTCCAGTCAAGGAAAGCAAAACCCTTCAATAATTCCAAATGTGGTAGAGTTTTTTTTTTTTCATCTTTAGACTTTTGTATTTTGATCTCTCTGCTAGACAAAAGAAACAGCTTGAAATACTTAGGCCCCATTCCTGAAAATGAGAATCAGTTAAAGGCCTCAGTACCTGAAGAAATGTGTGAGTTTTTGCAAAAGCCATAACTATATTTCTATATGGTCATATTCTCTGAAAATCTTGTTTTGTAGAAGCAAAAAAATCCTGAGCATGGGTAACTCTGAAAATTTTATGGTGGGTCCAGACAGTAAAGAATTATTAATGGAAATCTGTCTATGGCATACCAGGAGATACTGAAAGTTGAGTGTGTCACACGCTTGAGCTGCTTTATTTGTACAGTCATTTATTCAGCAGTCACCCTGGTAGCTTTTCTACCCCTTCAACTTTGTGAAAAAGTAGAACATGACACAGTTTCTTTATAAAGCTTTGTGTGGTTATATAGAAATTAAACTCATCATTACTTGAAAAGGCCACAATATGCATGGAATTTTTTGGTATGTTTAAGACTTGGAATGACATTCTGTTCAATTTTAGAGCATTTAGCAATTAGTTCATCAAGATATGTGTCTAAAAAGTCAGTAACCAGAAGGTGAGGGTTTGTTAAGCAAGACAAATATACAGTTATTGGAAAGAATATAAATTGAGAAGAAATCAAGGACTTAGTAAAAGAAAACTATAATGGTGTATATTATTCTAATGTATTTAAGAAGGTGCTTAAATGGCTAAGACTTGGCAATGTGTAAAAAGGAAAGTACTCAAATATAGACAAGTCAATTTTAGGGTAGGTTAAGTGACTTTGTGTACTAACAATGTCCCCAGGGTTCAAGGGGATAAAAAGAAGAGAGAAGCATATTCAAAGTAAATCGAATATTGAGTGTACAAGAAAGAGCTACCACCAATTAATTTCTGGGGTTAATGGTAATGCAGAGCAGTGTGATATACGTCTGGGAGAACCTGTGGAAGAGAAGAATGCTTGGCAGAGAAGGGTGGTGGGGAAAAAATTCTCTTCTTCTGTTGCCATCAAATGCTTGTCCATCTCTCCACATCCTTCCTAGGTCCCAAAGGCAGAAATGCCAATCTGTGCCTGGCTGTCAAACTGCCTGAGTAACCAAGCAACTCTACATATATATCTATGTATACACACACACACACACACACACACACACACACACACTTATATATTAAATGTCTTCCTTTCCCTCCCATATATAAATATAGGCAACAGTACCCTGGCTAGGATTCTTAAAGTGGTTTCCCATTTCTATGATTCTCTCCCTGAATATAAGCGGGAATTTTTTTTTTTTTTTTTTTTGGTCAGTGACCAAAAAATATTTTGCTACCTTTTGTGAACAACTTTCTGTGTATTTTAGTTCTGGCCCTTAACACCCTGAGCGCCCCAAAAGCCCTTCTTGCCCCCCCAGCAAAGCCAGGCTGTAACTGAGGTGTGTCTCCTGCTCTGCAGCACAGTGTATGCACTTGCAGTGATAATTCCCAAGACAATTTAGCTTGCTTTGAGGAATTAGTTAAACCTCCAGCTCTACCTAGAGCTGAGGAGTTTGTGGGGGTGGGGATGCTGCATGAAAAGTAGGCAGCATGAGACAGATATAGAAGCTGTCAAGGGAAGCTTATTTCAAGCCTGTCCCCCAAACCCACCAGTCTATTATTCCAACCATAAATTTGTCCTTCGGTGTTTGTTTTTCTTGTCTTAAAGTCTGAAAGGCCTGTTTCTAACATTGTGAAGCCTCAGCTGTCATATCTGCTTTCCTCTTATTGCAAGCTATGCACTGAAGCACCGTGCCCTTTCATATCAAATACATCATTAAAACAGAGCTTTTCCCATCACAAGGAAGCTCTGGGTGCAGCTATTCAAGCATTTTCTCTTGCAGCCGAGCCAATCTAAGACATTCCCACCTTCCTGACCTGTTTCTGCCCATATGTACAGTTTCCATCCCCTCACATGTACCTTGGGGGAGGGAGTGAAGGGGGTCCCCGTGAATATGATCCTTGTGGATTAAACCCAGTGCTCTGGAAACACGCGTCTCAGCACATCAGAGGGGGGCATTGACCCCTGCCATGGAGACGGGGAGTGTGTCCTTGTAACCACATCTTCAGACACAGCTAAAGGCTGTTTCTGCTGCTTACAGCAAAGCCTGAAAGCAGTGAAAAACCTGACCTGAAACCTTCATACAATTCTTTAGCAACCAGCTAGAGACCAGAACCATTTATTTATCTTTAATGGCACTCTCTTTCGGCATTTCCCCAAACAAAATTAACACCCTTAAATCCTCAAATCAATTAATCTTGTACGTTTTGCTATGATTAAGCAGCATGCTGTTATTTATTTAATCCTCTTTAGAAACAGTGGAGTTGCTGTGAAAAGAAGAGCTATATTTATTTTCAGGCATTTTAAATTCATTACAACCCTGTACTTGTAGATACATCTGAAGATTTATATCCAGACCACAATCCAGGGTGAGTCTCCAAAGCTGCACTGCAGTCTTGTATCCTCCTTGCAAACACAAACCTCCCAAAAGACCACAGCCCCCAGCATGCACCAAATCCAATGGCATTTCTGGGACCAGGGTGACAGCTTGCATGAAGAAGCAATTAACCTGCCTTGGGAAAACAGGGGGGAGTGGGAAGAATCATGGCCACAGCTGCTCTGTATTCCTGAAAATTCAGCGCAGTTGCCAGCTTGCAAGACAACCCTGCACATTCAGCTAGTGAAAATTTGCAAGCTGTTTGATGTGCTGGTTGTCAGGAGGAAAAGGGATGCTAAAAATGACCGGTGGAGGGCTCAGTAAATGCTGTGATATCCCAGGAAAGTACTTAAATACAAAAAAAACACCTCTGTGAGCAAATGCTAGTGCTTTGGAGAAAATGCTTTAAGTTAAACTTGCAAAGGAGCAGAACAAAGTCTGAACCGTGTCGCAATGGGTGTTGGCATCCAGAGCGCACTAATGAGCTGTGCCACCTAATGAATGAATCCGTGTTGGATGTTTTGGGGACAATGCCAACCAGCTGCAGCTCTGTGACACACGTGCTGACCACCCCAAAAGGGCTTTGTGCTGCTGCCAAGCTCGGGGCCAGTCTTGCCAGCCAGCTGCCACCACAGGGCACAGCGAGTGCCCCGGGAGGGAACAGGCACCTCACCCATCAGTACTCACCTGGATGTGATCTAAGTGTGTGTGAAGGTTTATCTTTTTGTAAACCTGAGAGTTTGGGAAGAGAAAGAACCTTGCCAGCGCTCATCTCCTCAGCAGAGGAGAGCTGAGTTAATTAGATTTGCATCACCAGTTGCATCTGCTAAATCAAGTCTCTTTAAGCCATTCCTGCTCTTTTCCCTGGGGTGAAGATGCTGGAAGAGAGATATCTTAGCTAGGGACAAGAAATCATCTTTATTTTCACATTTTTGCAAAATCTTAAAAATAGAAGTACGCATTTGTTTTTTCTATAGTCCTGTTAAATACTTGGCTGTGTATTTTTACAAGATAGATGTGTATGTCTATAAAAATCTTCACCTTCTCTTCTGCTCCCCCACACATACGGACTCACTGCAGCACTTGAAATTCTTCAGTTGCCTGCTAAAAAAATGCTCTGAAGAGTGATCAAAGGTTAATGAAAAGTTCAGCCAAGGAGCAGACCCCAGCAGAGACAGCAGTTCTTTAAAGCTTTCAAACAGCTGACAAGAAACCATCAATAAGTATTTGTGGTCAGGGATAAAGAGAAACATCTTTTTGAACATATCCAAGCATGAAACCCCCATGGTAGTTACCTTATAATATTATCCCTACATGTCAACCGTGTCATTTTTATGAAGAAGACTGATTTATATGTGACAGCAGCAACTTTTTGCAGCCCTCAGGGGCTGTGACTTCAATAGCTAAGATCCAAGTAGTAGCAGAAGTGTAGTCTACTACTCCCATACCAAATGGCAGTGGGAGGAAGATGATTGTTGTGTTTTCAACCCTGTTACCAGAGTTTAAAAAATATTGCCTGCAAGCGCAGCCAATTTGCTTTCAGGGCTCGATGAAATGGATTTTGTGGAGCAATAGTTTTTGTTTTTGGTTTTTTTTTTTTTTTCTTGTGTTTCTCATATATTAAAATAGAACTGTCTTGAAAGTAAGTTTGTCCTTAGATGCCTGGGAAATTTTTAAGGACATTTATTTATGTTTTGCAAATGTTCATGTTATAAATGAGTGTACTTGTGTTGTTTGTGTTCCTTGAGCACTGGGAGCTCCACTCACATGCACTGGGGTACCTCAGTGTTCTCAACAGCAAGTCAAAAGAAAGAATCATCACCTCACAGGGGCTTTGGTTTGTGTTGGAACACCCTGCTCAGAGGGTGGGGGCTCAGGGTGGGGGAAGATCTTGGAGAACATGTCCTGGAGGAAAAGATTGATTCACAGTCTCTGGGGTTAATTATATGGTGGATGTTGATGGACTGGACAGAGACCTTAAATCTGTAAGGTATTTTTAATGGGACTTTATCATTATCCTATTACTGATTGAAATGGTAGTGACAAGACATCCAAATCCTACTGTTTAATTTAGATCTGTTAATTGAGTGTGTGCTCTAAACAGGGTTTGATGCACTAGTGCAATTTTCCTTGAGTTTATTTTCCTGTCGCCATGGTGCTGTATATAAACACTCCTTTCAAAATATCAAGTACAAAAGCAGATTCAAAGCATTTTAGAATGTAAGTGCTGGGATCAGAAAAACGTGTGTGGTGTTTTGACATGAGCTGAAAATATATCCAAAGACTCCTTTCCAGCATGCTGACAAAATATATAAATTAGCCTGGCAAAGGTCTGGCTCTCACCAGAGCTCCCAGCTCCATGCAGAGCCCTGACCCACCAGAGCAGCCAAAGCCACTGGTACGTGGTGAATAATCACTTTTCTAGCAAGGATTGTACACGTGCTTGTCACAATAAGGACCACAGGGAAGGCAGCAGCTCACTGCCCCTAAATTCAGTGATAAATTAGGATTGCTCTGTCCTGGCTGCTACAGGGGTGGCTGAGAAACCCCCAGAGTGGCCTTGGCTGTTCCAGCAGTGGGGAGAGAGGGAGCAGAGTCACCCCTCAGAGAGGAGCAGGGAAAGGCAGCACGTCCTGAGGAGGAGCCCTGAGCATCACAGCTCATATGCACCAGCACTTCCCTCTTGAGGAGCCATGCAGTGTTTCTAATTTTGGGCCCAGCTTTACCAGCACTGAGAACCCTGGCCCTGATTGCACCAAAGTCACACAAGCACCACAAGAAGGAAGTTAACATTAGGAGTGTAATTCCTTTTAGACCATTAGAGATTCTCTAATTTACCTAGTAATTCCTACAGATAGTCTGGAAAATGCCACTTAGAAGTGTTTCTCAAGCATGCTAGGACTGCTGGTGGGAAGTTCAAATTTAAAGCATTAATACTATTGCTTAGCTATTGTACCTGAAGCACAAAGGGGTCATGTAGTCTTTAAAAGTAATTTGAAAAAAAGAAAACTTCCCCTAGAGAGATCAGCTTGTTTCCCCCAGGAATTCTCTGCTCCCAGGCAGATCTGTAGTATTGATGGGACACTCATTCACATTCACATCTTGTCTGTTCTGATACAGGCTGAAGGAAAATCTCCCAAGGGAATGTGTGTGGCTGCTCTAGTTCTTGTGTTTCATCACTGCACCTTGCCTGTGCTGTCCTGCAGCCCAGGCTGGTGCCCTGCTGGCAATAAAATACCAAAGATCAGTCTGGAAATCAGGTCAGCCACTGTGCCTCAGCTTCAGCTGCTCTAATTGCTGCATAGGACAGCCAGCACAGAGACCCCAGAAAATTCACCTCTGCCTTGAGCCCTCCTCTCCCCGTTGCTGGATCTAAAGAGGGGTTACGTTTTGCCTCTGAGAGCTATTAACTGGTAAATTATTCCAGGTGTGAACAACCCCTCACCTGGGTCACTCCATCTCCCTCCCAGCAGCTGGGGGTGCAGGGGGAACATCCTTTAGCTGATGAGGAGCCCTGAATCCCAGCCAGCTGTGCACTGTCCCCACCCTGCCACACAGCTGTCCCAGATGCTGTACAGATTAAGTGGCCTTGCAGTTAAGGGGGTGTAGCTGCTCTAGTGTGTGTCTGAGGGGGATTTCTCCCCTTATTACTGCACTGTGCACTTTCTGAAGCTCTCTTACGGCACGTGTGGCTCTTCAGTCGCAGGTGAGCAGCAGTTCTTGGGTTAGTTTGGTGCTGGGAGCTTTCACTGAGTGTTTCACTTCTGTGAGTTTTGCAGGGGGTGAGGTGAAGTGGGTTGTTCCCCACAGTTTGCTCCTAGGCTCATGTGAGGTCTCTGTGGCCATCTGCTACAGAAGCATGTCTGTGTCCCAGGAAAGGTAAAAGTGGGATGAAGTTCTTCACAGACAGCTAAAAACCATGAGACTTGTGTTTACTTTTCGTTCTGGTTGCATATTATCTTCTGTAAAACTAAAAGCAGTTACTGTTTGTGGGTTACTTGGGCATACAATAAGCTTAGTGACATATGGTCAAATTAATTCAAGTATTACTGGAATTTTCTTTGTCATGCTTCTACTGGCTTCTTGCCCACAATCATTATATTTGAACTTTGATACAGTGCCTATAAAATAACGATCACTTGGGAAGTGGGTGAAGTTATGAAAGTACTTAGCAGCTCTTGGGGGGCAGGTACCTAGTGGTTTTCCAGAAGTGCTCAACATCAGCTGTACTGACAGCTCTGAAAATACAAAAAGTTGAGCAGATGAAGAAAGATGTTTGATCCTGAGGTAGGGAAGAACTTGACCTTTTGTGTCTGCTGCACCCTCCTGTCACTCTGGGCTGTTTCTTGCTGCTGTAGGATACAAGACACATTTATGAAGGACCTGTTTTACAGCTGAAATAAGAAAGGGGGTTTTTGTGGCTTCTCTCCTCATATTCTAAACTTCTAAGCTATTCAGGTCTTCCTTTTATTTCGAACAGTTTTTTCTTGCTGAAGTTCATAGCAGTTTGTGGTGGTTTGTTCTGGTATAAGAACAGACAACTTATATAGGACCAAGACTTTAGGGAAAAAACATTTGGAGAAGAAGCAAATCTTCACCTGGTTTGTTGTGACTCTGAGTTTCTTGGGGCAGGGGTCAGGGTGGGGTGTGGAATTGGCACTGAAGTGCTTCTTGGTCTACAACCAGTGGCTAAGGGGTGACCTGAATATTTGCTGTAATTCTCCTTTGCCTTGTGGAGGACTCAGGCTCACAGCAGAGCTTCTCCAAGCCCCGGAGCAAAGGACTCAGTGTCTCACTGCATAGAAATTACTTTCTTCCCAGTGTCTCCTCTGCATATTTCAGGTGTGTGGCAGCCAGGCAGGGGCTGCCTGGGCTCTGTGCCTGTAACCCTGGGATTCTTGCAAAGGTGGAGGACTGTTACATAACTAATTTAATGAAATGACATCAGAAAGTAAAAATGGAGGTCTTTGCCTAGAACCCCAAAGTTCCTTGTTTTGATGCTAGGAATGGACCTCACATGAGATGTTCAGGCAATTCCTCTACTCAGGACAGCAGAAATTTGTATTTGAACAAATAAGCAATATGTGATAAGCACTGAAATTATTAGCTGGAAAAACATAAGTAATCCATCAGAATCAGGTACTTTGTGAGAATTCTGGACCTCAGTTAGATATGTGCATATCAAAATTCCAGCAGGCTGATAAGGACTGTGGGAGCATCCAAAAAGTTTGCCTCTTGAAACACTTGCTTTATATCAGCCTAAACTCTCTGGACACTAAATATCTGGTGTATTCTCTGCTCTCATAATCAGGTTGCTTTACCTTGGTGAAACTGAGAAGACAATCCAACCTTTGTTTCTGTTGGTTACTTTTCATAAAAGATCATCTATCTTCAGCAAAACCAATTATATTCTTCCATATTATATTTCCAGTCATTTCACAGTTGTCTTTTGTACCATGTAAATGGAGCAGAAAGCCTGTAGTAAGTAAAGTGAGTCCTGTTTCAGTATATTATGGTTGATTTGCAGTATTTCTTGCTGTTACTATACATTTCTGTCAAGGAGGAGGAGGTGGATGCTTTATTGCCAACTACTGAGCTATTACACAGGTTTAGCATTGTTGTTTCCACTGATAGCAAATGTTGTAGTCAGGGATGCAAAAATGGCTTCCATCATAAAATTCTGACTCAATGTTCTCATCATTAGCCTTGGGAAGAAAGTTGTTTCCAAACAGAATGAAGGCAATTATATAAAGAAAATGAATTATTTTCCCTACGATAGTCCTTTTATTGTGAAATTTGCTTTAAGTCCTCTGCCCAGTTATTGAAATCTTAACTTTTCATAAACATGGGGAACTGCAACAAGATACTCTGCAAGCAGCAGAACTAATACAGAACAGTTTTTCACCAGTGAGCAGGAGTGACTGTGCTGCTCTGAGCCAGAATGGTCCTGTGAAGCCATCTGTATTGTCATATTCCAACTCTGCTGTGCCTCTGCTAATGAGCCCCAGCAGCTTCAGGCTGGCTCCACATCTGGGCTGGCTCCACATCTGGGCCCTGGATGTCCTGGGGGTCCATAAGGCACCCAGGACAGCAGTGTTGAAGAACTGTATGGCAGCTACAGCAGCACATACAGGGTTAGGAACATGCAAGAGATGTGACTGAGAAGGGTGTACATGAAAAACATCTCTGGCACAGGTGAACTTCTTTTAGTCCTGGGCTTCTTGATAAGATCAGGGTTTACTAGGAATGGAAATTGCCATTCACTATTCCCTTCATAAAGAAGAAAGGAACCAATTTTGTTGCCCAGGGCTGCTTGGTCCCATTGGAATGGTTGCCCTGCTGAACTGGTTGTGGGTAGTGGAAGAAGTGGTTGGATGCTTCCACACTGCTTGCTTGATGTGCCAGTTTTCATTCTATTTCTAGGGCAGCTTCCTTCACATCAGGATCTTGCTTTCGCTACAGCAATTCAGAGATAAGTGTTGTCTTCCCAAAGTCAAGGGCAGGGCAAAGGTAACTGGAGCAGCAAGGAGATAATTCTTAAGCAGGGGTTTGAGGGCAATGAGAGGATGAGAGTGTGGTCTGCTGCAACAGCAGGGATCAGGGCCTGGGTTTGTTCTTATTCTCCCTGACCTGCTCTGACTCTGGAAAACTCAAGCTGCTTCAGTCCCTATTTGTAGGGAAAGGCAAACACTCCCTCATCTTCACCAGTGTAGCAAATATAATAGCCCTTATCTAAGGGATTTTCGTCAATAATTCTTCTTATCCTCTTTCCTCTCAGATCTGGCTGCACAGGCAGGCTTAAAGGAGGGAGAGGATCATCCTTTCTCCCCTCTTCCCTCTTAGTGCCCTTACCAAAGAGAGGAATCACTTTTGTGAAGGCAAGGAACTGCTGTACTGCTCTGAACGTGCTTGATCCAGAAGAGGCTTTGTTAGCTGACTCAGCTTCAGCAGCACTGAAATGAAATTAGCAGGTGTTAAGCCTGTTTTGAAATGCTGCATCACTATGACCCAATCAATAACAGCCTAACTCTTTTAAGCTGCCTCTTTGGCCTTCTATGATTAAAATTTTGCCAATACATCATGTTGTTCCCTTGGTTTTTCTTATGCCAAAATGAAATTCACTTTATTGCATTAGCCTTGGTGGCTGGAGGATGCTTGTTATTGCAGGCAGTCAGAAATCTCTCATCCTGGTCCTGCAGGAGCAGAGTGTGTGCAGCTCCTGATGGAGCTCCATGGGTACCAGCCAGGGCTGCCTCACAGCCAGGGATGTGCAGAGCTGTGCCTTCCCCATGGCAGGAACTGAACACTGCTAGAAACTTATTTATCTGGATGGTTTTGTTTGAGACTCCAGACTCGGAGCTTGTAGTACTTTGCTGGCCTGTTAAAACAGCTCCTGTTTGGAAATCGGTGCTGTGCTTGCCTCTTCTGCCTTCTGACTGCTGGGGAGGTACAGAAACCCACAGGCTCTGCTGATCACTGTTGTGGCAAGTAGCAAACAACACTGCATTTTTATTTTGGTTTTAATGCTCAGGGTGCCAACCTCTCATGCATTCCTCATGTAGTCTGTGTGATGCAGACTTCTGTCTATTCCTTGGCTGCAGATGCTGTTGGTAAAGCAGCTTCTGAGGAAACTACTGGATGCAATGAACTGGGACACCTATCTCGGAAAACGAGAATTGTGTCACTCCTCTTGTAACCTTCACCTTCCTGGGCTCCTATTTTCCTGCCTCAATTTGTTTATTTAGCCTATATGTTTCCAGGGCAGGGCATGGCTTGTTTCTTCCAAGCTGCATTCAGCAGAGCCCTGATCCTCTGATAACACAGCAATAAATCTCCTGGAGAGTTTCCTGGCTTTACAATTGCTTGCTGAGTCCCATCTTCAGACATTCAGGAACCCAACAGGCTCAGGTATCTTGGATGTAACCAGCAAGACAAGAATGAAAACCAGGTCAGCTTTTTGGAAACTAGTGTTTTGATACTCTGTCATCCTGCACTTACAGGAAACGAGATAACCAAATTTTCAAAATCTAGTATACTGATACCTGCTGATAATCTGCCTGCTGCTTTTGATGACCAAGTGAGGGCTGACTCTCCTCACACAGTCAAGTTCCTACTTGACTTCTGAGGTTGGCTCCAGCATCTGATGTCAACAGAGATGACATTCATCCCTCTGCAGAAGGCCTGTATGTCACCAAAACTGAGTTTTAACTGGTGACTGAATTTTGTCCTGTTCATTACTGCTGTCTAAGCAAGCTCCTTAACCCCACATGCCTCTGAAAAATGCTATGAATCCCTGGATGGCTGAGTTGTTAAGGGCCATATCCTTTCTCTCTTTCCTAACACCGCTGGTCAGTGCAGTGCTCAGACCCACAGACACGAGGAAGTCGCAGCTCTTAGCTCTGCCTTATCCAGTGTGAGGGCATGCTCTGCTAGACTAAAACTGATCTAATCCCATTAAAACCCCCAAACTGTGAAAGTTCAGACTGCCTTGCTCTCATTGGAGCTCCTGAGTACATCTCTGAACACAGGAGAAAAAAAGGCAGATATTCATTACTGTCTTAAAGCACAGACTATGACGAAACTAAGATTGCACTGCTACTAGAAATGTTTGTGAAGAGATTTTTTTTCAGTAAAGAATTTCTTTGGCTTGCTGTGATTTCCTTAGTTTGTGCTATTTTCATGCAGATACAAGGATTTGTTGTATAACCAGTGTTTGCACAGGTCCTGTATTTTGATACAAATTGTCTAGCACCAGAGCTATCCTAAATGGTCATCACAGTAAACAAAGCCCAGGCAGTGTGTGTTGGGTGAAAGGAGCAGATTTGCAGTAGAACAGCTGACAGGGGAAGAGACAGTGTGAGACTGCAGCCCTGAATCATGTCACTGACTTGAGGCAATGCAGATCAGCAGGAGACAGGACTGCAGCAGATGGTCTGAGTTTGATTAATCAAATGTCCTGAATTAAAGCCTGATTGTTTTTCTTTAAAAAAAGTAGGTTAAAAAATAAAAGCAAGCTGACAATGTAAATGCATGCACTGTCTATCGCTGTTATTAACTTCAAATAACTGAAGGAATCGTTGTTTTCCTGACAGATCTCAGCACATGGAAGTCAGAGAGTTTAAGGAGATTTAAAACATTGTGGGGCTTAAGCATAGGTACAGAAAAGTCTGCATCCTCTGGAAATGCTAAGTGTGATGGGCTGGGAACCTGGTGAAGGACAGGCAGGACTGTGCTAAAATACACAGTCTTGGGAGCTGCTCTGGGCCACAAAACCCTGTTCAGTCCCAGATATTCACCACCCTGTGTTTGAATTCAATGTAGTTGAGGGGCTGAGCCTTTTAGTGTGACTTCCAGAGAAGAAAACCAGACCTCAGTTCTCCATGGCTGAGATTGCATGTTTATTTTTTGCTTCTAAATAATGCACATTTCATTATAATTAATCATCATAACCCAAGAAAGGGGGAGAAATTACAGAAGTGGTGAAAATCATATTCAGCTCTGCATTTTCTGTCTCTAAAGCAGCAAAAGCCACCCAACATTTTAGGAGTGTAGAATTGAATTAAAACTATAGATTGATCATAAGTCCTCTTGGCTCCCAGCCAAGAGCAGAGCTATTAATTTGACGCAAATTAATCTATGCAAATTTGCACACTGATTTAATGAAGAGACAGACATGCAATCATTTCATTACTTCTCAGATTTTCAATTAGATTGAATTCAGTAGCTGGCCACCATCATAGTCGCAGAGTTTTGCTAAAAGGTTATTTGATGAATATTTATGAATTTGTGACTCTGCTACAGCTGGGCTAAATAGCAAGTATCATACTTTCTGAGTACATGCAAACGATTCTTCAAATATCCTAATGCAGTGATTGATTTACCTTTTTTTTGTCTTGACTGCTCTATCTTTAATCCCAGTTATTACTCTGGTGTTCTGCTCGGAGACAAATGACTTGCTTAGGGGTAAGTGACTGTTTTAAATTATTACAAACACTGTCTTGTTTCATGGCCATTTCAGTGTGAGACGTGATGTTCTGAACAGCTGGAAACGTGACAAATCTCGCTCAGAGTGCAAACAGATAAAAATTGAGACAACCCATAATACTGCCCCGGGCAAAAAAGGTGTCATTTCTACAGATGTCTGAGATTAGAGGGATGGATTCCCTTCTCATGGAGTTCCATAATGATATTCAGCTTGCAATCACACCTAAGGATGTGTTCAGCTGGAAGTCTGAGGCTTCCCCACTCCAGTGAAGCTGGTACCTGCTTAAGCATTGTCCCAGTTTGAACTGGTGCTTCTGAACCTTGTCCAGCTTTTGCTGAACTTAAAGGAGCTAGGAAAAAAACAATCTGTGACTCAGAATAGGAGCAAGTCCAACATGTCCTAGTCCTGCTTTTCATTGTTACAAGTTCTCAGTTGTTGTAAAGATCCAGATTAAAAACTGAATGCACAATGCACTCATGTACTGCAGAACCATTTTTGAGCTAGTGGTTGTTTGGGGAACAAACCAGGTGAGGAAGCTAAAGATTTAATGTGCACATGCATTACTCCCTCAGGAGTTCAGAAATGTTCTTCTCTGGTCTCATTTAAGGCCACAGATGATCTCTAGCTTTAAATCTGAAGGTTCGGACACTTAGTTCCTCCAGACAGCTACTTATATTTTTGATAGGCTTTGGGTTTTTTTCTTTGCGTCTTTCAACCTGCCTGTTTACAAGACATTAGTTTGGAGTTGGACCAGCTCTCTTCTGAAGATGGCCAGAATCAGCAAAACCTATGCAAAAATACTGGCTGCCCTGAGGTGGCTTTTACACCCAAACTATAAACAGAATTTCAGAAACTTAGAGTAGAAAACATTTCATTTGGTGACAACATAAACAGGGACATGACGAAAAAATGATCACATAATTATGAGCACTCTGAACCTCCATTTTTCTGTTTTTATCTATGTAGGCTCTTACAAAACTTCCAAAACCAGTGTCAGAGCATCTTCCTGTAACCATAGGTGTGCAGTTTAGCATCTGGCATGAGGGACTCCGTGTGTCCCTCTGCATCTCTTCTCAGCTGGGCTTATAAATGGGATTTGCTTTGGCTGTTCCTGAAGTCAGCCTGGAGAATACACAGCTGGTAGTTTGGATAGGAGACGGGGAGATTGTGATGCTCTTTAGATCCCAAAGAAAACAATTCTGATGTCTGAGGTCAGCATCTTCCTGTTTATCACAAACATCAAACTTTGCCTTGGACTTTAGCCCTTTACTGCTGCAGTGCAAGTGAAAGCACAGGTAAATGTGAAAGGAAAATGGCTGTAATTTGTGAGCTTTACAAAATGAGATCTTGAACTGCACAAGGAAACATGGCAATAAGCCCTATATTTTATCCATTCAGGACTGGGAAGAGCAGGCTAGCAAGAGTGAAAACAGAGATGTCTTAGTAAAGACATGTGATGGAGGTGAGAATGGTAACTTCACAACTAAGCCAAAACTGGTGTCACTTGCACCTTCTGCCAGACTCCATGGTGTGCCAGTTAAACCAGTTCTGTTGTCCTTTGGTTGACACCCACATATATTATAATTACTCCCACATAACTACAGCACTGTGTCATTTTACCTGAGCAAGAGTGTTTTCTGTGTGAAAGCCAGAAGAGCAGGATGTATCTAGAAAGACAAGAAGTGGTGATAAGGAAGTGTTGACTGAAGGAGGCTGCACCTCCTTTTGGATTTCACTCTCCACTGGAGCCAGGGTGTTAAGTTTATTCCTACTGTAATATACACCACGTTATATCTTCCCACTGACCTCTGTGTGCTATCCAGGCTATGAATTAAATCTTCTTTGTGTTGGAAGTGTTTAGCTGTGAAAATGGAAGAGCAGCAGACTTCAGAGGGTTAGGGGGTTACCAGGACAAGGCATGTTCCCATTTTGCTGAGAGGGAGTCCTGTTCTCTTTCAGTAGCAAGGATATGGGTCACTATTCACTAATAGGTCCTGAAATAAAGACTATTTCTAAATTTTTGCAATCCCTTTACTCAGGAAGGTCAAAAGGGTGCTGCTTTCATTGCAGCCTGCTTCTTGCACTACATAAACACCTGCAGGTTATGTCAGGCAGGACTCAGCTGCTCTGTGAGGAAATGCTGCAGGATTTCAACAACAGGCCGGGACTGCCTGGAAGTAAAGCTCATTCAATATAGGCTTTGGGAAAGTTTGTAGCAAATGTCAGTGGCAGGGTTTGTCTATGAGTTATGTAAATTGGAGTACATGGAAAGGAGGATTATCAAATTGGTAAAACAATACTATCACCAGGATGTGATCTAAGGCTGAACCATTGCAGGGAGGCTGGGGCGGGGCTGCAAAATTTGACTCTATTAAGGGGTTTCTGATTTCCACACCAATTTATTTGCATGATGTCTGTGAGTGTCTAATCCTCTCCTGCTTGTTTATATTCTTCCCTGCTCTGGAGAATATTCTCCCTGAGCTTTCTCTTTAATGTAACAAAAGGAGATTTCATCACCAGCCAGAGATGTGACCATACAACTTGGAGAGGTGTTGCTGCTTTTACAATTCTGTTATTTGACAGTGCATGATGTTTCCACACTTTACTGGAGAACTTGTCAAATGCCTCACTGCCCTCCTAAAAATCACCTTTCTTCTGAGCAGTGGTGACAAATGACCATCCTAGGGCCCACAGAGCAAGAGGGAAACTGTGAAACTCAGTAGAAAATAATTTCCTGAAGCAACAGACTAAACCCCACATTTGCAGAGCCCCTGGCAGCATTTCTGCCTCCCTGTGGGAGCAGTTGAAGTGTGTCCCCTGTGCTGATCTTGGAGCTGGTTTTCTTGCCTTTTGTGGCTCACTGGGAGCACATGGCATGTCCACCTTGGCACAGCCAGGTGCCCTTTCCAAACCCTTCTTCCAGGGCTGAGCAAACTACAAACACCACAGGCCTGGTTTCCCCATAAAAAGCAGGGTTGTACAAGAAGCAGAACCACCCAGTCTATGGGACAGGGTAAGTTTTGTCCCCAGTCTTGTTACTGGCCCATGCTGGTGTTTCTGGTATGTCCTTGCCCTTGTCCTTTCCTTGCAAGGGGGCCCTGTATTGGCAGGAGACATCCTGGGAGCTGAGGAGGTTGATGTGAGGGAGGAATGCAGGAGATCTGTGATTCTTTGTGTATGAGGCACCCCTGGTTTTACCTGGGGTAATTCCCTAATGCCATTTGTGGTCAGGCTTGTTATTATTAACCACAGCTGCCTCCAGGAGGAAAGCACTGGTGCACCCCAGTAAAGGAAAACCGAGGTAAGGAACATTAAAAAGGTGCTTTTCCTGCCCAGGGCACAGTGCTGAGGGGCTGTCTCTGGGGGCTATCCTGTGGCTGTCCCCTCTGCCTGGGGGCCAGGAGGAGACCCTTCCCCTGTGCCAGACCCCTTGGGCAGGGTTAGGTGCCCTGTGCTGCCCTGAGGCTCTGAGCAGGGCTGGCTGGGCTGTGCCAGCAGCACCTGCTGGGGCAGTCATGGAGAAGCTCTTCCCATGAGGCAAACATAACAGGGGAAATGCCTTGTTTAAAAAATAAAGAGAAAGTTGCCTTGTCTCCTGTGGTGTGTAGCCCATTGCTGCATGGAGGGGCTTCTACTGCAGAGTCTAATCTGCTGCTGCTCCTGGCACTTGTGTGGATTTTTGGGGCATTTCTCTCATACCTTGGCTGCAGGTAACACTGTGCCTGCTTTGTTGTGCTTCACTTGCACCCATGTAACCCTCTCCAAACTGCCCCTGAGTGGAGAGATGGCTCAATTTATTGTCTTGTAATATTAGGTCTCTCAGCCATACTGCAAATAAACCTCAGAGAGAAATCAATATATCCCACCCTTAGCACATTGATTTACACCACCTTTCCAATGACAGCTCTTGTAACAAATGCAAAAGGGCTTTTAAAGACTTATCTGAATGCAAATGTCTTCCATGTGCAAAACACAGCAGTGTGGGGTGGTGAGGAATGTGTGGTCCTGAAACAACTTGCACAGGGTCACACAGGCTCATGCAGGGTTGGCTTCTGTGCATGTGAGTGCATGTTTGAGAGATGCAGCCCACAGTCTGGGAGCAAGCAGTAAAACAGTGGGATGCTGCCTCAGCATGTGGGCTATAATGGAACTAGGACGGTGACAATACATGATGACAATAAAAAAATATATATATATAAATAAAGGCAGTGACAAGGTTTGAACCTGGAAGCACTTTGTGTCAAGAGGAGAGAAGAGCTGAACACAAAGAAGCAGCACATGCCATGCTGTGTTTTTGAGCTGCCTGTATTTTGGTGCCAGGCGGCCGAGTGCCTTAAATTTTTGTGTGTGAGAGCCTCAGTCAGATGGTTGCAATGCCAAAATATTGGCCTTTTAGCTAACAGTGAAACTCCTGTTCTGGGTCGGGCAGGGCAAGGGGAGAGGCTTCAGACGCAGCTGGGATTGATCAGGGGCTGCAGAGCTGGGTCCTGTCAGTATCAGACCAATGTTCTCCACACTTGCTCACCCCAAAGCCCTTCAGTGACCTGAAAGGCACCCAGGGTTGTGTCTCTGCCTGTTTTTTCAATTTGCTGTGTAGAAAGTATAATTTGTATTGCTATGGGTGTGTGAAATCCAGGCATTGCTTAGTCCCAGCAAGCCTTTGTGCTGAGCTGCATTTTGGGGATGTACAGGAGCATCAGTACCTGGTGTCCCCTTCCATTTGGCAGAGCACCCACCACATCCACCAGCTGAAGTCACCTCTCAGAGGAGCTGTAGGGGCTTCACAAGGTGCTGCTCTGTGTCCTGGCAGAGCAGCATCAGATCCTGTGTGTGAGCAGCCAGAGACAAGCACTGGCAGCACAGCCTTGAGTAAATGCTGAATGCAGCTTTTTGCTGGCTAAAAAAGGACTTGGAGCTCTCTCCTGCTGCTTCGCTCCCGGTGTGTGAAGCGAAACGAGGCTTTGTACATAATTTGAAAGCAAACAGGATTGTGTCAAAGATATCAGAATTTGCTATTAATTATTCCTGCAGACTGGAATGACCCGATATTTTAGCCAGCTCCTCTGGGCAGGCAGAAAATACAATGAGGTGTTCTTATCTGATGGAAGTGGGCATCACCCCCTAAATGGTACACAGACACACCCCAGCAAAAAAGCTGACAAAAATAAAAAGAAAAAAAATTCTATTAGATTTGGAGCTGAGCAGCACATGAATTTAAATAACTACTTTCAGTTGGCTACTTGGTATATTAAATACATAATTTTCCTGCTCCATTACTCCATTGTAAAACAATCACTAATGAAGATGGAATTAAGAGTTTGAAAAAATGCTTTCAAATATTTTGCAGTTTGACTCAAAGCAGCTCCTTGTCTGAAGGGGTAGATCTGATAGCTCACACAGCTGCAGGTATTGCTGATATGTGCTATATAGTTGCTTTAAAGGTGTCAGCATTTCAGAGCTGTTGGGCTGTACATCTGCATTGCTGCAGCCTATGAGTTCCCATTAGGGAAGTTTCCAGCATTTTCTAAGCTTCATCTCCAGTAAAATTGCAGGTGCTTGAGGAAGAAGGCACAGAGGAGAATAATTTCTTATGTGTTTATACAGCATCTACCACGATAGCATTCCAGTCCTAACTGAAGTCTTTGGGTACTGCCACAGTATAAACAATCTTCCAAATGAGAAATAAGTCTCCCAAACACTGTTTAAGGGCCCTTTAGGAGGCTGTGTAGCATGTCTAAGTCCTACTGTACCTGTTCCCTGGACCAGGGATTTAGTGTTGGTAGTTTCACAGGGTGGGTGCTTGGCTCATGGTAAGAGCTGGGCATCTGGCAGTGTTGTCTTTGTCTTGAAGTCCTCATACTCCACCAGAGGAGCAAAACCTAAACACAAGCCTCGACATCCTTCAGATCTAAGGCTGGATTAGTTTATTTCTTGAAGGGGAAAAAAAAAATCTGTCTAAGAAACAGGATTTGTAATAATTCTTCTTAATTTGGATAAAATTGGCACCTTTCACTTGAGTGACCCTTCATGCAAAGATTATTTCACTCACTGAACATCATGATTTCCCATCAATTCCCAGGAAAAGCACTGCTCAATCAAGGCATGTCTGCCTGCATGGCAGAACAGTGCTGCAGCAGTGGTACTTTGCATGGTCAGTGAGCTGTGCTTATGGTGCACATTTGATGTTCCAGCCACAGTCCCATATCATACATAAAACAACATGGATTTTCCCAGCAAGGAGCTATGCTGTACCTCAGATCTGCTGTGCAGCTGCCTCTGTCCCCCAGCTCAGCTCTCAGTCCTGCAACACCCCAGAAATTGCAATATTTTAAAGAGAATGGTCGTATGTGCATCAGCCCAGACTGATTGTATGCATAAGCTGCCACTGCTCTGGGCATGCACAGGACAGGCATGGCACCAAGAAATGGAACAAAAAGCCACAGAGGCTTTTTCCAAACACTTCAGCTGTAACTTGGATATTGGGAAATGCACTTCATAGGACAATGCACGACCTCTGCACTGAGACCCATTTGCATGATTTGTCTCTTCTGTATTCATGAACAGCTCTCTCATTACGGCTATTTCTCACATTTATTTTATTTCTAATTACAGTGATTTATGATTGGGTTTTAATTAAGTTCTCTTGTCTGGATCCTACCTATATACTTAATTGAGCCTTGCAATCTAGGCTTCACACTGGTTGTACATGGAAATACCCTTGTAGCTTTAAATTAATCTAAGATTAGATTCTGAAATGGAACAGCTACTGAAGATGATCTCAGCTTTTGTGGTACGGAGGAGGTGAATAACTTATTCAAGGTCTCTTCTGGGCCCTAGTCTCCAACACCAAGTTCATGCTCAGTGGTTCACAAACTTCCATTCCATGAGCTGAGTGCCCTGTGCCTGTGGATACACCGTGTTGTCCCGGAAAGCTGGCTTTGTGGATGTTGTCTTTCACCTTCATGGCACTCAGCAGCTCTAGTGAGACCTCAGCTGTGACTTTGGAGGGTGCTGGGAGCCCACAGCAAGACAGGAGGACAGCAGACTGCTGATGGGGTGGTGGTGTTGATTCCCTGCAGGGCTGCCACACGTTCCAGACTGAGAGAGCCACCATGCAGTGCAGCCCTGGCTGCAGGGACACAGTGCCATGAGACAGCTTTAATGTGACATCAGACTTTCAGTTTAGTATGACAGTCCCACAATTTTCTAATAAATTTGGGTCAATGTTGGTCGTTTGTGGGATAATTAAGGTTGATCCGTTCTGCAGGGCAAGCAGGAAGAAAATTCATTACTGTAAGAGGAGGTCAAAGAGGGCCAACGCGGAGAATATCTGTGCTCCAAGCACTGCTGTTTAGTGCTGCATCCTAATTGATCAGTGAGCCATGTAAATGCTGAACAGGTCAGGCTCTGCATTTTATAAAGTGTCAGAACTTTTGAGGCTTGCTTTGAAAAGTTACCTTGCTGTGCTGCATGCTGCCAAGAGAATAGGAAAAATGGAATCTTGAACAATTGTTCATTTTTAATTCATGGCAAGTTCTTCTTATGATTTTTACACTGTGCTTGGCCTGCTGAGCATAGTGAGTGCCCCTGTAAACAAAATATTCACAACACAAATACAACAACAAACATTCTTCAACCCTTCTCACCTCCTTCCCCCTCATGCTGGGTGCTGTGCAAAGCCATGGCAGAGCAGCGTTTGTTTCCTATGACTGCAAACGACCAAGCTGCTTTGTAATAATATTTATTAGCTGGTTTTGGGGGCAGGCAAATTCTGGAGCTAAAATCAAAGCCCACTGAGGTCACTGTTTCACACTCCCTTGGGTATGGACTTCCCTTCCTTGTTTTTCTAAGAACAGAAACCTGATCTCAAGCACAGTCTCCATCTTGCTTCTACCTGGGCTCCAGGATTCTGGGTAGAATATTGCCATGAACACCATGCCCTGAACAGAAGACAGCAAGAGCATCTCACAGCAGAGCTGGGCCCTTGAATGGCACTTCTAAGCTGGAATTCCAACACTGGGAGGAGGAGATTTGCTATAAATACAGGGCTTTGTTTGCAGAGCTTTGACTTGCAGGATTGTGCTCAAGTCCCATAGCCTGAGCACTCTGCTAGAACAAATTGCTTTGAGAGATCTCAGTGTTTTTTACTATGATTGGAGGAATGCCAAGTTCTTTTCATTCACTTATAGCAACAAAACCTACCTGACCTTAGGGCATTACAAAGTGCAACGAGTTAGAATTATCCAGGAATGAGAACTTCCTATAAAGCAAGCTGCATATTCATTTTTACAAGTGGTGCAGGAACAGAATTCCTACTTGTTTCATTAACCACTTTTGTGACAGGCCCTTCACCACTCCTTCCTATCAATGCTAAAGCTGGGAAACATTGTTTTTCACAATGAGAGAGGCAAGAAGTGGATCCCTAATTATGAATACTATTACAGAACAGAAGCAAATCACTCAAGACTGTTTTAAGTATCATGCAATGGAAATCATCACTCAGGCTCAGACAACACACATCTGTTACTGATATTAGAATTGTTAATGTGAGCATGTCATGGTTTTCCTTTGTGATAAGACTGTGCAAATAAAACAAAAAAAGAAATTCAGAGGATGCTTGAAATTCTGGTTCCTCCAGGCAGAATTCCTCTGGTGGGCCCTGGGCTGTTCACTGTTTGAAAGAGTAGAATGGAGGACTTGCATCCCAGTCTGGGACAGGTAGGCTGTGAGAGATGGTCTTGTTATGAAGAACAAGGAATTTCTAATCCTGAGAGAGGGAGGTTGAGGCTCTTACAGGATAAACAGCTTTTACTGCTTTGTGAAGTGAGAGCTGAAGAGAGAATGTGCTTGTTGACTATAAATTCAAGAGGAATAGATAGCAGGAAGGAAAAGAACTCTGTTAGCCTGTGTATCTGTCAGTTGGCCCAGTGCTTTCCCATTGTATGAATGGATTATTGAAGGATGTTACTTCTCCTAGAAGACTGGTTTTCTTGGACCATAGCAGCTGTGGTACTCCTGTGCTTGGCACTAGAGTGGAACTTACAGTCAAGTTGAGATAAATTCAGTTTCAGTATGAGGAAGATTCCAAATATGAGAGCTGCAGGGATCTGGGAAAGGCTCACAGTATTCAGGCAAAGCACCTGAAATAGCCATAAATTGGCTTTTGATTCATATCTGAAGGATTGGATGATGTGAGAACATGGGATAGCTGAGTTGTGATGGCTCAAAATCCTCTATAGTCCTAAGGGAATGTGAGCTGAAATAAAGAGACTGTGTAACATCAGTGAAGTGGGGAAAAATCTACATGGGAATATCAGCAGATTTACTAGCCAATGGTTTCTGTTTAATTATTGATAGTAATCCAAGTACTTCTGACTGTCTTGTACTATTTTACAGTGTTTTCCTCTGTGTATTGAATGTCTGATTTATTAAAGAACTATATGCCTTGGAGTTGTGTAAGAACAATGAATGTATTCATCAGCTTTCATATAAAGCAGCTGTAAGATCTCACTGAGGAGGGCTTCTGCAGAGTTAAGCTGGGGGATGAAGGGAAATGCAATAGAATTATACATAAGACTGGCACATCTATGTAATGTGCTACATGGGCTGTGTCATAAGGTTGGTTGTTTTGTTCTCCCTCTCTGCTTAGAACTTACAAAAGCATTTCAGAAATTCAGCAGCAATATCTAGGGTAAGACTTTAGCTCCCACTTAGGCCCTGTACAAAGGAGCCCAAATGAAGGGCTGTGCTCAGCACTTTCTCCTTGGCTCTGCCAGGGGAAACACTGCCCATCACACTCAGCCAAGAGAATGGGGCACGGGTCAGTGCCCTGGCCTTCCAGGCTCCCAGTGCCTGCAGTGCCTGTAGCCCCAATGGCTACAGGCATTTTGGGGAGTTACAGGACTAAGAGAGTGCAATGTTTTGAATTCTGCAGCAATTTCTTCAGTACAGCTGGTGTGGGATGCCACAGACCAGGACAACTTTGCACGAAAAAATTTACCTAAGTGAATTGTCAAACTTTTGTCCAGGATAAACCAGGGAACATCAGATTGTTTTGGTATGTTAACCTCTGCCAGTGGACTCAAGGTACCAGGAAAAACTCTCATCCCTTCTCTGCACTGCATTGTATCCTTGCTTTGTATTGGTAAGATGGAGATTTCCTCGTCTGGAGCCTTGGATGGTTCATTGTGCTACAAAAGGCCTCATGCACAGGTTTAACTGAAAGGAGGTTGCAGTGAGGTGGGGATTGATCTCTTCTCCCATGTACCAAGTGATAGGACAAGAGCAAACAGCTTCAAGTTGTGCCAGAGGAGGTTTAGATTGGATAATAAGAAAAATGTCTTCACTGGAAGTGTGGTCAGGCATTGGAACAGGATGTCCAAGGAACTGGTGGAATCCATGTTTTTGGAAGTGTTCTAGAAATGTGTAGATGTACACACACATGGCTTAGTGGTGTCCTTGGCAGTGCTGGGTTAATGGATGGACTTGATGATCTTAGAGGTCTTTTCCAATCTTCATGATTCTATGATATTATAAAATTGCCTGTCTAGATTGTTCTTTGATATTCCATTGGAAGGGAATGGGGAAGCCCATGATGGAGGGCTGATAAAATATGATGTAAGACCTCACTGGGCCCTCCTGGAGGAATGTGTGGACTCAGAAGAACAAGTAAAAACACTTCCCATGTTCTGTCTGAGCCTGTACTCTGAACTTGGGCCGCTGTTCTTGACAGCTTGAGTGAGTTTGGATCAACCCTTGCAAGTGGGAATGTGTTCCCAGAAATGACACAGCAACACTCACGAGATGCTACTCACCAGGACTAGGAGCACTGCAAACAACTGGATGCACACAGGATGAGGTTTTACACTGTCCTCAGCTATCATCCCTCTCCTGCTGTAAATGCATCTGAAGGGCATGATTCCCATTTTGAGTACATTATAGAACCAGGTCAAACATGAGGAATTTGGTTTTTTACCTGCCTGCTAACCTGACAGACCATGTAGTTTGATCTTTGTGAAATTATCTGACTAGACATGGCACTCTTCAAAAGTAGAGGATTAGGAACTATTTAGACAAAGAGACAGGTGTATTAGAACACAGTCATGAAAGTTGCTTACCCTAGATTTACAGGGAAAATTAAATTAAAGAGGAAATTTACTTATTTAACACTGAATGTGGGAATTACTGGGAAAAGTGTTACTTCACTGTGAATGTGGGAATTGTTACTAATTGCAAGAGTAATTTCTTGAAAATGATGCTTTAATGATTCTTCTATTACAAGTGGTAATGCTGTCATTACTACATTACTCAAACTCAGATCCATGGGGGAAGATCTGTAGAGTGAGCAGTGATTGAACATTCAACATTAAAATAACTACACTCAGTCTTAAATTTAGAATATGTGATCTATATCTAATATGCTCTAGATTTCTTAAGGTTCCTCTTCCACAAAGATGCTTCTCTTGTCTGCACTGTGGACTGGCTAATTTGTTCTTTTTATACCGATTAGTTCTTCGGGACATATTTAATGATAGTATTCAGAAATGAAAAAGTTTTAGCCTTGGTGAAAAGCAAGAAATGAACAGCTTCTTTCTTGTCTGTAATGCTGTGTGGAAAAAAAATTGTCAGTCCTATCCAGAGCTTTCCTGTTTTTGCTGCCTCTTTGAGATAGGATTTAATCATCTCAGTGGAAACGTCCTGTGGCAGTGTGAGAAATATGACAGAGGTAGGTGCAACAAATGCTACTCCAGGTCTCATTTTGATTCTGTAAGCCCTGGTGAAGTGAGCAGTGTGTGTGAATGATCAAGAAGGGCCCTTCTGATTAGAGTAAAAGAGAGTTATGAAGTTGGGCTTCCACACAGCCTCTCTCTACTAAGTGTCTGTCTCACTGACCCAAGGGCACCCCCAGAATTTCCTATGGAAAGCAGGGCAAGCCCTTCCTTCTCCTGGGAAATACTGTTAATTCACTTCTCCCAGAGGTGAGGGCCTGCCTGATCTGGAATTTTAACCAGTATCTTGTGTACTGCTTAAGAGTCAATTTTTCGACAGCCGGATGGAGGCATGTGGCTATTGTGTACAGATAAACCCTGGCGTGGCAGAGCCCAGGAAACACCTGAAATGCAGGGAGGAACAAGGTGCTCTCCTCTCCTTGCTTTAGAGCCCAGGGAACACCTGAAATGCAGGGAGGAACAAGGTGCTCTCCCCTCCTTGCTTTGTTCCTAGGTGCTCCTGGGTGCAGTTGGGAGCTGAGCCACTGCTGTGCCCTGCCCTCGCCTTGGCTTTCAGTGGAAGGCTGTGCTGACCTAAGTGTTAAATGCTATTGTAGGAACAGGTCTGAAGGAGAGTTTTATTCTGGCTTCTCTGCATCAAACGAAGGGGAAGGAAGCCCTCAGAACAACTTTTGGATAAGTTAACTGGATGAAAATTAGGTACTCGTAGAAATACAGAGCCCACTTCCACTAGAAGGTGAAGAGGCTGTGGGAAATGGACTCTCCTGCTTTGGAAGCACTTGCAGAGCTGCTCTCTGTTTCTCCACAAGTCCTGAGCAGGGGCTGCTGCCTGGGACTGCTGAGGGGACTTGGCTCCCACCCGAGGATGGTGCCTGGCCCAGTGTGGGCACTGGGGGCTTCTCCCTGATCTCACTGCTCTTCACTTCAGTGATGATCTTGCTTCCTTACTGAGCTTGTCCCTGTTAACTATAGTGTGGCCTTGTCAGGATCCTCCTCTGGCAGAGACATTTTAGTCTTTGCTCTTCAGAAATATTCTCCTTTGTAAAAATGTTCAGAATGTGTTTTCTTTTTAAGTGTAATTTTGAACACATTAATGCTATTGGCAATTACTCAAAGGAAAACATGTAATCAATGAATGCTTGCTAGTCTGTGGGGTGATAAATTTTAGAAATATAGTCTGTGCTTGCCTGGAATTCATTGCTTCAGGCAAGGTGATGGCTGCAGCCGTGCCATTTCCAAAGACTGTGCTGTGCATTTATTTTCTCATTAGCATCTAGTTTCTATTGTCTATTTTGAACAAAGGTAACCTTGGAGTAGGAACACATTCCTTTCTGTCAGGAAGAACTTGTGATGCTGTTTCAAAGGTGCATGCATGATTGAGCAGCAATACATCACAAGAAGCTCTGCAAAGAAAATAATTCTCTATGGGCTGTAGTTGAAGAAAAGAAAAATCCATTTTTGTAGATTACCGTACTTTGTGTGGGGGGGAGGGTTAATTTATGTGTGTTGTGACAAGCTCTCTCAGATGATGAGTAGACTGTTTGTCAACTCATAACTATCATTCTCCAAAATAGCAAAGACTCATTGATTTGCATTTTAGTAGGTTTTGATAAAAATCTATATTCCTTTTTATATGAAGGAAGGAAGCTGTTGTCAGTGAAAATTCTTTTAAAAGAAGAAATTCAGAGGGATTTTTGTAGTTCAGGAGAGGAATTCGAAACAATGACTCTAAACTTTAACTGCAGCATCCACTGTAGAGTAAAAAGCCCTTGGTTTATTGCTGTCATTCAATGCCCGTGATGCAGGCTACACCGAGCTGGAAGTTCACAGGAGCTGCGTTTCTGAGGTGGAGAAGAAGATGTGGTGGGGAGTGAGGAGGGGCAGTCCTGTGGCACAGCACTGAGCTGTGCCCTGGAGGAAGAGAAGGCCCATGGTGGAGGGAGAAGTGTTTGAACAAGAACATCAAATGTCAGTGGGAGCCCTGGCAATGGAGCTCAGGTGCTCCTGTTTTGGAAGCACCTGCATGCCAGCAACATCTCAGAAACACCAGACCCAGCACAAGAAGGTGACTAGGAGTGGTCCTTCCTGTAGCTTGGACCAGAGCTGGGATAATAATCACTGCCCAGCACAGGAAAGACTGATTCACATCCCCCAGAAACCACAGGGCATAGTTAGAGCAGGAAAAACACCGAGAGCAGAGCCAGGTATCAACCAGGATGCTGATCCCAGTGCTCTCATTTTAGAAAACACAAACTGAGACCTTTTACAGCTCTGCTTAACCTCAGTCTGGTCTGCTCCAGCAGAAATGTGCCCCCACATCTGAGGTGAGCACTGATGCAGGGGAGTGGCTTCTGCTAAAATCCCACCATGGGATTTTAAAAACCTATTTTGAAATCTCTGGTGTCTGGAAAGTCTATCAGTGCAGGGGCAGCTGCCTGAAATGCTGCCAGGATTTTGACTTTATGTGTCCCTGGAGCAGCTCCCAGTGCCACCAGCACTCTGGGTGCACCCTCAGGCTTGAGCTGAACTGTCCCAGGAAAACTGAAGCACGGATAATGAGCTATGGAAGGAAAGTGGTATTAGAGCACAAGGAATTTCCCTGCTGCTGTGGGTGGGTTTTATCCCGCTGAGCTGGCTCTGTGCTGGGTGTGGGGCTGAGCACAAACAAGGCTCATCCCACTTTAAGGAGAGAGCAGTGCCTGGGGAATTCCAGAGATGCTGAAGGGCTGCACCAGCCAAAGCTGCTGGCCTGTGGCTTTCAGCTCTCAGTTCCAGTGGGCTGTGGTGTTGGCCCTTGCTCTTGTGTATTTATGGTGATGGGGTTGGAACTGACACCCTGGAGTTTCTTGTTTTCAGGATTTTTTTCTGTGGTGGCAAGTTTGAATCCTCAGCTTTCCTAGGACACCAGGGTCCCAGGAACTTGCTTCAGGGGAAAATGAGGCTGGTCAGTTCTGTGCCAGATCGATCCGAAAGGTGAAACCTCCATCAGAGGAGTTTAAGGATAAACTGGTGAGAGGCACTGTGTAATCACAACGTGGGAAGATGGCTCTTGGCTTGACAAGCTTTAGCTCTGCAGTCACAGCTGTGCTGGCTCAAAAGATCACATTAAATCTATGCCTGTTCCTATTCATAAAACTTGATGGATTTTGAACATAACAAACTTTAATGTGTTTGAAAGTGCCTTAAGTTGGTAATGATGATGAAACACAAAGAAACAGCCAAATTTCTCCTGTTTACTTCTACAGTATAAACAGCTTTATTCAGTAGTCAGTGCATGGGGTATTCAAGATTTTTAACTGACAACAGAAATCCACATATGGCTCAGAAAAGTGTTGGCATCCTCTTGTGTGAAGTTTGTTAAAATTGTATGATAGACATCTTGTTATTTAAAAATCCTTTTCCTTTCAAACAAATTTATTCTGTGGTTTAAAAACTGTGTATTAAAAGCTAATTGGACAAGGCCAAGGTTATAATTAGATTTATACTCATGCAGAGTAGTCTCCTAGGACTATTTTGTAGCTTCATGTCTGAAACTGAAGTTTGTCAGGGTGTCAAAATTTATTTTAAAAAATTGTCGTCTGCTGTAAGTGACAATTGCAGTTGTACCAGGAATTTTTGAGTATCGAAGGCAGAGATGATCTCAGATGGGGAGGGATCTCCTATTATTTACCATCTACCTTGTCAAGCTGGTTTCCTCCCTTCTCTCCTGAAGGTGATGCTGATGGCCAAAACTGCAGCTGGTGGTTTCTGTAGGATTAAGAAGGTTAAACCAGCATGAAGTCACTCACTGAAGGCTGATTCATAGCTGTTAACAAGGGCATTCAGTAACCATGTTCTTTCTCCCAAAGCAATCATATCTTTAAGAGGAACAGAAAATAATTAATTTAGGACATAAGAATCTTCACAAGCAGCTTAAACTTTATTTAATTTTTCTTTTTTTATGAGAATTTAAGTTCTTTCTTTCTCTTATACAGAAAAGTGTGCCTTTATTTGCATCATTTCATGGCTGAGAGGTGTCTAGGCTCTCTTAGAAAAGCAAAAATGTTTCATTCAACTTACCCTGGGCTTGTAGCTGCCTTTCCCACCCAAACTAAAACTTTGTTAGTTCTCCCCTTGTGCTTTTACCTGCTGCTGTCACACATCAGAGAGCCGTGCTGGGTCCTGGCTGAGCACAAGGAGTGCTCCAGGTCCTGGCTGAGCACAAAGGGGGTTCCAGGTCCTGGCTGAGCACAAAGGGTACTCCAGTGGGTTCTCTGTAGAGAAGTTCTGCCCTCAGCCCTGTGTGTCCCTGCTCTGCTGTGGCAGGAGCTGTGTGCAGGGGCACCTGGGGGAGAGGATCAGCTCACCTGTGCTTTGCCTCCTCTCCCTCCTGATTTCTACAGCAAGCAGCAGCTTTTACAGTGTAAATGTGAGGCTGCTGCCAGCAAGTTCCTCCTGATTCCATAGAGCAAATGCTGCATATTGAAGAAGCTGTCCCTCACTAGACACACACTAATCATTTAGCACAAGGAGGTATCAACAAAAGGCAGGTATTCCTGTGCTAACAGCTACACATTTGGGTAGTCAGAGTTCATCTCTGTCTTGAAGAATTTGCAGCTTGAGGTTGTGCACAAGACTCACAGGGAGCTTCTTGAATGGGGAATTTTCCAGTTGTCAGACCTGACTGGTTTTGTGGAAATAACCTGACTTCCCAGAGCTCTGACAGATACATCCATGTCTGAATGGCCACTGTTTCCTGCTCTCCTAGAAGTCCCAGCCATTCCAAAATCCCATACAAACTGAATAAATAATAAAAGCTCTCAATTGCATTAAAAGGCTGGGGGACTTGGACAAAAATAATCCCGGAAATTTTTGTTGTTGTTTTTTGTTTTGTTTGTTAAAGTCTTTTTTTCTGATAAGTTCTATTTATCACCTAATAGAAGAGGTGGAGGAAATGTGCCTTTGAGAACAAACCCATTAAATGACTTCCCCAGGGTCTCACATGTACTCCAGAAGCAGAATTAAACTTACAGCTCCTGAGTATTAGTAGGGCCTTAACTGCAGAATGAGCTCAGTCTTGTTATGTGAACATAATCTCAGCTATATGCTGACTGACTTAAACCTCTAAAAATAAAAGCAAAGCTCTAGCTTAAAAATGAAATAAAATGCTGGAATCCCTTCAGTACTAGTGAATTATTAATATTAACCATTTAAAGAGAAATGTTGCTGTTGTAGAGGAATAGCCTTTTTTAAAAAAGTGTTTTCAAAGGACAAATGTTTATATTCAATAACCAGGCTGCAGGGAATAATTTCTGAGAAAGCTGCTTTGAGTTTTTACCCATAATTTGCTAATGAATTTCATCTTAAGTGCAGTTAAAATGTAAGAGTTTAACTAGGGATTGGATTGAAAATAATAATTTTTCTTCTTCCTGTTTTCTCTCTAGGCACTTGTTAAGAAATGTTTGAATGCAATGAAGTGTTAAGAGACTGAGAGCTTGTTAAAATAGCAGAGGGGCAGCTGTTGGAGGGGAGGCAAAGAAGAAAGTAAGGAATGCATCTGAAGAATCTTTCTTTCCAAGGAAGATTAAAAGCACTTCAATTTGAGGAAAAATAAATGTCCTTTCAGATCTTCCTGTTACACACTCTAAAACCAAATGAGGCAGAAAATTTGTTTGGCTGCTTCTGAGCATCAGTCTTTTATGTCTGCATTGGGACACTGGACCTGGTGTGCACATGCCCAGGTTAATTGCAGTGGTAATGGTCTCATGCAGCAACTGGATCTGAAATTGGGTGGATATTTAGGAATAATGGATGTAACTGGGATTGCTAAAACCAGGATAATGTGCTCAAATATCTAGGTTGCAGTGGGTGCTACATTCAATTTTGATAAGGAGGTTTTGCATTAAAAGAGCTTCTCTATCTCAATAATTAATCAACTTCTATATTATTGCTCAATAGCCATCACTCAGCTCTGGTTAGGCATCTTCAGAGATGGCTTTTCCCAGTGCTTCTGCACTCCCTGCAGAATGAAACCAATGGGATCACATCAGCTTCAACTATGAGGGACAAATCCAGCAGCTCCAAAGCAGAGAAGTGTCTGTCTGTCCTGGTGATTGGCTTGGGCAGGGGCTGAGTTCAGGCTGTGTCTGTCTGTCTGTCTGACAGATATATCCATGGTGTTTGGCCTGGGGAAGAGCTGAGTTCAGGCTGTGTCTGTCTGTCTGTCTGACAGATATATCCATGGTGTTTGGCCTGGGGAAGAGCTGAGTTCAGGCTGTGTCTGTCTGTCTGTCTGACAGATATATCCATGGTGTTTGGCCTGGGGAAGAGCTGAGTTCAGGCTGTGTCTGTCTGGGAGAGCACCAGCCAGGCTCTGCAGGGCACAGTCTCAGGATGAGAGTGCAGCTGCTTAGAGCCTGGTGCTGACACCACCAAGGCGAGGGGTGAAATCCCCACATGGCCACTCACTGAGGAGTTGGACTGGATGGTCCTTGTGGGTCCCTTCCAGCTCAGAACATTGTGTGATAAGAATCTGTGATAAGAAAGCTGCAGCTGGATGATCACAGGAGCTGTGGGGCTGAGCACAGCCGGCAGCTGCAACAGGAAAGGACTGCTTAAAAAAAGGTGGTCTTTGGTTTGGTTTTGGTTTTTGGTTTGCTTAGTTTTGTTTTGGCAGAATTGCCCTGGAGTTGTCTCAGCACAGGTTCCAATGAGTTCAGAGCTGAAGGAAGGCAGGGAACAGGACCTCTGCCTTCAGAGCTGCTCTCTCAGCTGCTGGTCCCTACACTGGGCAGTAGAGTTAACAAAGATTTGTTAAGTGTCTTAATTTTTGTGATATTATTACAAGTTTGTGGAGTAGATATCCCTAGGAGCAGATCTGAGCTGACTCTCTGGAAAGGTGGAAATACACCTTTGCTTTTGAAAAACTGTGATGTGTGTGCAACCTTAGCTGGTTTCATGATTTACAGGCTCAAATATTGAAACAAATCAATTAGATTGCATGTGATTAAAGACACTTCTGCTCTTAATCAGTGTGGATTAGGAGGATAGGTTTAAGAGTTTGAAGGTGGAACTAAAATTATGGAAGGGGATTTATTAATATTTGAAGTGCAGACTGTCATTCATTCAGCTGTAAGGCTTTGGGATCCTGAGAAGCCCCTGTTTCACTTCCCAGCAGCATACAGATGGGAAAATCTGTTGACAGAAGCATCATATTCTGTGGGAGACTTAGTGGGAATGTTTGCCCTGGACTTTGAGTATTATTTTTATATTGTTCATATTTAAATTGGAATTTAAGCAAGACATCTGCCTCTATTCTAGTCTAGTTTGCATTTCAGGGCTTACATGTACACGTGCTAGAACAGGTTGAGCTAATGCCACTGAACCCTGAGTGGGATGTGGGGATGGAGCAGGCACAGGGACTGAGCTGAGCTCCTGTCCCACCCCAGCTGCTCTGAGCACACAGGCACAGATCACCAGACTGTGCTGGGACAGCCCTCTGCTCTGACCCTGTCACACCAGGGAGCCAGAGGAGACATCTGGCAACGACTTTGTACCTCAAATTAAGGTACCCTGAACTCTGAAACTCTGCAAAACCCCCAAAGGTTGCTTGGCTGATATGGCAGATACAGATAGCCAGGCAACTAAAGAATATCCTGGCATGGATTTGTGTTGCTGGCTTTGAAAATTATAGTCATATATTCTAGGGTCTGAATTAAGCCATTTAAATCATCCAGGCTGATTTCTGTAACATCAGAGTTTTTCCTTACATTCTAATTGAGAAAAAAAAATATATATTTACCTGTAAAGCCCAGTCTGTCATATCCCCCAAGAGGACTGTTCACCTACAAATTGTCCTTAGTCTTAGAAGTGCATTTTGTTGGGATGATGCCTTTCAGTTGAGTAGGCAAGTCCATAAAACTGGCTTTGATGTTCAGCCTAATGTGCTAAATTGAGCCTGGATACTGAAAACATTGCCCAAGAAGGACACAGAGGTGACTTGGTTTAAAATGTGGCTTGTCTTCACCTTAAAAAAAAAAAAAAAAAAAAAAAAAAAAAAAAAAAAAAATTGCTATGGTGTTGCTACCACTAGGGGATCAGGAGTAGTGCTACTCCTTTCTGCTTGAGCAATAAAATAACCCATGTTGGGGTATGAGTTGTAATTTTCTGCTACTACTTTTCTGGCTGAGCAACCAAATAATCCTTGCTGGTGTACGAGCAAGTACTTTTCAGCACACAGCTGAAAATGGTTTTATCAAAATCCTCAGTTAAAACAAACCCTCGCCTAGCCTCAAATATGAAATCCTATTCATTGGCAAAACTGGTTAGCTCACCAGTTTGTTAAGTATTCCCAGGACTAAACTCACACTGCCAAAAAGGATAATGCACAATGCAGAGTTTTAACAAAGCCATAAGAGGGATGGAAGCTTTTCTTTCTCCTGCTAATGTATTTCCAGCCCTGTTTTGCATTCTTATAACTCAGGGGAGCCCAGTCTGTGGAGTCCATGATTAAGCATTATCACTGTGATTTCAGAGCCATCCTGTTACCCTGAGTAATAACTCATTTTCCACCATTGTGCACACCAATATTGCTGTCAGGGCTGAGAGCCTGACCCTGGCACTGGCACCACAGGGGAAGAGAAGCCTGCACACAGCAGCAATAACCATTGTGAGCACTTTTACACTTGGTAAAGCCAAACAGACCCGTGGAGCAGAACTGCCATGGGCTTGGCAGGCTGGCAAAATGAGCCTGTTCTGTTACTCCAAGGCATTTTGGTTTATGGTTATAGTTTTCTGTGGGTTTATAAGACAGTGTTATGTTTTCCTGGAGGCTCCATTTTCATTTTGAGGGCAGATCATGACTGGTGTTGGATTCATCTGTTTAATGAGATTGCTCCAGGTAGAAGTTGCTCTCTGTTAATTAAAACATTCAGTTGAACTCAAACCTGAAATACTGTTTGGAAGCAGGAGAGCAGCAGCTGCTGGGTGTGGATGTGAGAGGGAGGCTGAGGTTGGTGGGAAGATGCAGCTTTGGGGCAGAAAGAAGTACAAGAACCTTTACTCTTTAAATCCCTGCTCTTTCAGTCTCCCTGTTGGGCACCTCACATGCAATGAAATGATGGCTGAGATGTCAATTGAGAGAGTATCACAAGGGGCTCTTGCTGCTCATAATCCCTAGACACAGAACTGGAGACCTAGTCCCCATTTCCCAAACAGGCAGGAATGTTTTCATTACTATGTTAATTCAATCTCTCCTAGAACAGTGATACTTTAATTGCTCCTCTGTTTTCCTCAGACATAATCCAATTCCCTTTGGCCTCCTAGTTTATCCACACATTAATTGGGTTATTGCCTTGTAAAACAGAAGGGCAAATATATAGCTTAAATTTTATAACAGACAGTTAATAAGCATGATTGAGATTTTTCAAGTGCCCTAATGCAATTACATGCCAGGCTCCCAGGAATTTCAGTGGGATCTGGGTGCCTTCCTGCCTCACAATTCTTGGAAATTCCCATCCCAGATATGAAAGGATGACTGTATTTCTTTACTGTACATTGAGTATGTCAGAGTTTCTCCTTTCCCACCTGAATTCTTGATCATACAGTCTTCAATCCTGTAAATCTGCTTTTGATTTCATCTAATAAAAATCCTTTTTTGATTTCCTTGATAAAGGATTGTGGGGTCAAAAGCCTTTGAAGTAAAGGTGAAGGCTTTGAAGTATAAAAGAGACAGACCCAGGTCTTGGGGGTTGGAAAATGGACACCCAGGTTCTCACATTCAGGACTGCAGTCCCTGTCAAAGGTGACTCTGTGCTTCCCCAAGCATGTGGCTGCAGGACCAATGTCCATGCCCTGAAATCTGATGGAGCTGATGAGCAGCGGCCTTGTTCAGCACACACAGAAAGCTCTGAAGCTCCCCCATCTCCCCACACCCCCTTGCTGTGGGAAGGAGCCAGGTCTGTGCTGGTTATCCAGCCAGCAGCTGCCCCTGAACCCCCCCCTGCTCCTGGGCAGTTCTGTCCTGTGAGCTTCTATTAACTGTGTCAAGAAGCACTGAACCAGGATAGCAGCAATGAAAATTATTAGGGAAAAAAAAACCCAAAAACCAGAGACTGTCAAGGATGGTCTTAATTCATTTTGACTTGAACAGTGCAGTGGAACACCAGGACTGAGCAGACTGTGAAGATCTTCCCCCCTTGGCTGTTTCAAGCACCACTTGCAGCATCAGGATCAGAAATAACCTTCACTCGTAATCAAACACATCCTGCAACTCCTTCAGCTGCCTGGGCCGGGAGGCAACAGTTTGCAGCAGAAGGGGAGATGGCTGCTGCACCCTCCCACAAGTTCCTGGTGACACCAGGCTTGGGACACCCTGAGCAAAGAGGGTGACATTGTGCCAAAGCTTTCATCAAGGAAAAGCCTGGGCTGTTTCATGTCACTGACCTGGAGTTTGAATCAAGCAGCATAAAAGGCAATAGGGAATGATCAAAGGGTGAATACTAATGATAAGAACATTGCATTAATTAATTGAATACCTGCCATGCCCTACCCACAGCACACCTGTGGAGTGGCAGTGATCGATTTTCTTCAGGCTGGCAAGGGAGAAATAAGAATTGCCAAAGCAATACACACTTTGGCTTCTCTATTCCTTTAAAATATGGAGTGAATAAAACTGACAGGGATCATTTTGCTTGGATTGGTTTTTAGCTAAAAGCACTTTCCATCCAGCCTTACACAGTGTAGGTGTTATAATGGCCTGGAAAAACCAGACATTTCATAGAGCATTACAGGAGTTGCTGAAAATCAGAACTAGAAATAAGTCAATAATTTGCAAGTGGTGGGAGAGAGCTGGGGGCAGGTGCTCCTCCAGTTCAAGCAGGCACTGAAGACCCAGGGCTGAGCTGAGCTGGAACCTCCGAGTCCTGGTGAATGCAAAGCAAGACGTTGTAGTAAAAAATTATTTTCTTTATTGGAATCTTTCTCGTTTAAAGTAATTTATGGATTTAGAATCAGTCTCAAATAACTTTCACTGACGTGAACTGGGGTTTTTCGGGAAGTGCCATGTTCCTAACCTCAATGGGCAGAGTGATAATGAACATCCTGGTTCACTTGGGTGTGTCATGGAGCTAGGCACAATGTTTGCTTTTGCTTCTGACTCTCCCATGAGGAAAGTCAGCCCCTATGGCTGGCTGGGCTTCCAAGTGCCTATTGATAAAAAATTACTTCTGTCTGGAAAGTGTCCCATGTAGGAATATAGAGATATGCTATCCTAGGGGCGCTGATCAAAGTCTCTGGAGGGGCTGGATTCTCCATTAATTACAGACAAATTCAGAATATTTTAAAGGTATAGTTGTCCAAACAAGCTGAGAGCTTTATGTGGAGTGTTTCTGATCTGTTATACTACGTTGGCTATGACTGTCATAAGTATCATCTTAAAATCTACAAACAAATCTTGTGCTGTGTCTTTCATTTCCAGGAAACACCTTTAATTTAAATAGAAAAAGTCTGGGTAATTCAGGCAAGCAAAATGCTGTAGTGAGGATTGTGCCATGCAGCCGTCATTGTGCTAAGTACCAATGTTTCCTTTCTCCCTTCCCAAGAAATTAAAGGAATTACAGTCTCGTTTCAGCTCTGTTGCAGCTCCCAGAGCTCACTGTGCCCATTTCCCAGCGGCTGCTGTGTCTGGAGGCGTTCAGCTGTGTGTTTATAGAGAGGGAAGGGTTCCCTGCCCGGGCTGCATCCACAGGCAGCTCTGGGAGCACCTGAGCCAGCCTGGCCCAGCACAGCAGCGGGCGAGGGGAGCTGTGCCAGGCTGAGCCTTCCACGGGCAGCAGGACCGAGAGGTGAGTTCTCCCTTGGGGAAACCTCCCTCTGCTTCGTTTGGGAAATAATAAAAAGGAAACATGGAGGTTTCCCCTGCAGTGTGGTGTATTTGGCAAAGAGAGAAATGACTGCAGCAGTGCTCTGTTAAATGCTCACTGCCACAGGGGAAGAGATGCTGTGGCTGCTAAATTTGGGGTGGATTAAAACTCCCTTGTAGTGTAGGGCAGAGTATTTTCATTTGGAGCTTGGAGTCCGTCCAAAACAGAAATGCAGAAATACAGAACAAGCTGTGATTCTGACAACTGCTCCATCCTGTCCTTCCATCCCTTCTCCCTGTGCAGAAAAACAACACAAGTTTTTGTCTCAAGCCCTTGGTCTTGCTTTCCTTTTCAGCTGAGCACTCATTTCAAGTGCTCAAGTTCTATTTCTTGAAAACCAGGTTCTATTTCTTGAAAACCCAGAAGCCCACAGATTCTTTTTAGGAGATTTGTTTTTTCATTGCAGGCTTCAGAGTTTACATGAGGGGCCAGGATATACTTGTTGGGTTTTTTAGTTAAAAAAGTATCTTAAATAATGTCTTTTATGGTCTCATAATCTTTATTTGTTGTTGGTCTTTTCTAATACCTTTCAGGATTTATTAGCTGGGTATATAGAAAACACCCTAAAATCTGATAATCTGTAATACTTTTACTCAGGCTGTTGAGTTGATTGCACCTTATGAGACTTGGTGACAATTTAAGTATTTCATTGAAACTACAGCTATGAGATGATTATTGCTAGGTTATTGGCATTAAATACAACAGTAGCCACGAGGGTTTAAAACTGTTGCATGCATTGGAAAGGAGATAAAATATATTGATTACACTGGAATTTATTCTCAGTTCTTTAAGACAGTGCCCACATAAACCAGGAAAATGCTGATCTTGCTGATAGAAGCTGAGCTCCCATCAGTTCTGCACCAACAGAATCAGACCCACAGAAAAAGCCTGAGGTGGGAGAATCAAAATACCACCGAAGCTGCTGCTGCTGTCTCTCTTACCTACGTGGGATGTGGGCTCCAAATTCAAAGCAGGGGGAAGTACAGCACTGATTTCCTCAAACTGATTCCCAAATGGCCAACGAGTCATGGGGAAATTGGGTGTTTTCCCCCATTGAATTTCCTGTTTTATCTTTGAGATACGTTGTCTTGGCCCCATTCCCTGTAGAAGAGCTGCATGTATTGAATGGCCTAAAACCTTTAAGATCAACAAGAAATTGGCCAGCGCAGATGGGAACGTCAGTCCTGTCTCTAACTTTGAACAGGCAGTGTAAGATCTCAGGGATAAAGGAGAAGGCTTAAGGGAAATGTCCTCCTTAAAGGACTTCATTGCTTACATTCTGTAGCACTGATTTTGGTTAACAGCTCTCTCATGCTGGAATCATCACATCCAGATCCGAGGGAGCTCCACACAAACTACACAGAGACCCCTGAGCTCACTCTAAGGGGTACGATCATAAAATAATTTGTGTGGTTGGAAAAAATAAGATGGTAGAAATGGGAAAGGGGGCAAAGGTGTTAAAAATGCAGCTATGGATTATCTTTTAGCTCCATTTCAGTGAGGCTCAGCTGTGGTACATGCTGTGTGTTCAGAGCTGCCAGTCTGGGTTTTTAACCTGGGACTTGGAATGGAGCTGCATCTGGGGTGCTGAAAACCATGATGTGATGCAGATTGTTCCACACTTTGTATGCCATGACACAATTTCCCTGGCCCAGAAGGACCATCCAAGGCTGAGAGGTCGTTTGTCTCCCAGGGATGCACAGACTGTAACTTTGCCATCTACAAGTGCTCTGTCACTCTGAAAAATCAACCCTGTGCCTGGCATGAGATCTGAATTCCCCCTTTGTGCCAGCTGGTGCAATGCAAGTCTCAGGACTGTTCTAACTGCAGAAATCTGTGAAGGTGGCAGTAGCAGTTAAAGCTTTATCAGTTTTTTCAGATGAGTAGGTAAATGACTCTGTGACCTTGAACGGAACACGACCACTCTCTTTACAGCCTCAGCATAAACCTTATCAGGACCATGTGAAAAAAGCATTATCACCTTTTGGAACTGAGTGGGCTGAGGGCCGTGATCTTGAGCTGTCCTGCAAGCCAAATCCAGCTCTGCTTTCCCCGGCCACAGCCAGACCAACTCCCGAGAGATTAACGAGCCAAGTTCTGATCTCAGTTATATTTGTGGACTTGTCCCATATCCATCCTATATAAATCAGTCTTACCCTGCTCAGGAAGGCCAGCTGGGTTTTGGTCCCAATTAAGTCAATGGGAATGCTGCCATTGGCTGCAGTGAGTTTGGGTTTCATTTGGGGTTGAGAGCTTTTGGTCTCATTTAACTGTTTCCTACTGGAAAAGGCAGTATTGTCCCACAGCTGAAATAAATATTTGGCATCCTCCAAGCAAGGCATCTCTCATGTAAAGGTGCATTAAATTTCCAATAAAAACTGGTGCAGTATTTGCTTGGCCAGGATTCTTCCCTTTCATGCTGAATCAAGGGCTCTAATAAGCATGATGACAAAATATGAGGAATTCTATGTAATTATGGCAACGGCACCACCTGCCTCTAATTAAAGCTGCCAAAACATTTGGTCTAAAATGATGCAATGAATAAAAAAAATATATCCAATATTTTGGCAATGCAACAAGAAGCTGGCTTTCCTCACATAATTAGTTTTAACAAAGTGTTGTTAATCTGATTTTTGATTAATAGACTACTTAATCTTATAGCAGGCTGACAAGACTCTGATCTGCCTCTGGTTTAAGTTTTTTCCACCAAAAAGGCTAAGATTTGCAAGAGTTTTAAGATATACACTTGTATAAGAAACATTTGATTTTCTTGTTATTTTCATTGTTCTTCATGAGAGCCCCAAAGGTTACATTCTCTGAATTCACTGAACTTTTAAGCCTTTCATTAAATTGGAAGCCAGAGGAAAAGCTCTTTTTTTCCCCTCTTCCTAATTCCTTGTACAGAGAAGTCACTGGTATGACTAATTGGGGGGAGGAGGGGTGCCCAGAAACCTGACAAGCTCTGCACATTTTAGAGCTGCTGGTCGGCTGGCAGAAAGTATCAGCTTTGTGGACTGCTGTGATGCCCTGGGGTGTTTGGTGGCTAATGGCCTGTCCCCCTAGAAGTGCTTCCCTGGTTGGATTTAGTGACAATGAGGAGGGGAATATAATGTGTAACAACAGCAAAGCAGCCCAACTGCTTTTCCTGGACTTGTGTGGCCATTTGGGTTTCAGAGCTGTTAATGTAACCTGGCATGTTAAATCAGACATGATCAACACTGTAAAAGAGCCAAGCATACCAACAGTACAGATGGGTGGCAGATAATGAAAGCAGCCGTGGCTGAGCAGTGTAAAACTGCTGATCAAACCACATTAATAAGTGAGTCTTATGATTCTGAAAATCAGCATTTGAATTTACCAGGATGCAAACAGGTAACTGTGTATTCACTGTAGGCACCATCTATAAAAACCATGATTGTGGAAACTTGCTTGTCTCTTGCCCTAGGTGCCTTAAATGCATGATTTTTTCCAGTACCTTGTGCCCCTGTGGCAATTGGTGACTCCATGAGGTGGGTGTAAATAGTTTGTCAGCTGCAGTTTGTTGTCTCACCCTGTTGAGTTCCTTTCCCATAGCAGTGTCTGGGCTGGATTATCTACTCCCACTCCAGCTGCAAAGCCTTGATGAGCTTTAAAAATCAGAAGAGTTTCAAGAAAGTCCAAGAACTTGACTGCTCTGGGCTATTTGTAAAGTTGAGTGTTAATTCAATTTGTTTCACTTTTCTCATCCTGAAGTAATGATAATGGCACTGCTCTTGTATCTGGTATATTGCTAGGCCAGTGTTGAGATTTCAGCATTTGAGAAAAGGTTTTCTGGTGCAGTTCCCTGCTCTGACAGCAGAGATTTGATGACATGAGTGATATTCCCTTTAGAGGTCAGACAGCCTTTATGTCTGTGTGCTCACACAACCTTCAGAGCTGGGTGCAGAAGTCCATTTGTTATCTCCAGGCTACCTTTGTGCAAGTAGTAGGTTGGTTTTGTAGCAAACCTTAGCAGGTTTGCTAAATAAAAACTGAGTTGATGTGTGGTGTGAGGCTGCAGCATGAAACCACCTCCAGATTCCACCTCCTGGCAGCACTGGAGGTGTGGAGCATCCTCAGGGAATGCTTCCTTACAGCTGCTGATAAGGGGAGACAAAGAGGGCCAAAGGTCTCACTGAATGCTGATGGAGTGTGTGAGCCAGGCCAAAACCCCAATGGGTGTGTCCCACAGGATCTGCTGAATCAGCAGGAATTTGGGGTTACTCACTGTTCACTGGCACACCAGACAATAATAAAAGCTGGAATCTCCATTGATTCCCAAATCTTGCCAATAGACTGCCCTGCTCCTCCTAAACAACAGCAACAACCGTTTGGTGTCCACCTCACCTCCATTACATCTCTATTGGACTGGCTGATTAAATGCTTATGACCTTTTTTTTTTTCCTCCAGTCTCTATCTTATTTATCAAATAAGTTTTCAAACACAGATTTGGGAATACCCTGTGTTTACTTTTAAATGCACTTGGTAACATTTGTTTTCTTAAAAGCTTATCCAATAACTGAACAAATGGGCTCCTGAGCCAGTCTATAGAAGGAGGTGGCTAGGGTCAGTTTAATATTTGCCATGATTAAAGTACACACTGCTGAGTAAATACAGAGAGGAATTATATGTTATTTGACTAGCTACTAATTACGGTGAGGTCTTCCTGACTCTGCTTCCTTTTTAAAAGATGAAACTCAGATCCCTCAAGATTCTCATATTAGCTCCTTTGGAAAAAATGGTCTGGTAAATAAAACAAGTATTACTGCTCTAGTTTGTATCATGCTTCTTTTGCATGCTAATCTGAAGTTCCCCTGAGATAATTTGACAAGAAGGCCATTAATGCAAATTTAAGCGTGACCTAGAAAGGACTTATTTTTCATGTACCACATTGACTCTCTGCTATTGTTATTTGTTCTTCCTTGTTTTAAAGTGCCTGGTGTTTTGGAGTTGCCTTTCCTTCTTTTTATTTCCCATTTTTTTCCTCATGATTATAGCGGCGCAACTCAGAAGAAATACATTGCTTTCAAATAAAATGCTGGTGTCAGATATGAAAGTGTTGCATGTACAGAACAGAATTTATCTGGCAAACACTAGATATAGTTTGGGTAAACTGTTTTTGCAGGCAATTAACAAAAGTTGATTTTAATTTCTTTCGTTTTACTGGAGAACTTGTGTGTAAATGTGCATTACAGATACCTGAGCTTTCCTAGCAGGTGTGGTCTCAAAGCCCTTCATTGTCCAACCATGACAGCTGGCCAGCAGAATGAACTAAAAACTAACAAATCAAAACTATTGCAGATGTAAGGATTAAACATTCTCTTTTCTTTGATGGTTTGTTTCAGTAATTTCTAGGCATAACATACTTTTTGGGAACTCTGGCACTCATGTAAGTTCACTATTGCAGAAGAAAGCAAGGAACAGTCCCAAACACTCCAGGGTATCAGTGCTTCTGGGTTTGGTTATTCCTTCTAAGGAATAAAAAGGTCAGAGCTACCTGCTTCCCTTTACCCCTTTAAAGGTCACTTCAGGGGTCTAACTATGAATGGAATGGAATGGAATGGAATGGAATGGAATGGAATGGAATAGAATAGAATAGAATAGAATAGAATAGAATAGAATAGAATAGAATAGAATAGAATAGAATAGAATAGAATAGAATAGAATAGAAGTATGTAACATTTCCCAAAGAGATCTCAAAGCTCTGTGCAATCTTCTTTCACTAAGTCCTTGAAAAATACACATTTGTTCACAGGAAAAGTAGATTTAGCTGGTTTCCAGATAAAATGTGGCTTTTTAGTCTGTTGTAGTAGAAACCTCTCTCAGCCAGTAGGGTTTTCCTGCTTTGGGCTGGTAATGGCAGCAGGAAAACCTTTCCTTTCCCCATAGGGAATAGAGGGCATCGCTGGTTCTGGCCCGGGACCGCGCCCGCAGCTCAGCCCGCTCCCGGGTCTGTTCATTTCTGCTTTCCAGATCCATGCGTCTGCTCAATATTCGGCTGGAGAGAATGCAAAACTCTTCCCGGTGTGGCGCAATGGGGACAGGGCTGAGTCCCGAGGCGGAGGGAAGTTCAGCGCCCCGGGGCTCGGGGTACCTGGGGCGGAGGCTGGCGGAGCTGCGAGTCCCGCTGGAGCCGGGGCTGCCCTGCCCTGCCCGGCCCGGCCCGGCCCGGCACGGTGCCACCGCTGACACCGCGCCAGCTCCCGCTGCCGGGGAGCGCATCCAGCGTCCAGCCCGCCTGACCCCCCGTCTGAGCAACTTGTTTTGCCATTTGTCACTGCCAAATGTTCCTTTATTCTGCCTCGGTCGCTTGGTTTGCCACTCATTTGACTCCCCGCATAATTAACTTTGCCAGCCAATTGACTCGCTGTGTAATTATCTTTGCCAGTCGCTCTGGTCTCTGCATATTAATCACGGTGTGTAATGGGCCCCGGGGCAGAATGCAGCTCGGTGGGGCTGGCAGCAGGTGCTGGGCAGCCCCGGCACCCACCGGCGCTGCCCGGTGCCGGCGGAGAGCCCGAGGGCTGCCGGCCAGACGGGACCTGGCGGGGCCGGGACAGCTGCGGAGACACGCTGCCACTTGCTGCTTCTCTGCCCTGACCCGAATTTAACTCCGCTTCCCAGCAGTGCCCCCCTCCAGCCCTGCCCCTCCTCATTTAATTGCTCTCATTTGGTATCTCATGCGCCCGCCTCTGTCGGAGTCCCTGACACACTTCCCCATCTGCTTTACCGCGCTCTGCTTGTGCAGCCAGAGCCCTTCGCTCCCGAGCAACCTGCAAGGCGTCCGCAGATTCTTTGTTCAGCTTCAGGTGGGGGGCTGTTTCGGCAGGAGGCCTTGGAAAAATCATCTGACTTAGAGTGACAAGTGTGAAGAGCAGTTGCAGACAGTTTATACATCCTCCTCGGGGAAAATAAACCTGTTAGTGTGCGCCATATGCTATAAAGAAGTGGCTCTTGGCCACACAGCTGAAACACTGGAGCCCTTCCTTGACTCTTTGTCTGCTTGTCTACTTGTCTTCAAAGCAGGAACCCCTTATAGCTGACACTTAAGTCCTGTTTACGAAATAGCTGTGGACTTTGTAAATAAGGCAGATAAAAGTTTTGAATGTTGTTGGGAATAAATAACATCATGTCTAGATTGATAGCAGGATAATGTACTTGAAAAACTATCTTGCCTGCCCACCTTTTAGAGAGGGCTGTTTTTCCCCGTTGGTGCAGTTTGCCTTTAAAATCTCTCTAGCCTGTGCTTAGTTCTTCCCCTTCTGTCCAGCATCAGTCTGGCCCCTGTATTGTTTGATTAAATTTCATACAACTTCATTCCCTCCTGGATATGCTTTAGCTCTAAAAACATGATTCAGCACCAAAACCAAAGACTTCCTCTAATCTAATTTTCTCTGATGGTGTTTTGTACTTTGCCTGGATGGATAAAAATCCATTGCTAGGATTTTTGCCTTTCTGCATCCTTTGGTAGTGACTGGTTCTTTCATAGTCCAGTTATCCTCCTTGCTTAGTGACCTGTAACAAATTCCTGTAAAGAGCTTTTTAAAATCTTTTCCCATTGCTCAATGTTTTGCATCCATATGTAACCAACAATATCATGCAGGGCTTATTTTTCTGAAGTGTCAAGAAATATAAACTCCTAAATGCATTTCTGAGATACAAAGGCACCGGTCCCTGTGGTGCAATCAAGAATGGTGTTACTATTTCACCTGATTTTAGCTGAGCTCTCCCAACAGGAGCTTTCCAGGTGCTGGGGTTAGTACAGCCCTGACCTGAGGTGCTTTGACCCCTCTGCCCAGCCCTGTGCAGCCTTGCTCAGAGGTTTCTCATGGACCTGGACCTGGTGCCCTGTGGGGTGAGAGATGTGAGTGTTTTGCTCATGTCAAAGGGAGGAAAGTATTCCCCCTCCTCCCAGCTTGTCTTTCGGTCTCCAGCCTTTACATTCCCTGGCATGTTCCTTGGAGAGCCTGAATTATTGTTGGTAGTGGCTTTGTTTTGCAAGAGGATGAGTTCATTGGCTGAGTAATGCACCAGCAAATCATCTCTCCTGGCTTGGTGTTCCCTGAACTGCAGCGTAACAAAAGGAGAAGGATCGATCCCATCTCAGCTGTCCTGGGCTCTCATGCCTGCGTTTCAGTTTGGGCCAAGATGAAGGAACTCTACCGGGAAGAGAACTGAACTTCACAATCTGGAGTCTTTCTTCTGAGGCTTAGCAAGCTTTTTTTTCTTTTTCAGAAAAAAATAATGAGTTCATGTGTGAAGTATGACTGCTGTTTATTACCATTTTTTTTCCTGAAGCGTCTCTGCTGTGCCTCTCCTGACAGCTTTGAGCTGCAATAAACCCGCTCAGAACTGCACCAAAAGCCAGCTCTGACTGGTGCAGACAGCGAGGCTGCTGAAATTCGATTTCAGCACAGGAAGTGACATGACTAGGGCAAATTCCTCAGCTTGATATTTAGGAGCAAATATAACATCATTGGTGGTTTGGCTGGGGCTGCTGTTGTTCTGGACTAGGTTTGGGTCAGTGGTACACAATGACAGAAGGGACATGCTAAGGCAGCCTCACGTTTCCTGCTCAGGGACAATCTGGGGACAAGGGCACAGTTTTGCACTTCCCCCGGGTCAGTCTCTGCCTGGATGGATGTACAAACTCAGGGCTCCATGCACAAGGAACTCCAGCAGAAAGGAGGAAAGAAACACAGACCTTCCACTGAGCTCTGGCTAAAGATTAACCTTTCTGGCAAATGGAATGCTGGGTATGAAAAATGTTAAAACTAATACACTAAAAAAACAGGCTGTATTTTTCCTCTCCACTGGCTGATGGAGGGCAGTGTTGCCACCTGTTTGGGCCAATACTTTTAGACATTAAATAAACCTGGCTCCTTCTGTGATACAGTACTGAGAAGCTAATTTAGGTCTATTAGAATAGTCTAGAGCAGAAAATGAGCTATTAACAGCTTTGAGTGTGTCCTTAAAGCTATGTTTCACACCCACCCAGAACACAGAGATAACAGTGTTTACTATCACTTTGTAACTCTGGATGACTAAATCAAAAAGTAATGAAATTGGGCTGCCTGCTGTGTTCCGCTTTCCTCTTTCGTTTATTCATCCTGCTGTAAAAGAGCCCAGAGTCTGTGATCCCCTCCTTTGGGAAAAGCAGGAGTAGGTTCCCCTCTGGGGATGCCTGGCTGCATTTGGCGAGATGTGGAGGTACAGAATGCTGCTCCTGGGGGATTTCAGCTTTGCTGACAGAGTGGGCTTTGCTCAGGACTCTGAGTCCTCACTGAATAATCCTGCCACCCTCCAAACCCAGTGCAATATCCCTCTCTCTACCACTACTGACAACAGATTGTCAGAGCGAGGGAGGAAAAAGAGACAACAGCAGAGGAAGGAAACAGGGATGCTGTTGGAAATCATTGGCCTTTGAAGACCTTTTTTGAAGTCTCTCTATTATTGCAAAGATGAGCTTGCTATAAACTCCTGAATGGACAGACAGAGCCTGATGTGCAAGAGAATGGGCCTGAGACAGTTTTCTATTATCTGGGAGATTTCTGTCTTAATAGAAGCTTTCAGAGCCAGCATGAGAATTGAGCTCTAAAATTATGCCCCCACAGGAACATAGTGTGTCCTGATGGAAAAAGCAAATAAATTGTGTTTTATGATATTGGACACACACAATATTATTCTGCTGGCTCTCAAGTCACGAAGACTCCATCGCAGACATTGAGCCTAAATATCTTCTGTGACAAAAATCAAAATCACTTTCTCTTCTCACTGAGAAAATGGGGCAATACCTGGTGAAGGTGGCTGCAGAGCTCTCAGAATCTCACAGATTTTCTTCTCTCAGAATCTTGCAGAATTTTCTTCTCCTCTCTGCTGGTCAGCCCTTTCTACTCTCATGCCCTCATTTTTCTTTTAATTTTTCCTTTGACAGTATCTACTTATTCAACCTGTAAGCGTGAAAATCAATGTTTACATAATTTGAACCAGTTAAAACTAATTAAAGCAAACCATCACCTTCCAGGCTGGGTTGAAGTGGGGAATAGTCTTTGCCCCAGTGTACACACACCCTTTCAGTCCCCTGCCTGTCACACAGCAGGAGAAAATGGTAAAAATTTCAGAATCAAATCATAATGTCAACTTAGAGAAAGTTCTGCTACCACACTGCTACTCTGTGCTGTGATTCCAGCCATCAGAACAGAACTCTCTCCACATTCAAACCTGTGGTTTACGAAATAGATTTTGTGCTTCCAGCCTTGCCACTACTTTATTTACTTTACTTCTTTCTTGCCACTTGTGGGTGGTGCCTCCTTTGGGAATGCTGGCCATAGCTTCCTTTACTGACTGCACTATTTATCATAATTCCACATTATTTTATTTTCTGCCAATGGCAATCATATTATAGCAATGGATTATTTACCTCCTTTCATCTTAAATATGATCTATATATTTCAGCCCAGCTTAATAGCTCTTACATTTACAGTGCATTTTTTGAAGATTTTAATCAGATGTATGCTCCAATAATCCCGACAACAATATTTATTTTTCTAGCAAAACCCAAGATTCAATAAAGAGGCTACCTTCATGTTTTACAGGTTTTTAAAAGGAAAGAATCTCATGAGCAATTTTTGATGTTATACTTTTTTTTTTTTTTTTAATCTGCAATTAAGGGAATATAATTACTTTTCACCTTGTGTTCTGTTTGCTTTTTGCATTCCACTTCTGTGCTTGGGGTATGAATCATGTTTTATTTCATAGTTGGAAAGCAGGCATGGGTGTGCTGCTGATTCCATGTCTGGCCTGTATTTTTGGTAGAAACACTCAGCTGCTACAAATCATAAAGGAGTCACTGAAGCCAAGTTGGTTTAGATGAGCAAAGGATGTAACCTTTGATCTTCTGCAAGAAAAAACCCTTGACCCTACTCCTTTGAAAAATCTAATTTCAAACAAAAAAGTGCATGACTGTCAATCAAACACATATTATTGTCTGGGTGAGGGTTTGCCCTTGAAGGCTTTTTTCCTCCTCCAAGGAATGCAGTCGACAGAATTCAGATAAAAACCTGATAGCTAAGAAAGACCCTTCAGCAAAATGTTTGTCCAGCAGTGTTAGAACTTGCCCTGGATGATGAGTTAGATCCACCTTTGTCATTCCCTCAGCTCTCACGCAATTAGGCAGCTGATTCCAGACTCTTGGAGCTCGCTGAGTTTCCAGCCTGGATCTGCTCCTGCTGACAATCAGTCTGACACTGCTGGAGCAGAGGGGCCTGGGCCATCTCTGCCAGGTCACCTGCCTGTGCTCTGCTCTGCTTTCCAAACCTCAGGCTGTGTCACTGATGCAATAACTCTGGAGGCTCAGCCCAGCTTTCCCTTGAACCTGCTCTGTAATTAACTCTGTTTCAGGTTCTTATCAGCAGATTAACGTACTGCAGAAACATTCTGTATTTCCATAGCTTCCAAGCCACAGAGGAACTTGGCCACAGCCTTGGCATTACTCAATATGTCAGCTGGAGTCTTAGAAGTTTTCCAGACCTTTTAATCTTTACTCCTCACATAATATTGTTCCCTTCAAATAGATGTCATTCCACCCACAGATACTTTGCCTCGTGGGGATCTAAAGCAAGCTGGTTTGAGTAAAGACCCATTTCACACATGGAGGGAAACACAAGAAAGATAAGGCCTCTAAATATAAACTTCCATTTAGGGGCACAATAAAGCCCATGCTTAAATCCATTCCTGTTGTAATTATTGATGTTTTAAGAGCTGTAGAAACTACAGCCCTATTTGTATTTAATGTTGTATGAATATATAATGAGGAGGAAGTGGTGTGTCCTGAAAGACTGCCTGGCAATGTGAGAATAAAGGCAGCAGGGAAATCCAAGCAACAGTCAGGAGCGCAGGAAAGTTGACAAAACCTTTATCTACAGAGGAATTCACTGGCCAAAACAAATTACCTGTTGAACAGCACTGTGATCTCTGTGGGTATTGTGGCATATCCTCAGCCCTAAGCATGTATTTAAGCCTAATTGAATAAATTAAAGTTTAGCATGTGCTTCAGTGCTGTGCTGAATCAGGGCCATAGTGCTGCCACCAGCCACTTAACACTGGACAGAGAGGAACTAAGGACTGTGTGGTATCAGAGACATTCCTCAGCAACTCCCAAATTGGGGACGTTGTGTCCAGCCAGGAGAACTGAAGCCCCTTTCTGTGCTGTGATTTTCAACTCTGATTAAACCATCTCAATATACATTCCCGAGGCCACTGATGTAATAGATTCCTTCCAGAGAAAAAACTGGTCCAGCAATGCTGCCAGGAAATGGGAGCCCTCACACTTGGTGCCTGTATTTATTGTAAATATCCTGACTGAAGTCTTTTGTGTGATAGTTTGAGAAGCAGCTTGTTGTTGTCACCCTCTTCAACTGCACCATTGTCCAAGCCTGAAAAGAAATTGGGATCTCATCTGTGGTGAAAAAAAATCCATCTTAGAAAAGGAGATGAAATAAAGTGAAAACAAAAATAGCCTGAAAATGGGTTTTCACTGGGAAAGAAAGTTTCCTGGAGTTCTTGTCAAAATAATCTTCATCAACAAAGAGTTCTTAAATGCTATGGGATTTTCAGGGGCTTTTTTCCTGTAACAGATTCAATACATGAATGCTCATTCCCAAAAGTGGTGCTCTCCCTGACCATATGGTCACAACATGACCCCCAGTCCCTCGCTGCAAACAAATTCAGCAGCTTGGCAGCCTTCTATGCAAGGGGCCAGCTCACCTTACCCTTAGCCAGTTCCCAGAAGCAGCAAAAGGAAAGGGGAGTTGTGCAGCTGAGGAGGATAAAACCCTGGAGTGTTTGTGCTGGGTACTCCACCATGCCCATGGCAAAGGCTTGAGAGCTCTTCTGCTGGAATCAACAAGCCCCTTGTCCCGGTACTCCAAATGTGCAAGGCTCCTTTATGCATTAAAGCAGCTAAAATGTAGACAAAAGAAGCAGCCAGCTTGGCATACTAATAGTATGAAATGTCATTATACTGTTAAAGATCAAAGGAACTGAGCTTGGACCAGAGTTCTCTCTTGCTGAAACCAGTCAGTGACTGCAGGCTATGGCATCTGGGCAGGCCAGCACTAACCAGAGGGGCACATCTGCTGGCTGTGCCCGGCTGGAGTCCTCAGCCACACAATCAGCCTCCACAGCTGCTTTCCAGCTACTGCTGAAACTTGTGGGCTTTCCCATAGCCCTGACCACTTGCCAGATCCTCATTAAGGTGTCAGAGCTAAAGATGAGGAATGTCAGGTAAAATGTGGGGCAAGGATGGGGCTTAGTCACACGAGGTGCTCCAGACTTTGGCCCATGGGACTCTGCTCCAGGATGAGAACTGCTGTGGTGGCTGTGGACAGCCACACCATCCTGTGGCTGCTGATGGGCCTCACCTGGTAAAAATTATCCCAGCACTAACAAAAGAGCACAGCTAATTACTGAAATTGAGAGGGGAATGTCTTAGTGAAACCACACAGCTCACTGGGTGCGCCTTCAGTTTGTGGTAAATCCCTCCATGGAAACATCATCAATCTGCCACCACAGGTACCTTTCTAATTAAAGTGGCAACATCCCACATATATTTCTCAATGTCCAGTGCTCTTTCTCCATCTGCAGTGCTGGTTTTGATCTAGCAGCTTCTCATGTGATTTGGTTAAAGGCTGCCTTGGAGTGTGCTCCTTCTCCCTCCAGCCACCACAGCAGCAGAGACCACGGATGCTGTGGCAGGGATTTGCTGAATCCAAACTGCTGATAGAGTTTTGGGCAGTTCTGTCTTACTGGAGTTGATTCCCTTGTTGAGTCAATAAAATCTGGATGTTGAAGTTAGCACAGAGTGTAGCAGTGAGCTATGTGAGTGAGAACTGAGAACATTTCTTAACTGGGGAAACCATGCTGGTGACTGTGAGAGGACACATTTTTCATTTCACAAAAAAGCATGCAGTGAATCAGCAGCTGATGAAGAAAATATACCTCTTTGCCACTTTTTTATCTTAGAGTCACATCTGCATGGCCAATGATGATTTGTGAGATCCCCACCCTTCCTTCAGAACCCTGCACTTCCATCTGCAGCCTACTGGCAGCAGAGGAGATGTGGCTCAGCTGTCTAGAGAGACAGCAGCGATGAAGATGTAGAACACCTGAAGACCAGAGACTTCTCTCTGGACTTTTTCCATGGTGTTTTGTAGATTCTACCTCCATCCTCCCTCACCTGTGGGAGAAGGTTGTGATGTGACAGCAATGCTGTCACACAGCTGGATGAAGCTGCACCTTTATGTGCTAGTACCAAAAAGTCCTTTTGTAGGAAGGCAGAAAAAGGGAAAGATTGGGAGACCAATTCAAAGGTATTCTGGGGTTTTTGTGATGTTTCTTCACTCTCCCAGGTGTCTCATTAAAAATGAATTAAAATGAGACAATTAGCTGCTACAGAGAATTTACAATGCTGCTGCATCAAAGTACTTGGGAGTACTCACTAAATAAGAGCCAGGTAATTGGTACCTATCTCTACTGCCTGTCATAAAAACAACGGACATGGTGAGGGTCCTGGAGAGATGTGGTCTTTATTGAAGAAAGAAAATGAATGCTTAAAAATACTAATTATAAACAACATATATAAATTAATATGATTAGCAGTAGCTTGGTTGTCTTTTTATTTAATTTCTCTTTTTTTTGGTCCCTGCTTCGTTCCACACAGTTTTGTTCTGGTTGGCTGTAGAATGGGTTTCCTGGTGAAAAAATTAAGGAAAGGCAGAAATAATATTACTTTCACAAACCTATGGTTGAAATGCTCTTGTGCTTCTTAAAAATGGAAGCAGGTCAGCTGGAACCCACTCCCTGACAGTGCCTGCAGGACAGCTGCAGCTTCTCCTGTCTGTCCTCTCTAACCTTGCTGCTTTTCTGGTTAGTTCCTGAGCAGAATTCAGGTCTTGATTACCAACAGGACCAAAATCAAGGTGAAGATTTCCCATGTCAAATGTGCTGTGAATGCAGCAGCAGCGCCTGTGTGTGTGGGGCAGGTCCCCCTCTGGCACAGGCATGTTTGATCCCTGCAGGCAGAGCCACCAGCCGGGACTGAGGGATCCTGCCAACCCTCTGCTGTGAGCAGGATTTACTGCTTTTCCACATCTTCACAATGGTCTGGCTGCTTCTGCCTCCCCAGCTCTCTACTCTGCAGGATTTCACCCCGACAAAAGGAGGAAAGAAACAGAAAAAGCAGTAAGGCAGGGGAGTGGCAGGAGAGAATTTCTGATTAACTCGTTTTCACAAGCTCCATTTTTATTTGAGACTATACCAATTCTCCATTTCATAACAATGCATTTTTCCTTTGACAAGTGCTTATTTCATTTCATATAGTTGTCTAAATAGTTATCACACTGCTAATGTTTCCAGCCAGAAATTATTCCCCAGTTTGCTAGATCCAGACCTTCCAGTAATTTGTGTATGTAAATTTAGATTATTATTATTATTATGTTCACATGTAATACTACAGGTAACAAAATGAAAGAGCAGGTACAAATTATCTGCATATAAATCTGCATAAAATATTCACATAGAGAAACCTAATTTTTGTTTGTAGAAATGTCTGAACATGTGAGATCTATTATCAATCTCACTAGCACCCATACAGCTCATATTTATTGTGTGAATCCTAACACCATCTTCCAGTAGTTCATAAAATATGATCGCTGCGAGGAGCTGAGCAGAATTCAGAACTGTATGATTATTTGGTTACTACTCTGGGTATAAAATGTTTTTTGGTTTTTTTTCTCATTTGACAGCCAGCTCAACTAGAGTGATCTGGGATTTAGCAGCTGATGACTGTTCAGCACTGCAGGATTCTTAATGCAATTAGCAAAGTTAATAAAATGTTGGACAGGTGCCTTGTACTGGGGGAAAAGGCATTGTTCTTATTTGCTCATGATCAAACAGTTATGTTACCTTGTTCCTTTTAAGAAAGCATTTATTCCAAAAATGGGATGAAATAAAGAACAGAATCAATGATTGACTTGTTACTGGTTGAATTTTACAGTAAGTTTCCCTGTTTTCTGCTTCCAGGAAAATACAAGCATGATGCTTTCAGGAAGCAACACCCACCTATTTGCAGAGGGGCACAGAAACAAAACGTACACTGAAAAGGGCAAAGCCTGAAGAAGATTACCCTGGAATATCCGAGGAACAAGGTGGAGCCAGCTTTGAACCATCTACCTTTAATAATGGGTGGAGGACAGGAAATATAAGAGAGGTCAGAGAGAAATAAGTCCAATGTTCCTCCTCTCTTTAACAGAGTTGATCCTTGGAAATCACACACTTATCAGCTTAACACCTGGAAACACTGCAGAGAAACTCAGTCAGTGAGAGAGAGCTGGAAAGTATCTGTAGAACTGGGGGCAGCAGAAAGCTCCTGCTGAGAGGTCAGCCATGAAGCATAAGAAAAGCAAGGATAAGGTAAGTGTGGGAGTTTGCTTGTACCTTCACTGGAGAGCTCCTCTGCTAAGGTGAATGCTCTCCTGCATCTGCCCTTGAGGAAAAACTAAACTAGGTAGTTTTCTGTGAAGTAATTTCTGTGTTGGTGTTAAAGGAAGATTGGGAAGTCTAAGTGAGAGCTTGTAATTATGATGGACTGGTTTTTTAAAATGAAAAAAAAAAAAAAAACATTTAAAGAAAAGAGCTTGAAAGAGAAATTGCAGAGTCAGTCTGTCAGGTTGCTTGTCCTCTGTTTCGAGTCATGTTGTTCCAGGTTGTATTGCTTTTGTGCTTCCCTCACCTCTTCTATATTTATATCCTTCTAAGAAAAGATTCTACTATAGCTGAAGGGAAAATGGAGGAAAAGATAGTCTTAGTTTCTTTGTCCCCATCTGGCCTCCTAAGGCATCCTCTGCAGAAGCATCTGCTCTTGGGGAACACACACTGCTGCCTCTGACACTACACCTTCCCCGTGCCTTCACCTCTGGGACAGAACTGAATCAAGAACAAACAGCAGACATCAAAAATAGTGTCTGGAAGACCAGCATCACTTATATCTCTGTGATTGTGTTGGATTCTCTGTCTCCTGAGCAGCCATGGGTGTATTCCAGGATGAGCAAAACCCCAAAGAGGCCCAGCTGAAGGCAAACCAAGGATGCTCCATGTCCTGCCCAGCTTGTGAAACCCTCTGTCTGTTTTGGTCCCTCAGAAATCTGCAGAGCACAGATTTTCTTGTGAAAACAATTTTACTGTTCCTGCTGAGGCAAAGGCAGAGCTCCTCATGCTGAGACCAGAATTAACACTGATGTAGCTCCAGACTCTGCACAGAGACACCCCTTTACCCTTTCCATAGGTGCAAAATGCTTCTCTGTTCACAGGTGTCACCTAGGTACCACTGGTAAATATAAAATGGCAGCATGACTATCGTGGGCTCAGGCTGAGAAGTTTGTAATTGCTTGAAAGAACTGTAGTCTTTTGCCTTCACTTAAATTGATAGGAGCTGGTTAAGACCCTGGACTGGGCAGGACAGAATCTCTTTTGGGGATGGGGGAGCTGACTTCCACCCTGCACTTTGTGTTAACAAGCAGGACTGCCCATCCTCTTAGACACTGCCCGAGCTGACAGAAGTACAGATGTGTCGGCTGTCTGCAGCTCCCCTCTGCAACCCTGGGCTAAAAGAATTCCCTAATCCTGCTTATCTGAAGTATTTACACACCTTGTAGTGTCCAGGTGTCAGCAGGAATGGCATGGCTGGGTTTCAGCTTTGAGTCATCGGGTGAAAGCAGTGTGGTCTGGGGCCTGTAGGGACTAGAAATCATTACCTTGTGTTGGCTGCTTGTCCTCTGCAAGATGAATTTGTGGGCTTGATCCATTTTCCTCACATAGATGCATAAAACGCCCACACATCTGACTTGTATTAGCGTGTCCTCATTGGCAATTTCCCTAAAGACAAGCCAAGCTGGGGAGAACCAGGGTGTTTTAACCATCTGCAGCTCACCTGGCCCCTTGAGAGCACAGGTACAGCGAGGGAGCTGCACAGGGGGTGCTGGTCCTGCTCAGCCGGCCAGGACATCCTCTGCTGCCGAGCTCCTGTTCAACAACTAGCTCCTTCCTTCCCCAGTGTGTGTAATCACCTTTTCATCCTACAACCACGGTGTTTCATCCTCTCTGGCTACGGCCAGCCCAGTTAAGCCCATGCTCGCTGAGGACACACACTTGAAGAAAGTAAATAAGCATTGTCTGTCATCTTCACCTGCTGTGAGACTAAAGAATCGCAGGTGTCTGAACGCGGGTTCTCGGGAGCAGGGCCCTGGCCATGCGGGGTCCCCAGGGCAGTGCCCGGGCGCGGTGTCGGGGGCGGCCCCGGCGCTGCGGAGCCGGCGGGGGGAGCGCACGGCAGCCGCGCGGGGGGATTCGATCAGCGCGGCTGCCAAAGGCAATTATCGGGGAGAGGACGATATAATTATATTAGGGAACATCTGTACTTCATTAAAAGCCCTCGCGGGGCGGATTCGCGCCTGGCCACGTTACACACAGGCGCTTCCAGCCGCTCCTCGCCCCCGTTCCGCGCACAGCCGCCGCCAGCTCCGCTCCGGCAGCTGCGCCGCCCCGGGGCCGCGCCCGGCTCCGGCTCCGCGCCGCCCCCCGCCCCGGGCGGCTGCACCTGCCCCCGCGGCCGGGTCCCCCCGCGCCCGCCGGGAGCCCATCCCATTCCATCCCATCCCAACCCTCCCCATCCCATCCCGGCGCGGCGGGCAGGCGGCGCTCTGCGGCCGGGCTGTGCGGGGCTCCGGGGCGGCGCGCTCCGCTCTTCCTCCTCCTCCTCCTTCTCCTCATCCTCCTCCTCCGCGGCGGCGGCGCCGGGCAGATGCGGCGGATCGCGGGGCGGCTGTGGCCCGCAGCGGGCTCCCGTCCCCCCGCCGCCCGCATGGACGGCAGCGGGGGCAGCAGCCGCAGCCGCGCGTAGCTCGGTGAGTGCCGCTCCCGTCCCTCCGCCGCGCCCTGCCCGCACCGCGCTGCCGCAGCCGCGCTGCCGCTCCTCCGGCTCCTCTCCCCGCCGAAAAATCCCCTCCGTGCCGGCTCCCCACGCCTGCGGGGCCCCCCGGCTGGCGGCGGCGCCGGGGCTGGGCTGCGGGACCGGCTGTGCCACCTGCTCCCTGCGGCGGTCCGGCTCCCCCCGGGGCTGCGGAGCTGCTCCCTCCGCCGGGACGGGGCTTGGAGAGCGCGCCCCGCTCGTCCTGCCCTCCTCTGCCGGGAGTCCCGGGCTGGGGTTGCAGTTGGGCTCCCGAACATTTGTTTCAGGGTAGGACTTTACCGGTATCGATTTTAGAGTTATTTTGTTTCGGTTAAATTTGGGTTAAATTGACCAGCGTCTGTGAGAAGCTGAGAGGAGAATGTCAGTTTGAGGATTGTTTTATTTATCTTACATTTAAAGATTTCTCCCTGTATATTCGGTAATGATTTGTTTTTGCAAAATAATTTTGTTGTGCTTTATTAACTCCTGGAGTTTAACAGTCCTCTAAGACAGGCTTGTTGGGGCTGAAATAATCAGCTTCAGAGCATAGACAGTGCCCTTGGTCGTAACAGGTGCAGCGTGCATATTCTTATGAACAATGAAATGGTTTCAGCATTCAGGTTTATTTGTATGCTCTGCATTTCTGTGACTCTGGAAAAATTGTCATGCTGTGTTATGTCAAAGATGTGCTTACGGCGTGAGCGTGTCCACAGTACCCAATTAGCAGGACAGGGGAGCAGCTGCACAGACCTCCTCAGCCCGTGGTGGCTTTAATGCATGCCCACGGTATTCCTGGGTGACATTGCATAGCCTTGGGTGTTTTGGTGGCTGCTTGAGGACCCACGCTGGGCACTGTTCCCTCTGGCACAGCATCAAACACTGGGAGATGACGAGGAAAAAGAGAAGTGCAGAGGAGGAACCATTTATGCTTTGATTGTATTCTCTAGACTTGATGGTCTCCGCTCATGTGTTGAGTAGGGTGGTGATGGCACATCATATGATGTTACTGACACCTAAAATACTGATATTTGTATTCCACAGGAGAAGTTTCCTGGGCATGTATTTTCCAGATAAAAAGATAGTTATTGTTTTAGTGCCTTCCTGGGCTCCTTATTTAAGGCAAATGCCCAGAATGATACTAGAATTGGGGATTGGCTTAATAGGAGTCACTAAGGAGTTAGAGGTGTAGATCAGGAGGAAATTAGGCTGCAATTTAATTCTTGTTCTCAAGCCACTGTAGCTGAAAAGGTCCTTGCTCAGGTTCAGCTCTTGCTATGGGATACCTGTGCTCTGTGGTGCAGCCAGTGGCAGCTCGTTCCTGGAGGTGTGTCTGCCCTTCTGAGCACTGAGAGATGCCCCTTGCTGGTGCTGTTTCCCAGGACTCTTTTAATCTCACTGTTTTGTTAGGGATGGGAGAAGGGGTGGGCTGCCTTTGAGGGATGGGGGGGATGACTTGGTACAGGAGTGAGGATGGGGAGTGCATTTCTTTGTTGCACTCTGGCTCTTTGTGTACTTCAATGAAAAAGTGGTAGAGCAAAGGAAGAGTCAAAGCTCCAGCAAGGGGAAAGTGCCTGGAGGCTCTGAACAAAGCAAAGGCACCAGAGATGTCTGAGAGGTCTGGGCTTATTGTGAGAGATGCACAGGCTTGGAGTTATGCCTGGTAGCTTACCCCATCATAGGAGACAGTGCTTCCTCCTCCAGGAAATTGGTGAAAAAAGTCATGGAGGTGTCCTCTGGGGCTTTCAGCCCTCTCCGGAGGGCTTCTCCAGTGGTGGGGTCTGTCAGATCATGCTGATAACTGCAACAGCAGTGAACTTTGTGTTGTTTTGTAGTGTCTGCAAACCTTGGGACAGGAAAATGTCTTGCAAAAGAGGTGGAGAAATATAACCAGGATTCCTTGTGGTGTCTTAACTTCCCTCGGACTTCTTACAGCCTCACCCAGCATTCTAATTCCATCCCCCACGGCAGGTGAAGGTAGGGATTTGTTCTGCTTCCTTTGAGTCAGGGCATTTTGTGTAGTTCTAATTCAGCCAAACAAGGAAGATAAACACCTTGTTAACCATTTGTAAGGTGTGACTAGTACAGCTCCCTCTGGTTTATTAAGGTAAAAGTGCTGTGTACTGTTAAACTACAACACGCTTCTCAAAAAGACTTTACTTAAGAAAATGGTTCTTTTCTACCATTAAGTCAATTTTATCTAATGATGTTTGGTTGAAAATATTTATAGCATTTTAAAATAAAATTTGAGGACAGTAATATTTAAGGGTTATTTAAAAATGCTTAGAAATAATTAGCAGCCTTATTTAACTTCTTGGAAAATTTATGCTGGTGAGAGAGTGATTTGTCCTTTTCACATCGCTGGCAAAACGTGATGTTGCTGTGACTAAGCTGGATAATGTTTATGGGTCTGCTACAGCAATGAAGCTCTGCACAGTGGCCCTTTGGTTGCCTGAGGGTTTTTTTGCTATACATGCTTGTTTAGCAGGGTTTTGAAATCCATCTCTGGAAGGCAGCTCTATGTGTATGCTGCAGATGCTCGTCTGGCCGGGGCTGTGGCCAGGCTGCTGCTGTGCTTGTGAGGAGCTCTGCTCTGCTCTGCAGGAGTGTCTGACTGAGAGGGGCTCTCTGCATCCTCACACTGCAGTCCCTGCTCTTGCTCTGCCGAGCTCACCTGCACCACAGGAGCTCTGTCCTCTCTCCACAGAACTGATCCATCTGCGGGAAAGGGCTCGGGATGACCGGGTCAGGGTGGGGCTGGTGCAAGAGCAGAGACTCTGGACTCTCTGGCCAGCTGATTTAGCAGACTGGTAGCCCCAAGCCATTAGCTAGCCCAGGAGTTTAGCAGGATGTAAATTGAGTTAGATGCTTCAGATAGTGAGGATGAGAGAGCAGCTGAAAATGAACAAGGCTTTAAGGGGGTTCCATTCCTTTTGCTCAGTATTGTTCCTTTCTGACACAGTTATGAGAAGATGCTTTCTAGATGCTGCTGAAGGCATATGGAAATTATGAGGAGTGGGTAGCAGTGCTGTCCTCTGAGGAATGCCTCTTCTCTTACAGCAGGTAGTTAATAAATGAATGCATTCTTTTGCAACTATAAATTCCTAGTCAGAAGTTCAAATCTGTGTGGTGAATTTCTTAATTAATTTAATATATTCTGTTTTCTGAATTCCTTGCTCAAGGACTGCTCTCTGTGTGTGTAAGAATAGTAGGTCACATGCTCTGGGATGCTTCTTTCAAATATCACCATGCTGGTTATTTTAGAAAGGTTTTATCTAAGTAAACTCACTCTGGACACTTTTCCCAACTGCAGGTTTCCTGAGGGATGCAAAAGCTTAGCAGGTGTATACTGAAGGCTTTTCCTTTGCTGGCCAAATGTTTGCTCATGTCCTAAATATAACTTCTGGGAATTCATGTTTGTTTTGGAGCTGGGGAACACTTTTCTCTTTTACTCTCTTTATAGATTCAGAGAATTTAAGCACAAGATTAACATTAAACATGTGTAATATTCTCCACGGACTCATTTTTTGGATCAAAGGCAGAGTGCTCAGTCTGTTGAGAGGATGGAGCTCACAACCACTAAATGCAGGGAGCTGATCTGCTGCTGTGCTTGTCTGAAAGAAGTATATGATATGAGTACTTTGGATTTATGTCTGTCTGTGCCCCAAATCCCTCTGCTAACTTCGGTCTTGATGTTGCTTATCTACAAAGTGCATACAAAGCATTAACAAACCTTTGTGATGCTGCTGAGACATGTTGTTATCCCCCTTTTCCATAAGGGGATGCTGAGAGAGTTTGGTGATCTCCTGAGACCACTGTGGGTTATGGACAAAGCCGGGCATTGAACATGGGCTTTGAATTCCCAGCCTGGAAGAGGCAGCAGCACGGCTCTCTGCAGTGCTGGGTCCAGCATTGCCATCTCTCACACTGCCAGGATGCTTCCCAGTTTTCCATCCTGACACAGAAGCTTCTCATATCAGCTGCTGGATCAGGCTGCAATACAAAATACAGCCTGTCTGCAGGAGTGAGCAGTGGCCTGTTAAGGGAAGGAATCTCAGAGTGAATTGTGTGTCCGTGCTGGCTCTCAGCCTTGCTGGATGCTACAGGCAGAGCTGATGCGTCAACAGTCCTCTAATCTGAGCTTAGAGAAAAGGGAATTTTTCCATCTTCTCTAAGTACAGTGATTTTTGATTTCTTGCTGATTTAAAAATACTCATAGTGCCTCTACCAAGCAGGGAGCCTGAGTCCATGCATATAAATATAGACACACTAGGTGTGTGTGCCTATGAGCTGGCAAATGAATCAGTTTCCAAATCGGAACTTGGCGGAGTCACTTTTGACTCCGAGGTGGTTGTTTTTCATCTTCCTGGTTTTATTGTGTTTCACTTGCTTACATTAGAAGAATGTCTTGAAAGAGAATGGGCAAACTTTGAGCACAGAAGGACAGGCTTTGCACTGGTCTCACTGTGCCTGTTCAGTGGTGAGAGGCCAGTGCCTGACTCCCTCCCTTGCCCCTGGTCCATGAGACCCTCCTGGACCACTGCAGGATTCCAGGACACTTGCTGTGACAAAGGCAAGGTTCTGTGTTTATTGAATTTTTCCTTTAGGAAATGCAATTCATCAAAATCCACTGTTCTGTAATATAAGACTGGTGACGAATTTGCACCGATTCTCAGGTTTTCCATAAGGCAGCCATCTGCTGTACCTGCACAGAAACATGTGAAGGACAGACAAGCCCTAATTGGGAATTTACTACCTTTATGTGCTGGGTGAATGAGCCATCCTGAGCTTTTGCATGTATATAATGGCATCTTTTCTTCTTTCCTTTTATCCTCTGTAGGGAGCCTGTGTTCTTCTGAACTAATATTCCCTTCCATAAATGACCCAATCAGCCTTCATCACTGCTTGTTAGATCAGAAACTTATTAGTTAATAGCAGTGCTGTTCTTCCTTTTAGTCCCTTCTACAGCTAAGCTCATGGCATTTACAGACAGACTTGTTAGTCATTAATATTCTTTGTATTCTTCATCTTTGGCTTCAGAAGAGAAGGCCTTTCATCTTTTGCTTTGCTTTGCTTTGTTTTTTAGAAGAAGCCCAGTTTGACTGGAGGAAAAAAGAAACCAAAAAAACATTTCTCTACTGCTTTCTTCCAAGCTTCCAAGCAGTCTCCCCTGCTGACTTTGTACTTTTGCAGTAGACAAACATTGACTTTGTTTTCACAGAATATAGCTGATTTTTTTTTTCTAGTATGCCTTTTTGGTTATGCCTCAGTAGCTTGACAGGACCGGATTAATTAATCAATGACTGCATCTTTTTCTGAAATTCTCACTCTTTATTCAGTTTTTCCATCAGATTTATTGTACCTCAAATCAGGTTGGTATAGAGAGAACGTAAACATGTGTCTAAATTTAGCAAAATTGTGAAGGGTTTCCCTGGTTTGGAGACTAAAAGATTACTGAGATTGATCTGTGGATTCCTGTTCTTTTCTTTAAAAGAAACCCAAATGCTTATACTCAGGAATGTGTTTTAAGTCTGTGCTCTGGGGGTGACATGTGCGTGGGCAGGTATGTTTGCAAATCGTGTTTCTCAGCTGGGAAAGGCTTTGTTAACATCACTAAATTCTCACTACTTGTAAGTGGTCAAATCCTTTGCTAATCTGCAGTGCTAACTAAAATGAAAATACAGAGATCAGCATTTGTTGTCTGATCACATGAAATCTCACACCTCATTTCTGATGAGCAGGATCAAAAGATAAAAAACTTGGTGCCTGAGTTGTGTGTTTTGTTCTTGAGGTTCGTTAAATGCTTTTTTGAGCATGCCAGTAGTTCATATCCATTCTGCTCAGGTTTCCTCACTCCCAGCTCTGATGCGGTGCACATCACAGTGTGATCATTAAGTGTGATTACTGCATTTTTGACCTATTTAAAAGTGTCTGGCTGTGAAATTCCAAAGATTCTAATTTAAGCTATAAAACAGATTATTAATGTGCTGCTGCTTACACATTTCATGGCTCATTTCCTGATTACAGCTGTTTGGAATGTGTACATGTAGGCTGTTCCAATGCATGTGTATAAACATCCTACAGCATTTTCAGCCTGGTCACCTGGCTTGGGGATTACATTCCACCTACCTTCCACAGCTTAAAAACAAATAGAAAAGAAAGCCACAAGTGCAGGAAGTTGGGATGTTCCACATGGGTGCTGTCAAAAGGTCTGATGCTTTCTGCAGGGCTGGAGCTCAGGACAGGGTGTAGGAATGGAGATCGTGCAGGGGTGTGGAAGCTGGGCAAGGAATGTCTTCAGACAATCCCCTGCTGTGCCCTGTGGACTGGAGGAGATGCCCTCTGAAAGCATCAGGGATCCATGGCTCTCCCTGGATTGCTGCCAGGAGCTGTACTGAAACTGGAGCACAGACAAGATGCTCAGTGTAATCAGTGGGTCTGCAGAGAGAAAAGATGACTGTTGAGGTCTTCAGTATTTTCCATTGCTTCATTCAAATCTGACAACTTGTTCATGGAACTGAAACTCTGCAGTTTCAGTTTCAGACCCTCCCTATCCGGGTGCAGAAAGAGTTTGGGGTTACGGTTACATGGGTCACTTATGATTCAACCAGCATGGAATAATTCACCAGGGTTACAGGTGCAACTGCAAACAGTGGGTTCAATAGAGAAATTCAGGTAGGAAGATCAAGAGCAGGTGAAAGTGTTACAGAAAATATCCTGTGAGGCGCTTCTGTGCAGTTACATGGAGTCTTCTCCTGGTGAGGACGTAATGAAAAGATTGCCTTGCTGTGTTTTGTAGGATCAATTACGTGCTGAAAACTGCACCTGGAGATTTCTCTCTGAGCTGGGAACATGTGTAAAGCTGGGTGTCTGACTGGCTGAGTTTGGTGCTTTGTTCCAGAAGGGCTGAACCTGGTCCTACGTGAGCTGCCAGATACTGATATCTCCTCTGTGTGAGATTAGCAGTGATTTTATACAAGTTTTGGCTGCAGGATCAAAGCAAGGTCTGGAGCAGGTGTGATGCTCTCTGTCAGGGGAGGGATTTGTGCTTCTGCTCCTGGCATGTCCAACACTATACAGCATTTCAGTGTGTATTGCTTCAGAACTTTATGAAGGCAGAGTTGCTGCCATTTGTTACTCAGTTGCTGGAACTGATTGGGGTCCTTTGGATCCTTCTGTCTTTCTCCCAACTGGAAGGTTGGAAGTGAGGCTGGCTGAGCCCTGGTGGAAGGTATCATTGCACAGTGTACACAGCTGGCAGAGCAGCAGCTTATTGTTTGCAGTTGTCTTATTTCTTAATGTGGTGTAGTAAATTATAAATGTACACAAACACCTACAGAGTGTTTCATTCACGAGCTGCCAAACTGCAGAGTGCTTTTTGAAAGTGCTGTTCTGGGGGTTGTTTTTGTTTTGTGAGATAATTTCATTATCCGATACCAGGCATTTCCTAAAAGTAAATGAATCACATGAGGACTCTGTGTCCATTAGTGATTCTGCTAATAAAAATTTGGGTTGTTTTTTTTTTTTTCATTCCATAAAAGACGTTCTGTACCACAGACTTTTTATGCTTTGTGGCAGTTATTAGCTGCTATCAGGTCATTTTAAGAAGGTCGTTATTTGCCAGTGGATGTGCTGTGGCCAACAGAAGTATTTGAAAGTATAGATTGTTAGGATTGTATACATTGTTGTGCAGGAGGGTTGTATAAATAGGGATGGTTCCTGCGAGTCCTCTTGTGGCATTACTTACATGCTCCTCTTCTGGGCTGCAGTAGTGCTAACAACGATCCCATTTGTGTATTAAAGCAAGGATCTTCTGAGGTGGAACCACAAATGACAGCAGAATTAGGATTAAAGGGCGGTCAGTACTGATGGCAAGCCCAACATAACATACAAGCCTGGCTGCGGTTAGGAGAATGTGCCCATCTAATAAGCAGCTTAACTTGGTGTATTACTGTGAAATAGAAAGAACCATGGAATATGTGATGTGAATAGTAGGCTGGATTTCCCTGTCACTTCGTATTTATGTTCCTGGAGCTGCCCTGGTTTCGCCAGGGTTACTTCTGAATTGCACCCAAGGGATTGAGAGGTGGATTTCCACTTCTCAACACCTTTCTTTTTAATCTGGAAACTGTACTATAATTTCTTTGGTTTAGCCCTAGATTTGAATTTTTCATATCAGATAAAATGTGTGTTACATATCTTAGCAGTAAAACTAATTGGTTCAAATGTTTTATTTTTCCAGTTCAGCTGCTGATACAACTTCATCCAACTCTGTTGAAGGAAATGGGCATTGTCCCTTTCTCACTAATAGTAGTTGAATCGGGCCATTAAGGGCCAATTCCAGGAGAGATATTAGCAAATACTAAGGCTTGATCCACAGCACTTTGCAGTCAAATAAATCAGCAATTGCTGTCTACACAATTGCAGGTCTAGCAGGGCTTGAGTGACTTTGAGATTGAGAGCTCTTGTCTTGAGTATTGCTTAAGTTTCCTGAAATCAGTTAAATTGAGATAAAGCCAATGGCTTCTTCATGTCGGAGTTGCTCAAAATTTATGTTCCTCACTGAGAATAGGCTTTGCCCTGCCATGGGCTGGGAGAAGTGGAAACCTTTTCCCTTGAACTGTAAATAGACTGCTGAATATTTGTATTCTAAAGGTGTTCAACCAGCCACTGAAACGATATTTCCAAATTGCCTTAAATCACTTCCTGATGGTTTCTGTTGCAGGTATCCAGGTTTTACTTTTTGGTAGGCTTTTATATGTGTGAAGTTTCCTTATAAGGTTGTTGTGTCTCCCTTCCCTCCCATCAGGATTCTTCTTTACAGCCACATCTTAGGGGTATGTTGTGAAAGAAAAGCCTGTTGGTACCAGGCTGTGTGTTTGGGTGTTTCAGTAAAGAGCACAAGAAACTAGAGGTTCTCTCCTGCACACCTTCCATCTTGATGTTTTGATAAGCCCCATTTAAAAGCTCTTGTGGCAAGTGATTTTTATGAGCACGTGTGGAGGGGAATGTGCAAAGTGCTTGAGATGGTAGGGACTGGAAGAAGCATGACAACTGCTTTGTGTAAGCTGATCTGTGTTTGGGGGAACAAATGGTGCATTGAGATGACAAATGGAGCAGCCGAGGTGCAGCTGGGCAGTTCCATAGCGGGGGCACCGCCAGGCAGCTCCATTGAAGGAGTTTGCAGTCAATAGAAACAATTTCCTATTAGTTTTGAGCTTTCTGATGAATTAATGGTATAATTCTCATTGATTTAATTTAATCAGATTCCAGGGGCTTGATTTGCAGAGTTTTCTGGTAGTAGTGTCTGGTGATAATTGCTGCATTTATCAAAGTCCTTCCATGTTGGAGACAGGCTGGTTTTATCTGTGATAGAAACAGGGACAGTGAGATTCTGAGACTCGTCCAGTGGCTGCAGTGTGATGGTTCAGAGCACAAGAGTTAAGTGTTGGCACCCTAACAGCCAGACTGGTCCCACAAGTTGTGCGTCTCACATCCTTTGTGCCACACTGTGCCTTTGTCCTTCCTGGGGAGGGCAAACAAACCCCACACAGAGCTGGCACTGCTCCCTGCCCCAGAGCATTACTGCTGGCACCAGTTAAAGCTCCAGTGCAAAGACTTGAGGTTTCCATACCATCCCAGCTTGGCTTTTCACCTGGTGAGGCAATGTGCAGTGTCACATTGCTCTAATTAGTTTTGGTTTCTCTCACACAAGTTTGAATGTTTATTGGCTTTTGTCAGGAGATCAGGAAGGAATTAATGCTGCATTCTACTTAATTGTTCCTCAACATTTCAATCATGACAAAATTGCTCCACCCGAACTAGTAAAATAACACTTAAGTAGACTTAATTAGAGTCAATGCCTGAATTTTATTTATATATATCTTTTTATTTCTACTAATTACTGTGTTGAGTAACAAGATTAATAAGACCAGCTTGTAAGATGAATGACAGTAAAAAAAGGGGAAGAAGAGAGTGCTTGGGTTTTTCCCTGTAACAGGACTGGAGGAATTTGTACCCATGGGTTAGACTTGCAAATCCTCCAACCCTCCCCTATTGGTTTTTTTTTTTCTAAAAACAAAGATGCTGTCAACACAAGTCACCACGTCTCCAAGAGGGTCTTTTACCTTTCATAAAAAATAATAAAGACCTGTATAAATACTCCTCATATGCTGCTGCTGGATTGTATTAGTGAAATATGTCAGTGTCTGTGGCATGTGCAGCCCCATGTTTCATGGCACCGCTTGAAAAATGAAAGACATTCATGTGAGTTATTTGGAAGACCGTGACAAACCTATTTGGCCGAGCAGTGTCCTGCAGGGAGCATTTCCAGGATTCCAGCAGAGGCAGGTGTGTGTGCCCAGGTGTCCCCAGCGCTGGGGCAGCTGCTGGAACGGGGATGGCTGTGGGGCTTTCCAGTTTGCTGGGTTTTCCCAGAGTGACCTGTGGGACCAAGTTACAGGCACCAAGCCTGTAACTGGTGGCCATGAAGATCTTTCTTGCATGGCTTCCAGAAATTTGAAAGCAGGCTGGTTGTTTCAGGGTTTTTTGGGGGGATTTTTTGTTTTGTTTTGGTTTTTTTGGTGTTTTGGTTTTTTTTTTTTTTTTTTGACAGTTTATGTGCTGTTGGGTCTCTACTATACCTTGGCATTTCTTAGCCGTGTTTTACTGAGCTTCTTGGATAATCTGTGTGTTTCCAAGACGTGCTGCAGAGCTCAGCAGACACAGCAGAATCCAAGGCTGTGGTCAAGCTGTAAAGCAATGTAGATCTCTACCTGACAGTGCTGGATGGAGCAGATTACACCCCTGTATACCTGGTGCCCCATTCTGCTGGGTGCAGATGTTTGCATTGGTGACCAGAGTTGGTTTTTTGAGCCAGAAGACCAGGGGTGCTCAGGGACAAGCTGGGTTTGGATTTGGGCAGCCAAGGAGGAGGTTACCCCAGCCACCCCTCCTGTTGTGCTCTGCCTTCCCCATCCAATGCAACAGGGACAACTGGTAGTAACAAGCAAGCAAGAAGCAGCTTTTGCCTGCATCTTTTTATGATTTTATTTAGTCCCTGAGCCTTCACTGTATTATCTCCTTAAATCTCTGTGCCTGACACTTCTGCTTTAGCGCAGTTGAATGTATTACTGTCCTGGGTTGTAAAAGAAAACCGTGTGCTTGCAGGCTTCCAGAGGTTTCCTGGGAGGGTTTGGAGTAAATCTCCCAACGTGCAGCTGCCCATTTCAATTCTCCCTTTTCATGTAGCCTCTTTTTTTAGCAGTGAACTATTGCGAGCATAAGTTGCTATATGCAAATTTGAGATTAAACCTTTTGTGTTTCCAGCATTTTCTGTTTGAGTTGCTCAAAGAGTGGTTGCAGGTTCCCAGCTTTGGGCTCTGCCCCAGCTGAGGGCTGGGAGTGTCGCTGCATTTGAGGCTCAGGTTCCTGGGACAGTGAGTGACAGGATTGATAAAACCCATGTGGGGGTGATTTGTACTGCAGGCAGCAGCAGCACAAAGTGGGGGCTCTTTTGGTTAATGAATACTGAACTTCTCCTGTCTAACAGCAAGTTGTGTCATGCTCTGCAAATGAGCATCTTTGCAAGAGGCTGAGCTGCAGGCAGGGGGGGCTGCTTGGGAATTCATTAATTCCTGTCTGGGTGATGAGTGTGCTCCAAACTGGGCTCTCTCTGCTGGTCACCCAACAGTTGGTGCCATGCAAGATGATTTTTTTCTTTTTCAAGTTGTTCAATTCTAATTATTTTCCTCTCAAAAATCTTTACTCAGGGTCAGATGATTTTCTCTGGATGCTTTTTTCTAGCTATCCACATTGCATTTCCTACATCACAATGTCCTCAAAGAATTGGTGTTATAAATTTTTGCACTCAGCAGTCCCTAAATTCAGCTCTATTTGTGGCAGGAGTTCCAAAGGGCAAATGCATCTCAGAAGCATTGTGACTGTTGCATGAAATGGTAATTGTAATGCATGGAAGATCAGCTGCTGATTTATTTTTATTAGGGCAGATGAAAATTACTATGATGTTTCAAGTAGGGCGTACAATAATATCTTTCATCTCATTCCAGTAGGAATATTAACTTCACATTTTGTATTTCTTTTCTTTCCCAAACCACTGAAAAATGCTTAGTATGTGACTTGAGTGTCTGTTCTATCATGTTTATGTAGGAATGTTTCTCTTTTTTTTCATGCTCATAATAGGAAAAGTGTATTTTGGTTTGTGATGTTTTATGTAGTATAGAAGTTCCAGTTCCTTTGATCAGAAAAGTCTTAGTTTTTAAGCAGAAATGTGCATTTATCCCCATAGACAAAAGCACATTAGGGAATACTTTTCCAAACAGGTCCCTGCAGGTGAACTTCAATTTAAAATCCACCTGGAGTCAAACATTTGCTATCAGCAGGAACACCTGGGCAGCCATGGCTTGTGGGAGGACAGTTTCTACTCTTGGTTTCCTACAGATGAGAACCAGTTTGTTCCTGGAGACTCCAAAGATACACAAGTAGTTCCCTGGAAGGCTGACTGCAAACTGAGGTTCTGAGCACTGTCTGCATGCTTGACTCTCCACTTGTGGAGTTTCCCCAGCTGTCTTGGCATGAGCTGCAGGGAGGATACGACTTTGTAGACTTCAGCTGTGTCCTGTCTGTGGCAGGTTAATCTGCTGCCCACGTCCATGCCTCGGGGTGGGTGGCAGCATGAAACCAGCTCTGGAAATGGAAAGTAGTGCTGCTCCTTCCTGCTGCCACTTCAGGGCTGGCACGTTTGGAGAGGTGAGGGGCATGATGTGTCCCAGCTGCTCTAGCACCCTGCATGCTGTGCTGCTGCTGCTGCTGCACAGCCCAGGTCATTCTGTGAGTGTTACCTGGTGGCACTCGGACATCCCTGGAGAAGGAATGATGATTCTGCCAGTATGACTCAGTACCCCTGCTCTGATCTACCAAAACAGAGGAGGGTAGGCAGAGCTGTGAATTACCAAGGGTTTTCATCCCTAGACAAGTTAACAAAAACATGGTTGTGGGCAAGCTAGGACTTCATACCTGCATGTGAGGACATGAGTGTGTGTTTCTGTCACATTATCCTGTCTCTGAGTGCTGCTGTAAGAGCGTTGGACAGCAGTGGTGTTTCAAGGGGGTTAATTGCTAGTCTAAATAGCATTGTGGGGAAAATTGTATAAGGCCTTGAAGAGAATATTAAAGGATTCAAGTATTGCTTTAAGCATTAACAGAAGATGCACAGGTAGGTGTGTGCATGCATGTGTGTAATTGACAAGGCAAAGCCTTTGAATTGGAAATCATTGGTACAGAAATACAGTTAAGGGTTTAGAATGGACTTAGTTCAAACAGCCATGGGGAGAAGTCAGCAGTAAAAAGATGTATGGCAAGGCATTCACTTCTCTATCAATATATTGATTATACTGAAGGTGGAGTGTGTGCTGAGATGGGTCTTCTGGTAGGAAAGGAAAATGTATTTTGGAAAAATCACTGAAAGTGCTGTAAGAGTCCTTGTGAGTTTTGCTCTGTGTTCCAGGAAGTTGAGGACTGTCCTCTGTCTGGTAAAAGCTTTGCACAGGTGAAGAAATCAGTGTGGTCTAAGATCCACAGGTATAAGAGAAGGAAAATAATGATATGAAAATATTTATAGTGACAAGAAATTGTACACTGTTGAAGTGACACTTCTGCTCTGAATAATTTTCCATAATGAAAGTCGAGAGCTGGGCATCCTGGTGAGTTGACTTTGATTCTTTGTAGTGAGAGTGCTGAGATGTTCCTGAGGAGGCCAGGTTGGTGCTTATTATTCCATAGAACAACTCAAATAGTCTTTCTCTATCAGTGGCACATAATCTGATAAGGGTTATGACCAGCTGGCCCGGGGAGTGAACTCCTGGAGTTGTGTGGTCAAGGTGTTGTCTGTCCCAAACACCTTGGAGCTCTCTGTGTGCAGCACTGTGAGCATCCCCTCAGCTGGGCTGAGCACTCTGTGGGTGTAAAGCTTTTTGTAGGCAAATTTTTGGGAGGAATTTGGAGGAAGTGTCTTTGGGAGTGTTACAGGTTGAGCTGGGCAGAGACCTGATAACCCACATTGCACTTGTGGACAGACTGCTCTGTCTGCTGTTGACCTTGTAAGTGATGCCCCTGCCCTCTCTCAGCAGGTTTAGGATGTTTGGGGGGCTGTGATGGAAAGCTGACATGTCTGTGTGCTCCAGAGTGAAGTGGGAGCAGGTATCCATTGGTGGGTTCCACCACTTCTGTGCACTCGGCCACTTGGTGCCCAAGGCCAGTGTGGATTTCTGCACAGTGCTGGGGCTGCTGAGCCTGTCCTGTCCGTACCCTGCAGTGAGCACCCTGCACAAATGCTCTTAACCCCATCCAAGCCAGCTCACACTGTGGCTCACTGTTCACATGAAGGTACACAGTGGCCCCCAGGTACTGGCAGTGTGAGATGTGGTGTCTGTGCAGTGCAGGGTATGGAGCCAGCTCATTGCTTTGTACTGCAGAGCATAAACCTTCTCCAAGAGCCTTCTGCTCACAGGAGGCAGCTCATCCCTGTCTCCTGAGCTTTTGTAAAGCCAATAGGCTGAGCTACTGTGGGGCTTTTTTACTACTAAGTGCTAAGTCTTTGAATGTACCAGCTCCTGCAGGAGGTATTAGTATTTTTAAGGATTGCTTGGTTTCCGCTTGCAAATACACTGCTTGTATTCCTGGATGAAGATATTCTTGGAATACTTTAGTGCGAACCCTCCAGTGGGCAATCTTTTATTCCAGAATAATGGGCCTTTGTCCAATTTAACATAATGTACTTTGGAAGTGGAAGCCTGTAGTTTGTTGCGCAGGAAATGCACTCATTTACCAAATCTCATTAATTAACTGGCACCTATTTAAGGGAGGTCTCTTCTCTCATGTGGTGTTTAAAACCTCATCTGTCATAAAAGTAGCTCTTCAGTTTTTTAGCTTTCATATTTGATTTTACAAATTATTCCTTCTGCATATTAAAAGTAATTTTTCTGCTGTTTCTTGTTATGTAAAAGGAACCTCTGCTTTGAGAATTACAGTTTAAGCTGCTCAGAGTTGTGTGGCAGCTCTGTGCTTGCTGCCAGAAGCTGGGACTGTGCTCAGGACATTGCGTCTTTGCCGTTCGACATAATATTCTACGTGATGAAAAACTAAAGTAGCTATTTTTTTATTCTGTGTGTAGCCCCCACCACTTCTGAAAGGTACAAGATTAATCTTCTGGCTGCCAATCTACAGAGCTTTGCCCACAGCAGAGACATCCAGCAGTGCCTGCACTGCACCAACTGTGTCAGACAAACCTCATCGCCTCTCCTCAGCGGGCTCTGTAGAAATAACTGTGCAGATGCTTCTCCTCAGCCACCTCATCTTTGCTCCTTCCCTTGCTTCACTTTGTCATTTCCAGGTCACTTCCCATGCCTTTGTCAGCATGTTTAGCATTGCTCCGTGTAGGCACTGCCCCCAGGAGCACTGTCATGCATACCAAATCCACGTCTGGGGCCACAGTGTGGAGTGGTCCATCCACTTGGGAGTGAAATACAGCCATAGGGAAGAAGAGGCAAGCTGCTGACCTTCTGGAGGTCAGCTTTGGGCAGCCACGCAGGCACCTTCTCCTGTCCTCCCAGAGTCAGGGGGCCAGAGTGGCCCTTGTGCAGGTGGGTGCACTGCTTCTGCCACCCCTGGCTGCTCTGACTTATCTTCAGTGGTGCCTGAGCCAATCTATTTCAGTAATGCAATTATTCACATTGAGCTTAATCAATGAGCCACAGAGAAATCCACTGGTGGCTCCAATCAGTGGAATTACTCAGAAGGATCAAGATGAGCTGCTCTTTCTGAAAATGAAGCTGTCGTTCACACAGAAATGAGTTCAAGGGAGCCCTGTTCTTTATGCAGGTCATGCTGTGACTCGGAGTACCTGGCCATGGAAGTCCTAGTCTTGCTGTAATGTAGGAGCAGGGATCTGTGCATGTTTGGGAGGGTGAGGATTCCAAAGCAGAAGGGCCAGGGTAACAACCTTACTGAGATAATATGGATAAAGGGCTGCAGAGAATCCTGCATTTTGCTGTGTGCCTGGCAGCAGCACCAGTGCAGTGGATAAAAGATAGTTTCAGTGGGGCCCAGCTGAGTGTCTCGGGGGCAGTGTGGCACAGCCCAGACTGTGATCACCGCCTCAGGTGGAGGTTTGTGTGGCTGTGAGCTGCTGTGTCTGCTGCCTGCTGGCATGAGCCTGCTGTCCCCATGCAAATGTTCCTTAGACCTTCAGCACCCACCACTGAACACTCAGCGTGTGGGCAGCTCCTCCTGCCTCTCTCTCATGTGCTCGTCCTTCCAAGCGACAAGAACACATGGAGGATTGCAGGGAGTGGGGAGGGATTTGGTGTGGAAGTGGCACTCCTCCGTGCTTGGCAGGGCTTTGTCCCGGCTCACAGCTGTACAAGGAGAGGCCAAATGTGCACCCCTGTCGGAGCGTGCCTCGGCACAGCTGTGGGGAGCAATCCTGCACACTGCCAGCCCCGTGCTGTGATGTTTATGTGCACATCTCTGCCTGCACTGGTTATGTGTTACTCTGCAAACCTGCCTGTGTCTGCTGGCTAGACCCGAAATCCCACAGCGCTGTCTCCTCCCCCACATGTGCTGGATGCCACTTGCTCACTGAGACCGTGGCTTGAAGGTTTTACCCTGCCCATGAACTGATGCCAACAGGGAGTTTCTTTCCTCTTTTGGAGCTGGGAATCTCCTCCCTCTCCCTTGCCTCATGTTTGCAGGTTATGGGACTGACAGCAGCGGGCTCCCTGGGCTCATTCTGTGGTCAGTGTTTGCTTTTGCTGAGGGGCAGGGCAGTCCTTGGAGGGGTTTTCATCTCTCAGTGTTTTCATTCTCTGCTAGATCAGCAGATTGAACAACCCCATCCCACTTTCTGCCAGATTCTGTCTGTTGCAAGAAAAGCAACAGGCAGCAGTGGGAGAGCAGGCTCTCTCCTTCACCCTCTGCACAGTCACACCACATTATGTTTAACATCCAAATGCTGTCTTGTCTACTTCTTACCTTGGCTGTGACTGCAAGTGGAAACTGCTGAGCTTTTATATGAATAATTATGAGTTCTGAGTATAAAAGTGCAGCCACAAATAGCTGTTTGGCTCTATAAAGCTAAAATGTTGGGTGCATGTAGTGATTATTTATTGTCAGACTCTTAAACTGGCTGGAGTAAGTGAGAAGCTGATGGTGAGATCCAAATACTTCCACGCTTTCAGAGACCTCAGTTCCCAAGCTGGAGATTAGGCCCAGATATTCATGGTGATCTTTCCCAAAATGCTTCATCCCAAGGGGCATAACACTCCCTGCCCATCACTGGGCCTTCAGCTCAAGTTCTTGAGTTCAGTTCCTGTCCCTGGTCATCCCATGCTGTCCTGCAGGGGTAAGGGGGAGACAAATCTGAAGGCATTTTGAATTGCCAGAGCCATTTATATCTTGTGTATTTGAAATCTAGCTGGGGAGGAGGGCTTGTTCTACACTACATCACTGTTATTTTATGGTATTGGTTTGGGTGCTTGGACAGTTTTCGTGCTTTATTTGTAATCTTCTCTATAGATGTTTATGTGATACTGAAAACCTAGTCTAGGATTCCTGCTGCTCAGTAAAAATAAAGGCATAATTGAGAAACATCCAATTGGATCCAGGTTTTCAACTCAGTTCAGATCCCTGATTAGGGAACCCAAAATGTGGATGAGAAAGCCAAAGTGCACAAGTAGCCAATGTCTCCAGGACACCAGGCTGGCTCAGAGCACGTCTCTGGCATTGCTGTTGCCCTTGATTTATGGGAGTAAGCGTGGTAACACTGTGATATGTGTTGGCAAAATGGTAACTTCTCGTGGCAGCCTCTGCAGGCTTCAGGCATCAGTTCAGCAGAACACAGAACCATCTGAGCAACTCCATCTCTGCTGGATGGGACATTTATATGTTTACTAAATTTTGAGCACATGAGTAGCTTTGTTGGCTGTTGCATTTTGAAGCACACATTTAAATGATTTACTGACCTGAGGCCTACATGCAGATGTGAATATTAAAAATTAAAATTAAAGCATCCAGTCCAGATTGTGACTCTGAAATACATGTTTTCAAGACAGTCTTGAGGATTTAAGCAAACATTTTCCATTAACTTTAATGGAAGATACATGCCTTAACTCCTATAGACTGCTTTGGAAAGCATCAAGTGTTGTAGTGTGAAGCCCTAAATGCTGAATGCCTTTACATTGCAAGTTCTCAGCTCTGAGGATCTTGTAACATCTCCTGGTCACTGTTTTGCACCAGGACTCTCACTGTCCTTGTCTCACTGTCCTTGTCACACTGTGTTGCCAACCCCTGCAATTTTATCTTTAGCTACATAGCTTCATGGTACTTAGTTAGTTTAATCTTAAAATAACAATTCCTCATCCTGAATGGTGCAGTTTCAGTTTCTAGTCTTATTCCTACTTAGCGTGTGTTGCAGGGGGAGATGAACAGCCTTTAAATTCCTGAGGGAAGCACTTGAAACACTTTACAGCATTAACCATAAGCACTCTTTATGGTTAGGGAATTGGAATTCGATGGACTTGTGCATGTGTTTTTAGATCTCAAGGCTTTAACATCAGTCTCCTGACCTGTTGCACTCCTGGGGGAGCATTTGGTGCCAACCTGGCACATGCAGCTTCACAGCCTCCCACGTGGGCATCAACCAGACATGTGCACTGGGAGACTGGGTCTGTCCTGCTGTGTTTTTAGCATGAGCTCAGCTGGATGGCTCTCCTACCTTTCTGGAGAGCACTTACAGTTGTCCCAGCTTCTCACATTTCTCAATGCTCTGACTTCTTTATAGTGGTGCTCCAGGGACTCCAGATTGATGCAGCAAATGTAATTTCTATGTGCTATTTGTAGAACTGCTTTGGTTTTTTGGAGGTAGAACTGTTTTCCTTCAACTCTGCCTTTTGTTCATAGGCACGGTGCTTGAGGCAGAGCGTTTCATTAAAGATTTATGTAAAGCAGGGGCTGGTCTCTGAAGCAGGAGGATAAAGCTGTGCTTCAGAATGCTAATGCAGAGCTGGAGCAGTTTGAGATGTGCATAATGCAGCATCGGCTGGCACGAGCTGATGTCTCATCCAGGAGAGGGAAACTTGCACCATGCTGATCGTTGCCACCCTGTGACTTGCAGGATGGTTCACATTTCAGTGTAGATGAGGAAACAGAAACATCCTGCAGGCAGGCCCTGCCAGGAGCCCAGAGAGGGCACGGGCTGGGAGGAGTGAAGAGGGTTTGGCTCCAGAGCAGCCGCTGCACTGAGCTCCATTTGTTGGAAGGCAACCACAACCATGTGATTTTGTTCTCTCTCTGCCCGATCCTCCCTTTCCCAGCTGGCATGAGCAGAATGTGGAGGTGAAGCTTGGCTTACATTTCCTTCACTGAAATCTCTCTGATAACTTCTGCAGTGGCTGAAATGTGTGGAGAGTGGCCTTTCTTCTGTCCCTGGTTCCCCAGTGCAGTTGAGGTAGGGAATCCAGGGAGTCTGTCAAACATTGAGACACTTGTGAAAATGTACAAGTGCACCCAGAAGCACGGGGGTGAGTGGCTTCAGCTGCTGCAGAGCTGCTGGAAACCTGCCTTGTGGGAGGGCATGTGTGTTCCTACAGAGCTGGGAGCAGGGCTGCCCCAGCCCCATCCCCAGCAGCTTGTGCAGAGCCAAGAAGCCTTTGTCTGACAGCACTAACCAGATATCTCAGAGCATATGGAGCTTCCCCTGGGCTCCACAGCTGTGCACAGGAACCCACAGTACTCTTCCACACCAGAGCTGTTTACTGTTCATGGCAGGTGCAGCTCCTGTTCCCCACTTCGCAGGCAAAGCTCCTTCCTGTCAGGAGGCACCCAAAGCTCCCAGGGACTTGCCAGCCTTCAGCCATGCATTAATGTATTGCTGAGCTGTTTGTTTGGATGTAAAGGCATGACAGGAAATGGGGCTTGTATTCATGGAAATGTAATTATGTATGTTGTGTAAACGAACTAGTAAAAGTAATTGTGGAACTCATAACAGGACAAGATTTGAATACTTATTAATGAAAACAATTGCAGTTGCTGTGGAGGTTGGAGTAAACATCTTTATCCAATAGGAAAGGCTGTGTTGTCCTGTCCTCCTTTATAGCCCTGGCAGCTGGAAATGACCATCCTGGAGGCCTTGTGTAGGAGGCTTTGGCAAATGTGGTTCTGGATTGTCTCTGCTGTGTGGAGATCCCACAAGTTACAGGATAAAAGACTGGATGGAACAAGCTTGCCTGCACAGGCAGTGCCCTTCCAGCTAGTCTCCTGAAGATAGGATCTATATATCCCTTCAAAGTCATTCATGGAGAGCCATGATAACGTGGAAATCTCTTGGGCTGTCTCCTGCCAGCAGCTCCAGCCGGGCTCACAGGCCAGACTGCTGCATTGAATGTGTAAGGATCAAGTGCTGCTGGAGGACTCTGGGCATGCAGAGGGTGCTGGTGGTGAACAGCCTTGTCGAGGGATGAATGGGGTAGGGTTTGACTTGAGGCTGAAATTCCAGCCAGAACAACTCAAGTGTGAAACAGCTCGAAGTTGGAGAGCCCAAAGGTGTGGTTGCAGATGGTGCTTGTGGTGTGAGCTCCCAGCTTACATCAGCTGTATGAAACAGTTGCACTGCCTGCCACTGACCGGTCAGACCCAGGACTGATTGCTTTCACTAATTTCACCATGTACCTGAATCAATATAGCAGACTGTGACACTCTCATGTGCAGTTTGTTTTGAGGTAGAGCTGTTGCAAATTGGAAAGTCCAGTCCCAGTCCTCTTCACATCAATCATCTGCATGGAGGACACCAGCCAAGTGTGTATTTTAACAAGAACACACCTAGAGAAACACCTGGTGATTTTGCTCTGCATTTGCCAGGGGCAGGTAATGCCAGCTGATAGCTTTTATAAGGGAAAGTTCTGAGAAACTCGAGTTATTCTGGTGCAAATCAACTTGGTTGCAATGTGAGTAGAGCTAGAGATAATTATTGGCCAATGTTGTTAATCCTAAGCAAGGGACAGTTTTCTAGTTCTCCTAAGCTGTGGAATACAAATTGAAAAAAGCTCCAAATCTATTTTTTCATTTTTGTAGTCTCCATTTTTTGGCAGTGCCTGTGATGTAGGACAGCTAAATGTCACCTGGCTTACCTGTTGTGTCTTCAGCAATGAATGCAGGCAGCCATCAGCTTCCAGTGACTTTCAGCATCTCTGCAAACAAGCACTGGAAATGGCTTTGCTGATGTACAGGCAATGTCCAATCTAGAAATAACAGGTTGGCAGTGTCAAATTGTTGTTTCACAGCAGCTTTGGAGGACAGGGTATACTTGAGATAAATCTATCAGGTAGGATTTCAAATTAGCCAGGGCTGTAAGTAACAGTTTATTGAGCTTATTTATGGTGTGGCACCTAGGAAATGAAATGGAGAAATGTCAAGTGCTTTCACCATCAGCCAGCACAGTTTAATGCCCCCTCCCCCTTGCTTGGAAGCTCTGTCTTGGCTTCATGCCGGAAGCATATTATTGTAATAAAACACATTCATATTCTAGGTGGTAAATGGAATTTACCCAATAATTAAAACTGGAAATAAAATAAATTCATTCATCATCTTCATTCCCAGCATAGCTGACATTCTTACCACTATATATGGTATAAAAATGTGCACCTTGGGTTTTTTAGCTGTTCATGATGTAATGACCAAATCCATCTGTGAGATTCTTGAGAATTGAAGCTGAAGCAAAACCACACAAAAGCCAGATCTGAGCAATTCCCGTAAAGGATGTTTCCACCGTCTCTTCTCCTGAATTTGGACTTTGGCCCAGGCTGAAGCCCATCTTCCTTCCAGACTGCTGTTTTTTACTATTGTACAAAGACAGAGCAGCCTCAAGTTCCTCAGCTGAGTAACCATCTGTCTGCCCTCCCACACAGACACCTGAAGATGAGATAATGTTGAAAAGAAAACAAATATTTTAAGTAATTTTAAAGCCTCAAATGCATCTTTCTGCAATATTTAAAATTTCCAATATATTTTTAATGTGTTAATAGGATGATATGTTCTTAGAAGTTGTTTGCTTTTTACATTAGAATTATGCATTCAGTTTGATAGAGTTGTTTCATAATTGTGCAAAAGGTCTGTGCAAATGCACAAATGAATTGGATTCAGTCCTGAGGGCCAGCAGCCCTTCTGCAAATCTGGGGCCTGGGAAGAGTGACATGAGCCCTGCAGTCTGCTTTGCAAGTTATGTGTCTTTGTGCAGTCTTACTGAGTTAAAGCCTTAGTAAGCAGTCAAATAATCCAGTACAAGCAGCACAACTGAGCGCAGCAATTTCTTTTCAGAGGAAGGCTTGCTAATATTAGGATAAACTTACACAAAATAGAAAACTTAAAGACAACTTTGAAATGAATCCTGAAATGCAGCTGGAGGGATCTTGGATTAAAAACCTCTTGTGTGCTGCTTTATGAACAAACAACTTCATCCGTGATAGATTGCGAGCCCTGAGCATACATAACAAGGCAATTAAGAGAAAGCACAGTCAATGGAATAACATTGCATTATCTTTTTGTTTCACATAAGTCCTGTATCTCCTTTCCACTGCCAGTTTGCTGTAAATTGCACCTTGTAATTAATAGGATTATCGATAACTCTGCCAAACAGAGCTTCTGCAGAATTTAGTATTTTCTAAAATGCCTCCTTCACCATTTAAAAGTGTTACTAATATGCTTTAAACATAAATCTTGTACTGTTAATACTCTAGTTTGCAGCCAGCAGCAAGCAGAGCTCTGTGGATCACTAAAGCTGGAAGACAGGGGTGCAATCCTGTTGTGGGATGCGGTGGGTTCAGCTGCTGGAATTTTTTTCAGGTCTCTAAATACTTAAACGTGAATCTGCCCTTCCCTCATGGGACAAATTCAGGAGTGAATTGCACCCTGGATATATTGTCTTGTGTAACACTCAAATGTTCACCAGACAAGTGGTATTTTCCTTTGGTTCCACCCTCTCCTGCAGCTTCCTTGGAGGCAGCAGCTGTGGTGCCGGTGGCCCCAGGTTGTGCTGCTGGTGTTGGCTCTGTGTGTGGTTTGTGCTGGCCTTGGCCATAGGGACATGGTGACACACAGGCTCAAAGTCTGATGGCCTCTGGGTCAGCTGAAGGACATGGGTTCATGTCCAGCAACACAAGGCTCTTAATCTCCTGCCAGCAAGGCTGTCAGCTGTGGGGCTGCATGTCACACGTGTCACACGCTGTCCCTCTGCTTGGACACAGGGTGGATGACTGCAGGGCATGGGCTCATTTGGGGATAAAAGACAGAATTGTGGCTTGAACTTTGTCCAAACCACTTTTCTTTGCAGAGTAGCATCAGATTCTGCAGCTTGGCTCTGGGTTTCAGCCAGCAGCTTCTTCTCTTTGTCATCCTGTCGTGTGCGGGACATCTTCATGGCACCTCTAGTGTGGCTGGGCAAGGAAAAGGGTCGGCGGCACTGGGTCTCCTCTGCCCTTTGACAGCTCCCCAAATCCTCCCTGCCCAGTGTGGTCCCACAGGTGCTGCGTGGGATTCCAAAGCAGGGCTAGTAAGCAAAGGTGCCACTGCCCATCACTGGATTTATTAGGAAGAGTTACGTTGCAGGATTATCCTGGACCATTTTGCTCCTGCTGTGAAGTGCTTTATTACTGACAGGTCTGAAAGCTGCAGAGGATTTGTAGAAATGAAAATAAATTACTTTCCCATCTGTGGCAAGAGGCAGAGATCATCTTTCACTGCTTCTGGTGTCCCACCTCCAGCTTCAATCCAGGTTGTTGTCTGGACCGTGAGCTCATTCAGCTGATCATTGCTGCATCCAGTGTGCCCTGTCTCTGTGTAGCATTCTCTAATGCACAGTCCAGCTCAGACTGAAATAACACAAATGGATTTAATGGTTATTTGATGGGGCTGTGTGGTATCAATCTGACGTTGTAACAAGACGCAGAAATGCTATGGTACCATCCTGATGTTTTCAGGACAGTGACTAAATTCAGGCCAAGCAAAGATGGTGCAGAGCATTTCCTTGAGATTTTCATTACCAGTGTGATGATGTTCAGATATTGTTGAAGTCCATGGCCTGCGTGGAGTGGAGCAGTGACCATGACGTGCTCCTGTGGTCGGTCCCTTCTCTAGCCTGTGTAGAGCAATGATTGAGGCCTCCTGCTCAGTCATTTAGAAGATGGTTGTTCTCTCAAAGCAGCAGTTTGTCAGACTGTAATTTTAAAATTACATTGTGTTTTTCTAGGACTTGGAAGAACTTTTCCAAGACTTTTAAAATAGTACTCCAGAAAAGCTCATTCCTGGTGCAATTAAAAATGAAAAGAAGGAGGAAGAGTGGTTTGAAATGAACTGTTTGTTTGGGAGCTGGGTTTTTGTTTCAGTTTTTTTCTAAGAGAATGGTGCCTGAAACTCTTGCTTTTGAAGATGCATTCCCACGCTGAGTCACATGCAGGGTTCCTGCAGAACAGCTTGGCTGGTGTTTTAGAGGTCGATATCTGTTGACTATTTCAGTGATGTTGCCGGTGCGCAGCAGTGGTGTCTCGCAGAGGAGGGCTGCAGGCATGCCCTGAGATAAATTGATTCAAAAGGTAGGCACTGCCTCTTGGCTGCTTTAATTTTCCTCCTGCCAGGTTCACTGTGCTGGTGTGATTGCAGCACACACCAGGCTGGAGTTGCCATCTTTCACTGGGTGACAAGGACAAACATTTCTGCCTTCAGAGAGAATGAAGGTTTCTCTATTGTGTGTCACTGTGTCTGGGGAGCATGTAACTGCCTGTCACCTGTGACAAACGCAGCATTAGAAATAAGTCTGCTGTGGGTTAAGAGCCTCCATCTGGAGGTTATGTGGCTGTTATGCTACTAAATGTCACTTTAACTTACAGAGTCTCACTCCAGCCTTATTTCTCAGTGCTTCGGTTGGTGAGCACGTGGGTTTGTTGCTGCTCCTCGTGAAGTGCATAACTCAGAGTGAGTAAAGACACCCATCTGAAACCATAATGTACAACTACATTAAGCCCCATTAGTTAAGACTCAGACTGGTGACAAATGAGGGTAAAATGGCCATTTCATTGCTGCATGTGTCTCTTCTCTGTATGCGTGTTTAATTCTTTGGAAAAGGGGTGGGGAATTAAGGGACACCTCTGTGATACATTTGGTGCCATTTTGAGCCAGCCCAAGTCTGGGAGAGCAATTGTATTTTCATCATCTCTGTGAGTCATCACAAAAAGTGCCAGCTCAGGTTTGATTGCTGAGATTGCATTGTTGCTGAAGTGTGAGACGTGGAGTAGAAGAAACACAATGTGGTATTTAGCTGAAAGACTGAGCTCAAGATGCTGACAATTTGAAAGCTCATTTTTGACTTTGTGTGCCAGACAAATTTACTGTCGGAAGAACACGCTGGCCACACAATGATGTCATTTGCTTAGAGTCACCTTACAGATGGTGCCTACAGCTCAGCAGAAGGCTTGGTCTGAATACAAAGACCTCTTCAGGGTTCTTCTAAGTCTCCTGGTTGGAAGAAGGCCAGTACTGATGTGATACTGAAATTCCTGCCTGAACTCACTCACAAATCAAAAGTGTCATTGAACTGCCTAGAGAAGGTGAAAATTATCAAAGATTTGCAGATGTGAGGGAGAAGGAAAAAAAAATGAGGATTCCACAGGGGATGGAGACATGGTGCTGGACCAAACTCTTTCTTTGTGGAAGGGTCATTTGGAACTTGGAAGCTCCTGGAGGCTTTTGTAGAAATGAGTGTTGAATAATGATGGACTGAGCTCCACAATGACCTCTTGACTCTGGCTTCTCATGGTGTGTGCTGTGGCAGTGAAGCGGAATGAAGAGCTGGTGTAACATGAAAAGCTTTAAAAGTGGAGGATTTAGGAATTTTGAAATTGAGTTCTCACAGAGAAGTCACTCAGCTGGCAAAATGGACTACAGCTCTGAAAAATGGTGGTGGATTGTACCATATATAAGATGGAACTTTTTTTGCCCCCAGGTAATTGTGGTAGCCATCTAACTGCTCACTATGTTAATACAGATTTTAAACAAGAAAGCAATTATGTATTTATGAATGGCAGGCACACACTAAAAATGCCACGGACAATCAAGAAGAATGTTGGTCATTAGTGTGGTAAAAGATGTATAATAGGCTAAATCACTTAATTTCCCACACATTTCTGGATTTGGCCAGTGGGAAAGATTTCACTGAAACGTTCACAAAACAGACTGAGATAATCTTGGCCAATATCCTCCTTTTTGACAAAACAGATTCTAATAATAAAATCCTGCATTTCATCACTTATCCCAGTGAAAGGCTTTTCGTGGTCCTTCCTTTTCATGGTGTTTAATAGGCTGTAGCACCACTGCCAACCAGTCCGGAGCAGGAAGGGAAGGAGAGCTTTGTGCTGGCCTTGGCAGGAAGGTCAGGGCACAGATCTGGCCAGAGTGCAGTGGCATTTGCAGGGACCAGCTGGGAGCTTTACTGAATGTGTGGGATGGAAGTGAATGGGAGCATTGGTGTGAAGAGGGGAATTTTCACAGATACTTCTATTTAGAAGACAGTTCTTCAACAAAATGCTTGTAACAGTATGGAGGGTATTCAGATGAGGGTGAATTCCTTCTATTTCCCAAAGGGACTTCCATGCCAGGACTGATGGGGACTCTTGGCCCCACTGAGATACATACACAGAGCTCTCCAGGTGTGGTGATGTGACTGCAGGTGTGCACTGCTGGGCAGATAAATAACAATATATCTCTGCTTTCGGACAGTGCAGCTTCTTTGGAGTTCAATCTGCTAAAACTCTTTGAAGAACGTAAATATGCAGAGCTCTGTCTAAAACTGAATTCTGTCTTGTCCTGTTCATGTAGCACAGTGTGGTGTTTTCAAGCGATCTCTGAGTTGCTGGGTTGGGTTGTTTTTTTTTTTTCCCACTGACTATTAAAAGGCACCCAATTCTACCATGTTGTTTTAAAGCTTGAGTATTTAAATTTTGTGGATATTTTAAGCTGGCATCCTTGAAATCCCTAAGAAACCAGCCTGTTTCTCCGAGTCCCAGGCATGTCTTCTGAAAACACTGTAAATGTCATAAGAAGCGATTTCACTGCACGGCTGCCCAGAGCAGACATATTGATGTTATTTAGCCTTCACTTGCCAAGCTGAGTGTTAGGATTGGGTTTTCACATGCGAGGCAGCTATTGGCTTTACTGATAGCCATATTTTCATAAGCTGCATTTGGCTGTCACACCTTCTCCTGTAATTTCTTGATATGCAAACAAGTCTCAGTTATATATGCTCCTGGCATATAAACTGATATCCCTGAAGAGTTCCTGATTATCCTTCCATTAACTTTTACTCTCCTCTGTCTCCCTTGGGGAGGTAGCAAGTAGTCTTTCCTCCATCATGGATTTCCAGCTGGTTACCTTCCCGCTTCCCTCCTAAATAGATTCTTTCAGTAGGGAAGTACAGTCTGTGAAATTTCAGTGCCATCCAGAAGTACAGCAGGGACTGCTGAAATGGGAATTTGAAAATTTGAAATTCAAGGAGGGCATCCTGGATCTGAAAGTGCCTTCCCAAAGAACAGAATAATCATATACGTCTAAATGCAGAGTTGTAGTGAAGGCAGGAGCAGGGGCTTTGCTGTTTGTACGTGGTGTTTCAGCTCCTCAGCTGTACTGCTGGAAACTTTAATGGAGGCTTGTGTGAGGCTCTGCCATTCTTACATTTTCTGGTCTAATTAGTGTCATTTACAAACCAACATTCAGCCCCACTTCTTGGTTTAACTCAACACTGCACACCTCACAACATTCCTCACTTCCATGGTTTTCTCTTTATAGAGTTCATGTTGTTTTTTAATCAGATTCCCATGCCCCATGTCCATTATAGCTGCAGCTGGGACATCCTAGCGAAGCATTCAGCAATGAAATCTTCACTGTGCTTGTCCATCCTCCTGCAAATTCATGCAATGTTTGTGTGAGTACAGCCTGGGTCCATAGAGGGTGTGTTGTACTGGGAACACACCCATGCAGGTTTTTGCACATGCTGCTGGCTTGACCCCTAATCTCTATGATTATTTATGCTCTAAGTGTTCTTAAAACAGTCCTTGGGGCCTCTCTGTGCTATCACATATTCCTACTTGGATTATATCCAGTTGATGAAGGGCTGTGTGTATCTTCTAATTACTGCCTTAAACTGAGCATAAAGCAGGATACGAGTCAATATTCTTTGTTTGCAGCAGGATGCTGGCTCAGATTCTTTAGAATTATTCAAACTTAAATAATTATTTACTTGAATAAACATTTCAAGACAAGTTACACATTTATGCTTTTGGTATTAGCACTCTTAGAAAGTTTGCAAATACCAGAGACTGGGTTTTTTAATGTGATCTCTAACCTTGTTGCTGTAAATATTGATGTGAGCCTTCAGTTGTATTTGGGGAGCAAAGGTGACTCCCCTTTCCCACATGAGCAGAAGCAAGCTTGTGGAATACACACACTGATTTTAAGAGCTTTTTGAGGCTACAGAACAGAATTAAGATGGCAAGAATATGGCCCCAGCTATGAGATGATGCCAGACCTAATTTGAGCATGTGATTCATCCAATTTCCCATGCAGAGTGGAAAGTCAAGGGTTTTCTTCAATTGCATGTATAAATCTACAGGCTTGGGAGATTACAGGTGACATTAGACTCTTCCTTTTGCAAATACTCCATGTTTGCATATCTGTAGATGCATAGTTTACCAGAAATTCCCCTGTGGAATTTAAAGTCCTGTGTCTGTCTGTGCAGGTCTGGAGCCTGAGAAGATTAAGTAAGGGTGAGACATTTAGCCACAGGGTAACAACTCTGGTGTACATTCAAATTTTGTATCAGCCAGTTTGTTATATTATTAAAATAGTGCAACTTCATAACAGTGAGTGTTGCTGCTTTTAAAACCTCACTGTTGCTCAAACAATATGCAAAATGAAGGAATTAATATAATTTTTGCATATTGGGTGCTATCTGTAGACACAAATTGGGATTTTCACCTTCCTTGTACAGCATATCCTTTTCCAAGCATTCCAGAGGGGTGTCTATGTCCCCATATGGGCTGCCTGAACCTCAGGCAAGCTGCTACCCTGCAGTCTTGAGGCTGGGGGGAAGAAAATCCATGTGTGTTGTTTAGGGCTTCAAAAAGCACCAAAATAATGAGTGATTAAAGCTCTGTGCCTTCTGATGGGTCACATATCTTTTTGATCTACGGGATTTGCACCCTTGACACCATCTTTTGAGGACCACTTCCAAAAAGTATGGAATGAATGTAGGTTGTGTGGGAAATATCTCAGTAGTGTGCTCACACAGCTCGAGTCAGCAGTCTCCCACTGTTAACTGGACATGCCCTTCTTGGAAACTGGCTTTGTAGCCCACATTTCAACTGCTAAAGAGTTATGAGGTCAGCAAGTGCAGTTCAGAATTTAGCTAATTTTGTGTATATCTTGGACCATGTTCACCCCTGGGTTTTATACCACAAAAATCAGTGGAATGATGCCAAGAAAAAATTCATCTCCTAATATTTAGAATCAGCTCCCCTGACAGGGGTGTATTTCACTGAGCTCCCTGCCGTAGCTCTAGGAAGGGCTCTGGTCCTGGTTCCTGAGGGTTATAATTTCTGAATGGGCACTGAGAATCACTAACAGAGCAGGTTTTGGATGGATATTAAATCTCATGTTTCAAGGTACAAGCTGCTCTCCTAACTGGGGAGCAGAAAGAGGTTGCTGTAGTGGGCAAAGTGTTGTATTTCTGCCCCTGCAGTGCTCTTGCCTAAGATGCACCCAGTGGTGGTGGCCAACGTGAGAGGCAGGTGGTGAGCTGGATGGACCACAGGCAACTCCCATATTTCTCTGAGAACAGATTGTTGATCCCAAAGCCAGGGCATCACATTGCTGGGGCTTTGATTGGAAGCTAAGAACTAATGTCTGCAGTCCTTTTTAATGACAGACTTCTAGCAGTGATCACAGAATTGTCTTGCAGGGTTAATTTCAACTAATGAGCAATTAGGTAGCTCAGCAGTGACTCTGCCTTGCCCATGGCCCCTGGGGAAGGGGGGATCAGGGCTCAGCGTGATGCTTCCCTGAGCTGCTGGGAGCCCCAGCCTGTGGGCCCAGCACCCTCACCTGCGCTGCTGCTTGGGCTGCAGCTCAGACTTCCTCCTCTGAAGCAGAGGGATTTATTTTCTATCTACAGACTTGCAGTGTTATCCTAAATGTCAGCAGTCTCTTCTTTCTTTCTTTTTTTTTTTTAATAATTAATGCAGCCAGAGAAAATCTGTCAACCAAAGACTCCTTGCCTGCCCAAATGAAGGTTGAACTTGTATGGGTTTGAGCATATTCCAGCGTGAATGTGTTTTGCTGCTGCTCCCTGGCCCGTGCGGGGCTGCCTCGGGTGACGCTGCGGCAGCGGGTGGTGGGACTGGGAGCGGGCACAGATGGTGCTCCAGAAGGGGAAATCCAGAATCTCACCAGCTCATTTCTTTTAGGGAGACGTGCCCATATGTCACCCATAGAGGATGAGAGCCTGCTCATCAGTCTGGAGCACTCTGAGGCTGCTGGGATGAACTAACCTGAATCTCTGTCTAGGCTGGAGCCTGGTGCTGGCTGTGCTGATGGAGCCCTGTGCTCTGTCCACCCTCCCTGCCAGGGGGGAAGTCCTGAATGTCTGAGTGCTCAGTGCCTCTCCTGCCCAGGGCTGAGGGGGGACTTTGCTAGGGAGCCTGCATGGCTGGATCCATCAGTGACAGCTCTGACCTCTCAGTTTTCCTGCCCACAGTCCTGTGCACAGCTCCTGCAGGTGATGTGAGCACCATAAATCAGGTGCTTGGCTGTCTATCCCTTCATCCAGGCACTGCACACTGGAGCACGGAGATGCTTCACACAAAGGATGCCTTACAGATGGACATAAATCTAATGGATGCCTCCAGACCCTGGCATTGGAACAAATGTCAGTTAAAGTTTTGCTGCTAATCTGGTAACTGAGCATTGCTTGAGCACACTGTAATGAACAATGGTGGTAACTGATATTGGTGACAGTCAGAACTTATGCTGCTCTTCAGAATGTGTTGATGTTTCTGAGATAAAAATGAGACCCTCTTCCATTTAATATATTAGCAAATTTGGGGAATAAAATAGGTCAACAGAAATGTTGTTCCACTCAAACTGGAGCAGTGGTAAGGAAGTTACTTGAATTTCTGTATTTACATATTGAGGAGGAGGGGTGCACTTACATGAATGTGTGTGTCTCTATATAACTGCATTTACGTATGTAACACCCAAAATACATCATTATGCATTCATATTCACATGTGGTGTCTGAGGATATTTGTGTAAAAATACAATTTATAGGTTTTTAAACCTCCCTGACAGATTCCAGGAGACCAATTTCTAAATGTATGCCAAGATTTTTGACTAAGAGACAGGTAGCAGTAGGTGCTAATAAAGGAAAGAACTGCAAGTAAAATGTTGTGACATCCACCTCTCTGAGCAACCTGCAGAGAGCTGGCAGAATCATCAAACCGAGCTGAGAGTAATCAGCAGGGACTGATAAAGCTGCTCTTGTAATTATTTGTTTGATATACAGCTTTCCTTCTTCCTTCTGCATAAATAGCAGAATTGCTTTGCTTAGTGTGGGAGGTTTTTTTATTCCTGTCAGGGCTTGTTCTCACGAAGATGTCATGAGAGGAGGACTGAGATCTGCATTTTTGTTTTATTTACGGGCTTTGCATTGTAATTCCGAGAGCATACGGTGGAGACAGCATTCATTGAGCTGGGGAGAGGCAGCCTTGCTCCTGCAAAGCTGTCGGTGTTGAGGGGGCAGACTCTGCCATGCTGCTTTTAAGCCTCTCTGATTGCTCCAGGCCTGGCCTGGCAGAAGCTGTTCCTGGGAGGAGGCAGCTCTGAGCTCTGAAGGCAGTCGTGATGTCGTGCTCGGGTATTTCGATGTTAAATACAATTTCCACAGCGGCTTTCTTGATTTGAGGTGTGAGTTTGATGATGCCACAGCCCAGGCTGCCCAACAAAACCACACAGCCCTGCAGATTGACAAGTGTTGGTTATCCTTAAATAACTTCCTCTCCTCACCACTTCCACTGCTGAAGCAAGAAGATCCAAGCGTTGACTGATTTCCAGGCAGCCCCAGTGGTGGCCCGTCAGCAATGACTGACCTGAGCCAAAAGGCTCCTGTTGATGTCAGTGGTTTCTGGGAATGCTGCCTGCGTGTTTTTGTTCCGGGATTTCCCTCTCTGTCCATGCCTGGTTGAGCTCTGACTTCACTCAGGGCAAAGTTTACAATTTTGTGTTTAACAAAAGGTGCAGTAATTAGTTCCCACCCTAAGCACTCTCATTTTCCTTTTCCCATTTATGTACTATTTAGCCTCTTTCTTTCCTTAGAAAAGGGAGGAAAAGGATAACAGATCATTTCTGAGCAGATAAAGGAAATATAACTTTTACTTTAAAAAAAATTCTATGCATCAGAATAGTTTTTATATTGTCTAAGGGTTTTACCAGGATACCAGGAACTCTGGAGGGAAGGGTAGGCATAAGGGGAGAGAGAGCAGAAAATAGGTTTCCTAGCCTAAAGAGAGAAATCCAGACTGCTGCCTTTGGCATGAATTTGAATATTGTCAAGGGCATCTGGAATATGTTGATAGCTGTTCTCCTTCTCATAATTCTGAAAATCTGCTAATGATGTGGCACAGATTTGCCACGGGCCGTGTCTGCCACGTGCACACCCAGCCTTGGGAAGGGGACTGAGACATCAGAGCTGTGTTGCTCTCCTGGCAGGGTCAGCACCAGCTCCCTGTTACTCAGGAGAAATTCTTCAGACTTGAACCAGATTAATGAAAAGAGAAATTGCTCTGAGACTAAAAAAAAAAAAGCTTTACACCCATTGCAGTACTGTGGGGGGTTGTTTTTGAGCGATTACAGCTCGTCCTTTCAATGCCTTCTGATTCCAGGCAATGATGGCATTTTAAGATAAATAAAGTGTTCATAGCTCTGCTTGTTATTGAAGGACTTTTATTATTGCTGATGTTACATGAAAAAGGAAGTTATTAAAAAAATGTGGCACTAACAAATTGAAGCCCCCAGGGAACTGTTGCCTGAATGGGATTTTGATTGGAGTTCAATTTAATTGGCCATAAATCTTCTCTTTCCTGATTTACATTCTACTTCAGACCAGTCTACCAAATTCATGATAATCAGGTTTTCATTTTTCTCTATTGAGCAAAATACTCTGACATGAGCATAAACAGAAATATTCCTTCAGCAAGGTGACCTTGTTCTTGCTTGCACTGTGCTGGTAATTGATTTAATGCCTCCTTACCTATAAATTGGGCCTCTTTCTGAGGCATGTCCATCAGATTTCGAGGTAATTGGTTAGCATGGTTGTTTTTCTGACTGCAAGATATTTCTCATGAACCTCTAGTACAAGATAATTTTACCTCTAGGATCATTTTACTGACATGATGGAATTAATTCAGCAGGCAGACATACACTGGCTCTGCTGCAGCTTTGAATGCACCTATGTGCATTTCTTGGAGAAATTTCTTGTTCCAGCCTGGTGTAAATCTGCAGAGTTGTAGAGCCCAGTAATTTCTGTGGAGTTCAATTTTGCAGAAGAAAAAGAAGCAAAGTTTTCCAGGCACCTTGAGGCTCCTGGCCCACATCCCCTGCTCTGAGTGCTGTGTACCACAACACATCACAGAGCTGTGTTGTCCTGTCCCCTCTGCTACTCAGCTCTCCTTCCTTTACCCAAGGTTGCTTTCTGTGATTGCTGGTTTAGATTTGTGAGGAGTTTTCCTTGCCCTCCACTCTAAGAAGGCTTCACTGGGTGAACTCTTTAGGGAAGTGATACGTGTGGGTGGATGAGTAAGAGGTGAGAACCAGGTGGGATCAAAGGAAACAAAATTGTCATCTAATTCTGATTAGATATCCAAAGCCATAAATTCACTTGCTGCTCTTGCAGTCTCATTCATGGGAATCTCAGTGAAGTCCTCAGCTGCTGCAAGGAGTGGGTAGGAAAGGGGAGGGAACCTGCATTGAGATGTAATCATCATTATTGAGATTGGAGAATATTTGAGTTAAATGTTTTTCCCACTGTTCTTATCCCTTGTGCTTCCTCTGTGTTTCTAACTCATGTAGAGACTTCGTTATATTGCTCATTTAACCACTTCCAGCACTACTGGGATTGACAGGTTGAGTTTTCAGCAATCTCACAACTTCATAGGCTGTAAATTGAATGTTTTAGGGCCTGGTGGAAAGGTGATAAGAAAGTTACATCTGCTATCACTTTCCTAATTACACCATCATCAAATACATTGAGTTTGTTAATGCCAGGCACTCTTGCTGAAAATACGTTTATAACGATGGCCTTGGCAACTGGAAGCAATTACTTTGCTGTGGTTCTCCTTTTGTATTCTGAAACACCAGAATTCTTTTCTCTTCTTTCCCCTTCTTCCCTCCCTACAAAGAAGCAGAGAAAAATCTGAATTTTAACTTGTTATGATTATCTTCTGATTTTTTTTTTTTTTTTGTCAGCAAAGATGAATAGCTGGAAAATTACTGAAAGTAACGTAAAGAAAAATGAGCATCTGCCGCTGAAGTTTTCTGCTGAGCTCAGTGCTATTTGGGGCTTGTGTGACAGTGGCGGGCAGGTACTGAGGCTGATGAGACCTCAGTGTGTCTTGTGCTGTTCTGACAGGGCTGTGGACAGGGTTTGTTCCCCATATAGTGATGGCTGGGTAGTAGACCTGGTTACTAAAACTGATCAAGATGTTTTCCCAAAATGTTTTATTGTGAGCTGTCTTCCTTTAGTTACGGTTTTGAGGATTGTTTTATCAGAAAATATTTTTGCAGGATTGAGATAGGACGGGAGATGTCTCCTATCTTGATTCCCAACTCACTCTGGATTAGGTATGTTTGTTAAAGTCTGTGTCTTGCCAAATTAATGCTTGACTTGGGTCTCCCATACCCTTGGTTTGTCCCCTGCCCATGCTCCCTGAACGCTGACTTGCTTGGGTGACACTGGAGCCTCCCCCATGGCACAGATGGATACCCTAGCCTCCACACCTTCCCTTACCATGTCTAGCTCCTGTAATTCTGCTGGGAGATTGTCAGAAGCTTGTGCCTTTCATCCCTGGAGTGGGAAGGCTTTTATTTATTTGGTTAATCCAAAAGTTAAGTGGGTGGGAAGATAAGTCGGCAGCGCCATTCCCTTCATCACATGGTACCAACTCTTGTTTCCCCTAGAGAGAGGCAGAGCAGATGGAAGGCAGAGATGAAATGAAGATCAAAAGTAAACAGTGTGATTAGGTTTTTGATAAAGGATAAAACACTTATCACATCAAAGGCTCTGAAAACCACATTAAATGTTTCCTGAACATTTTGTGTCCACGTAAGCATTAACTGTGCTTGCCATGGGGACACTTGTAACAGCAAGTGGTGGAGCTGGGGGATGCAGGTGGGTATTTGCCCTCGTGGCTGTGCTGCAGGTCCCCTGGCTGGCCCAGGAAGGCAGAGCTGGCATCCTGCAGCTGTCCTCTGGCACCTTGAACCTCTCTTGCTGCAGATCAGCAGGCCCACATGCATGCTTAGAACTCCTTTAAGCCTCCTCAGTCTTCCAGGTCTGGGCACTGGTTTTCCACAGATTTCAAGGCACTTGCAGATGTAGATAGGTGTGGAGTTTCTGGGTAACTTTTCTCTCAAGCATTGGTGATCCTTCGGTTCCATGCTTTAGCTCAGTGAATCCAGTCCTGAAATATTTTGTGTAAGCTGCATTATTGGTAGTGAGAAGTGCCTATGTCTTTTTTTATCACTGTGTTGAAATACTGGGCAGTGCTGGCCAGTGAAGGAAGATATAAAGGTGTATCTTGCCATTATTTTTTAAATGGTCTGCTGATTGCTCTGGCCACTGCTGGTGGACATAGAATTTTGGTGAAATTAACACAAAATGTTACCAGCCCAGCCCAGCAGCATTTGGTGTTCCCTTTTCCAGGTAGTGCTGAGTCCAGTTTGCCTTTCTTTCAAATTTATCACCTTGTTTTTCTGTAGGCAAGGAAGGAGGCACATGCCCTGCTTTCTGCCACATGGGAGGTTCCGTGTAACAGAGACCAGGCCCAGAAACAGTCTACCTTTGAATTTTCTTTTTAATTTTTTTAGCCAGTGCAGAAACGTGTTCCTATCTCCTGGTCTCAGCCCTTCAGAGCACAGAGGTAGTTTAAATGCTGTGTGTGTGCAGCCACATGTATCATCAGTCATTTTGCATGTTGGGGGTGGAAGTTTGCCCTTCACTAACATCTCACCATCTCACTTCCTCCAGAGCAACATTTATCAACTTAAATTGGCATCAGATTTGCTTCTGAAATGAGAGAAATAGCAAAACATTGTGTGTTGAATTGGATGAAAATTCACAAAGCACCTGCTGAATGTTCACATGCTTAAATCTCATTACTTCAGGTTAAGTCCAAGAGGTTTTCAAGTGAGGTTTTGAGTCATTTTTACCACATTTGACCTCTTGCACTGATTAATCCAAGATCCCACTTGAAGCAGGGCTTGAAGTTTGCTCAGAGTCTTGTCTAGTTGAGTTTTGAAAACCTCCCAGGATGGAAATTGAACATCCTTTCCAGGTCCCTCTGCCACAGTGCTGAGGGGATGATTTTCTCTTCAGCAGGAATTTCTCTGCTGCAGGCTGGGAGTGCTGCCTCTCATCCTGCCACTGCTCTTCAGGGAAGGGTCTGCCTCTGTCTTCATCCAAAGAGTTCAATAAGACAAATCTCCTTGGTTGTTTGCTTGTTTGTTTTCCTCTCAGTGCTTCCCTTGTTTCTGTATTCTGTGAGTGATTGACAGCACAGCATTGTCTGTGTGTTTGGGCTCTTTCAAAGAAAGATCTTGTTTCTATCTAGTACTCTTGAAAAGAGAACTCTGGAAATGTATGAACAGAAGAAGGAATTAGGCAGTGTGAGCAGAGAAGTCCCTGTCCTGAATTCACGTCTGCCAAATGCTAATGTTAGTTATTTTTGGGCTTAGAAGTGCAAGAGGCTTTTATCCTTTGTACAGCTGGCCTCATCCTGCTGTGAATGTAACATAAAAGGGAGCAAAAGGCATCTGTTGAAACCTGCATGTCTTCTTTGGTGGCAATCATGCACCAGCTCATATATGACACATGCCTTTCCTGAAAACTTGAGGTTAGATCAGGAACTTAATAATAGAAAAGTCAAATTTAATTTCTTGACAATACCAGAGACAGATGTCTCAGTGACAGTTGTACAGCTGTTTTATTTCCTTTTTAAAAATGTACTTTTTCTTAAAAAGCATTACCATGTATTTCAACAAGATTTCTCATTTAATAAGATGCAAAAGTTTAGGCAATATCCTGTTTAGATGGTTTCTATCTGATAATAAAAATGGCATTGACAGTGAGAGATTGCACCGAATAAATCATTAGTTGTGAGTTCTGCTTTATGCTGCAGCCAGGATGTGTCCTGTAAGTTCACAGCTGTTCTAACTTTTTCTTTTCCTCATCTAGACAGCTGTATGTCCATGAGATTTATTTCTTGATCTGTGTGGACATGAAATCCTTCTTGGGATTATTGCCATAGAAACAAGGCATAACATAGAGCGTGTTAGAAGTAACAAATGGGATTTGGCAGTCCTTCCCATTTACTACACAGAGTCTGAGCTATGTGCTACAAAAAGCAGCAATTACTTGCTCTCAGAGCTTTATTAACAGGCACATCTGCACATCCATTAGAACTAGATGCTTCAACTTCCATTCTGGCTGGGATGACATTTACATATTCTGGTCCTTAAATGAAAATCCAACATCTAGTTTATTTTCCAGTCAAGGTAGGAATTGGTCAGGTTTGACATTTTGGTTCCTTTTTGTAGGTTGCAAATCCCAGAGGCAGCCCATGTGAGCCTCCCAGGAGGAGATAAGGGATGGAACTGCTGGCTCCAGGGAACGCTCCCTCCTTTGAAGGATGAAGTCACCCAAGTTTTGCTTGTAAAGCCTGATCTCCCACGGAGCTGGGACTCAGCTCCCAGCCTCTCCCAGGGTTTCACACCCTGCCTTGCTCACAGGAATGATTCCCTTCTCCTCGGTGGCCCAGGGTGGCTCTGAGCTGGGGGAGTAGCTGGGCTGTACCAGGCAGGGAAGGGTTTTTTGCAGGAGTGAGCCCAACAAGCTGTACCTGGAGCTGAGGCTGAGCTGACTCGGTCACAGCACAGCTGCTGGTATAACGTGGCAGAGACAGGCAAACTCCAAATTCTAAGCAAAATCCGTGGGTCAGCTCTTGAAATGGTATGGGATGGTAAAGAGGCAGAAAAGCAGAGGAACAGAATACAGAAAAGGGCAGAGGGATGTATTAAAACCCAAGGTGTGTCTGCTGGCTGTGTGTGCCCAGCAGCTCTGTGGCCTTGGGCATTCTGCCATGGGAGGTCAGTGCTGGCTCAGTGGGGCACAGGGTGCAGATCTTGCTTGGCTCTGGTGCTCTTCTCTTATCTTTTTCCTATCCTCACTTTTATGAGGTAAAACCAAACATGAAAACAAATAGTCAGGTCACAGAGGGGTCCCTTGCTCTGGATGATGCATTTGCAGACCTGGAAGGGAGCATGCATTGTTTTTTTCCCATCCATATCCTATAATGCTGCCTCTAGCTGAGAGGAGCAGCTTCCAGGGGGGATTTCAGAGGCAGCTGGAGATGCTTTAAAGCTCTCAGGGCAAAATCTCTCATCCCTCTGCAGCAATTCAAAAACAAAACAACTTTGCTAACAGGAAGAACATTCAAAGCTGATTGTAAACCACAAAATCAAGATGAAACCTAGAAGGCAACCTGAAAAACCCAGATAATTGAAATGCAGGGATTTGAATCTGGGCTATGTGCTCAGAGTCTGCCTGGCCTTCTTTTCAGAAGTGCTGAGGACTGAGCAGAGCATGTGAAGGCGATGAGTGCTCAGGATTTTTTTGAAACATTTATTTAGTACCTAAGTATAGATCTAGGACTGACTAACTTCAGGCTCCAAATATAGTTCAGGTGTCTGCCTTCTCACTCTTCCTCATTTCTCTTTTCCTTGCTATTTAATCTCTTCATCAGCTCCCACATTCTCTGTTTCCTCCAACTCCCTTAACTTTTCCATCCTCCCCCAGCTGACTTCTGCTCCTATCTCCTCACTCACTCTGGCACCTCTGCTGTCCCATGGGAGCCACAGGGCATTCTCCAAGGTCCATCCCAAGCAAGCTCTGGGTGACACCGCTTTTCTCTCCCTCACACCCTAAATTCTCCCTGCCTCGTTCTCAGGAGGGCAGAGGTTCAAACACACTGCTTCATCCTGTTCAGGAACCTGCTGAGGTTTAAGTCCCAAATATCTCTCCTCTCCTGTGTGAGCCTGACCAGAGATGGCAGTGAAAAGGGAATCATCACAGACACCCTTGACTGGAGGGGAGCCCAAAGTGGCTGCCATCACTTTGTGCCCCAAAAGCATAAATCAAAATGTTCCGTTTTCTGTGCTCTGCCCATTGCAGGTGTGATCTGCCAGTACCAGCAATGAAAGAGGTTATCAAGAAGGGATCATGTTAATTTTGTGACAGGAAGCTCTCATTAGTGGCTGTGCTGTTCCAATCAGCCAGAAGACAGATGTGGCTGTGGATCTGATGGATCTTGTGCCTGTCTCTGTTGCAGGAAGGCATGCCCCAAACGCTGACTTCTACCAGTATGTTTACCCCATGTGGCTTCAGCCCTCATCTACATACTTCAAAAGAAGGTGAACAAGGAGGACTGATCTTCCAGGATGGAAACCTTACCTCAGCATCTCTGGATGCTCTAATCCAGCATCTGATACCTACCACTGATTACTACCCTGAAGTAAGCAATTCACAGTATAATAAATGGTTTAATTTTGATGAATTGGGGCAGCACTTTATGCAAAAGTGCAAATGTGTTAAATTTTGAATTAAGAGGGCTCATTTAAAAGCTGCATACAATTAAAGCTTGGTAAATTGATGCATTGCTTTAAATGCTGTTTCACTGCTCTATAATTGTTCCCATGAAAAAGCAGATCCCAAAGATGATGCTGCCTTTAAATAAGGGTAGCGGGGGGAGCTGTCGTGGTGATGAATTAGTGATGTAGCAGTTGGAGCTTTTCAAAAATAGCAATGCTTCCCAGAGAGGTTTAGTGGAAAACTGAAGCAAAAAGCTCCCAAGTCTGAACTGGACTAAATTAGCTGAATTTCAGTGGCTGCTGAAGTCATCCAGGTTTGCCTGTATGTACAGAGCATTCCCTTGGTGATGACAGAGATGCTTCTTCTGGTGGATTTATAATTTACCTGGCACTGTATTCACAACTTTGCAGTCACTGAACAGCACAGTCCAGATCCTAATCCTTGCTCCATCAGTGGAAATCAAGTGTTTTCTCACCAAGAGTGTGAGGATCTAAACTGGAAGAAAGTTTATGGTCCTGCAAGCTATTGACTTCCCTGGATTTTGCACATTCTCAGTGGAATTCAGACAGAGTTTGACTGGAAGACTTTTAAGTGCTAATATAGCTCCATGGCTTGTATTTCAAAGCACAGAGGAGCATTGACTTCTGGGTACTTGAGGAGACTGGGGAAGTTATCAATGCAGAGCAGGCAGCATGTTTTAAATTACCCAGAGCTCAGTTTCTGATCAGCTAAAAATAAGTAATAAAGAAGCATCTCAATTAAAAAAAAAAAAAAAAAAAGGAACAGAAAGGCAATAAAAATAGGTAATGGACAGATCAGGCTGTGAGATTTTCATTATAATGTATGATATGTAATATTATACCTGCTGCTTGGGAGCATGGCTAGGGCTGGGGGAAAGGAGATAATTCAGGTGCAAGGATGCAAGGAGGGGTCAGGATGCAACAACTGCGACTTCATGCATGTATTTTAAATTCACTGCTGGAATAATTTGAATAATCCAAGGATTTATCCAGCAGACCTGCTTCCCACAGCTTCACAGATGTGGAACTGTATATGGTATGACCTGGCTGATAGAAATGAAATTTGGGGAGTTAATAGAAAAAATGAAATATTGCTTCAAATAGGCTGGGTGATATCTGCAGGGCAATAGCAAGATGTGGCTGATGTGGGAGTGTCTGCAGCTCCCAGCCCAGTACAACACAGAGATTCCTGCCCATTTAGCTTTACAGTCTCCAGCATCCTGGCTGTGCTGTCTCCTGTACCTGGGCTTGCTCCTGCACACTCTCTTCGCTGGATGTTGCCCAGGGCTTAGGCAACCAAGGGCTGAACATGGATGCTGTGGAGGAAGGAGATGCTGCTACCTCCTGTGCCCAGTGTAACCAGTTCCATATTCAGGGTCAGGAATTGTTGTCTTTTATATAAAAAAGTCTTGCCAAGTAGAAATGAAAACCTGTGAAGTTCAGGGCTTTACAGTCAATATCACCCACTGTGTGGCTGCTTACAGTAAGTCTACTTGTCTTTCTCCTGCAGAAAGCCTATATCTTTACATTCCTGCTGAGTTCCAGACTCTTCATCGAACCCCATGAGCTTTTGTCCCGAGTTTGTCACAAGTGCATTGAGCAGCAGCGGCTGGATGACCCCGTGCTGGACAAGGTTAGTTTATGTTTACAGCAGAAATGTGAGGTATTGTCAATGGGTAGAGGATTCTGGGGCTCTGGTTTGTGTGCCTTGCCTCTCTTTAGATTGAATGAATCTTTCTCATAAAGGATTTGCCACTGAGATCCTGCCATTGAGGCATCCTGGTATCCATGTCTGAGAGCAATGCTTCAGGCAATAGTCACTTCAAATCTTCTAATTTTCCCTTTCCCCCTGTCTCAGTCTTCCCAGGTGACTTTCCTTCTTTAAGGCTCTGGGGAAGCCTGCAGGATGCAAGGAGGTAGGACATGACCCTCACACACTGTTGAGTGCAGATGTCCACACACCACTCTCTCTCCCATTTTTACTTAATGTCTCTGCCCCTTTGCTTTCTTGCTCCTGGTACAGTAATATTTCCTCTTGGCCTTTCCTGCCACTTTGAGCACCATGTAACAGGGGGCAGGTGCCCACCACCTTCCTGCCCTCTGCCCTCAGAGCAGCACCCAAGGGGCACCAGGAATGGGCAGGAGCAGCAGTGGGGCCCTGCCAGGTGGACAGAATGAGAAAATCCAAGCTGTTCCTGCCTCAGCACTGTTCCCACTTTGCCCCAGGGACTGTGCAGCCTGGTACAGTGTGTAGCAACACATGTGCATCCTCTGGCAGTGCCACAGACAGTGCAGGGGTGATGGATGCTGCTCAGTGTTGGGCTCTGCCCAAGCTCTCCCTGCTGCATTGATGAACACTTCTTTGGTACATTATCTGGAGCAGGAGATGCACCTTCAAAGCAGTGGAGGGGAACAGAACATGCATTTGTTGGAAATTTCCAGAAACTCCAAAATTCTGAAATTGTTTTCAAGATCATGCTTTCCAGCTTTGAAACTGTGAGTTTGGTGTCAAATGCTATCACCAACATCTGACCATGTATGTGCTTGTTTTTGCACAGGCAGCTGGTTCCATGAGTAGCAGGAGCTCTGCCTTCACTGTGAAGAGCCATTCTCCAGAATGCTCAGCAGTCCCAACCTGGGTTACCCATACAGTCAGTGTTAATAGAAATATCTGTATGGGATGAACCATGCAAAACAAGTTTTCTAAGGTGTGAGGTTCTGTTCTCCAATTCTGTGACAGATACAAGTTTGGAGGATTAAATGTGAGCATTGCAAAGTTTTGCTGCTCGTTAAACTTTTAAGAAATGAAAAACACTGTCTTACTATGAAGACTTCTTATCTGCCTGAAGTTCACCTGGGTGTTGTAGCAATACAGGCCGGTGGGACACAGCTGATTTTGTGTTCCCCAGAGTGCAGCTGATTTTGAAACTTTGTGCAACCTGCCATCCAATGTCCTGTGACTTGCACAAAGTCCTCTCCATCAATTCATAATGCAGTTTACACAGCTGGAGCAAATGTCTCCCCAGACCTTTGTAGTTTCCAATAAAGCTTTCCCTTTAGCAGCCACCTGCTGGTCTTTGAGCCTGAGCTTAATGCTAGCTGACAGCAGTTATTTTTAGAGATGTGGTTCATTGAAACCTGTTGTTGGTGGAAAGCTGAAATATGCATTTTGACCACCTTGGTTGAAAAACAAAGAGCCAGGGAGCTTAAGAGTATAATTTTTCCTGATTACAGGGTACACTTCAGCTGCAGTACGTGGGGATGCAGAAGAAGGCTGTTTGTTTCTGTCTGTGTCTTCTGTAAATAAAAATGCAGTTTGTTTTTTAACACCATTTCCTTTTCACATAACAGAGGATGAAAGCTTTGGGAGCAGCCACACTGGCTGTCTTTTGAGATAACACTAATGCACCAGTTGTGCCATTCCCTGCATTTCCCTCCTTGCCCCATCCTGGCTATTTCCACTGCCACATCCTCAGATAAATCTCCACCAGAAGTGGGCATCAGCTGGATGTTGTGTGAGTGTCTTTGTCCCATCATGACCTTGAGCTCATGTGGGAAGAAAGCAACATTACCAGCAGCCCAGGTAAAGTTACAGAAGTGCTGCTGTTTTGTTAATCTTTTTCTTCATTGTGCATCTGGCACTGGCCACTAAGCAGTTTTTTTCATACAGCCAGAAAGCAAAGGAGCAAAAAACCTCTTTGATGGTCAAGAAATTAATTGCAGATTTTCAGAGAAGGATGAAAATATAGAAGAGTTGTAAGTACAAAAGGGAAGAACAAATGGTTTGAATCAGCAAAAAGGCCAGATGTTTTAAAAAAAGGTATAAAGGTTGCACCAACAAAATGTCCATCCAACCATAAATAGGCCAATTGCATGTGCAGAATACTTAAATCTGCATGTAAAACAGGCAGTTGTGCATGCACCTGAGTTCTGGTACATTTTGCATGCCAAAATGTATTATTTGTGCACCACACTCTTTGTATGCATGTGTGCAGGTTTTGCAGGTGCAACACAAATGCCTTCTTTGAAAACCTGGCCCCATGTTCAGTGACACACACAGTGAAAGACTTTAATGAGTAAACATGTTTCAGTCCCTGAGCATCATTCCATGGTTTGCATTTCAGGCTCGAATCAGAAAATTTGGACCCAAAATCTTACAACTGCTGACAGAGTGGACAGAGACATTCCCCTATGACTTTCAGGAAGAGCGGATGATTGGCCATCTCAAAGACATGATTCACAGGATAGCTCCATGTGACGAGGTGAGGATGCCTGACTTGGGATGTTCTGCTGATACATGAAGTTCATTTTCCCACTTGGTTCCTCCTTTTCCTCTCTTTTCTGCATTCTGCTCCATGCCTCTTCCTGGATACTCCCAGAGTTCATTTCTCCAATAATGTAAAAACCTCTAGTATCTTCCCTGAAAACCACATCTCTCTTTAGGGGCTCCTGGGGCAGTGAGCATTTGAGTTTATGTCCTGCACATCGAATTGTAGGATAACAACATTCCCATTTTATAGAAGGAATAGCATAGAGTCAGTGTGCTGGTGACAATTCAAATTGCAGCAGAGCTGTGATCTCCCAAGTTACAATCATAGAATCACAGACTGCTTTGGGTTGGAAGGGACTTTAAATTCCATCTTGTTCCACATCCCTGCCATGGGCAGGGACACCTTCCTCTAGACCAGGCTGCTTCAAGCCCTGTTCAACCTGGCCTTGAACACTTTCAAGAGTGGGGTATCCACAGCTTCTCTGGATCCAAGTTCTTATATTTAAAGAAAATACTAATATTAGTGGACATGTAGCTTGTCTGGGAGCAGGGAGGTGGCAGAAGACAGCAGTGTGTGGCCTGCTGAGCACAGAATCAGGCTAGAGGTCTGTATGGTCCTGGTGCTCAAATATGTGAGCTCTGTGTGTGGCACAGTGGCTCACAGTGAATGGAGCTCTGGGAGACCTGCTTGCAAATTCAGGTGGGTGAACCCCATAAATTAATTCGGAAACATTAAAAAGGCCACAAAATTCATGAAAGTAATAAGCAAATAGTACACTGAGAGTCTCTAATTACTTCTAGGTTAACCATGGGATATGGAAAAATTCAGTTCCACTGGCTACATGAAGGCCTGGCCTCGAGCCACAGAGGGGTGCAGTCCAGTAGAACAACAAGAACATACCCATGAGGATGAGAGAGAGGAGTGGAGAGAGGACAGAAGGAATTAGCAGGGCTGCAGCACAACAGAAATGAAATTGGGCTCTCCTATGTGCATGAAATATGTCCTAAATGGAAACAGCTGCTCTTGGCCTGGGCTGGCAGCATGTCTGGCACTTCCAGGGAGCTGTAGGCTGGCATGGATTGACTGGGCTGGGCAGCCCATGGGAGAGGAGGGGTTGGACAGGGAAGCTGTGAGACATGGTGGAGGTGAAGGCAACAAAAAAACTCAGAAAGAGCTGAAGTAGCTTTAGTTCCATTTACCAGAGTAGTAGAATTCCCTCAAGGAAAAGAGGCAATGGACTTGCTCCTGGCCAGCCACAGCAAAAGATGCCTTGCAGCCCTTCAGCATCAGAAATGAGGGAAATCCATGCAGACCCACTAGAATTGTGTCCGCTGGAGAGAAGGAGCCAAAGGGTGGAGAGCAGGGACTTAGCATGTGCTCTTTAGCAGCAGCAGTTGCCCTGGTGAAGAATCATAAATTAATCATAAATCAACTTTCTGCATGCAAAGCAGTGGTTTATGTGCCTAACCTGAGCAAGCACTGCACACCTTTGCTCTGGAGCGTGCACAGCTGTGTACAAATCCTTGTGGGTGCCCTGGGGGGCCTCAGACTACATTAGTTTCAAATCACTGTTTTTCAGATATTACTAGGTGCTGTAATTGCAAGTGATTATGCCTCAGCAAAATCAATAATTAATTTAAGAAACAGCTCATATCCTCCGAATGCAAATTTCCTTTTTTTTAAGGGACAGCACTGAAGAGTGATGGTGACCATTAGTTTTTTGGAAGAAACTTGTTCCCATTGTGAGCCACAGAAGTTAAAGACTGAAAGATTTGTGATGTCATCCAGTCCATGTAGGTCAGTGCAGGATTTTCCCCTGCAGTGTCTGCTCCTCTTCTTTGTAGAGTCCACTTTCTAAAGGCTGTGATGTGCTTATAAAGGTGTCCATGCTGAGAAGCATTTCTTAGTAAGTGCTGTGATTTGCATTTAGAGTTAGAAATTTTAATTAAAATTTGAGCTCCTAAGCCACCTGCTGAGGCCTGCTGTCTTCAGAGGAACTTTCCTAGTTAAGAACGAAACATTTTCTTTAAATATTAAACAGTAGTGTGCTTCTTTTGACTGTTAATGTGGCAGTGAAGTGAAATTGGTTGATAAGTCCAGCATGCAGCCCCTATACAGTGGGGGGTCACTTTGTGGCAAGATAATTACCAGCACGCTGAAGGTAATGAACAATGTTGTTTTCAGTTAGTGGATGTAGTTTAAAGAAGGCAGGAAAGGCTTTTAGAAGGGCAAAAGCAGGATTTTTTTATTTTTGTTAATTTCTTTCTCAATGTGCACAGAAAGGCTTTCTAAGCAAGGGTGCACCCAACTGATTTCCATTGAGTCTCTTCAAGAGCTGATTTCTGTGTAATTGTTTGTGTCCTTTAACTGTGTCTCTTTTTTCATTCTTTATTAGGTGGTTGGCTTACCTGAGTTTTTGTTTACTGTTGTCCATATCTATTTTTTGTGCCATATTCCCTACAAAATTAAGTGAAACTAGATCTCTTGATAAAGATTTCTTGAAAGACTGGCTAATATGCATGTCTTTCAAGCAATTTTATGCAGCTTTTTGACTTTTTGTCCAAACTATGAAGAATTTGATGCTGCATAGACATGGCTGGTCCAAGATTTTTCGTCCAAACTCCTTTTAGATAGAAGAGCTGGGTTTCCAGCCAAGTTCTTTTAGCCAGATGTTTTTTATTCATTAGAAGGCTTGGCTTTCAGTGCTGTCCCCTCACCCCCAAAAAACTGAGTTTCCCATTTACAAAATAAGTTCACAAAATGCCAAATAACTCCCTATTTTTCACTGAAAAATCACACTGTGTTCACAGAGCTTCATAAGCTGTGTTGGGATTTGCAAACACTTCTGGATGTAAAACAGAGAAATATTTAGATGGTGGTCAGTAGTTTGGGTCCAGAACAGTCTTTGTTAATCAAAAGTGTGACCATCTGTTGACATGAGGATTTTACATGAAGAAGGCCTTTCTTGGAGCTAATATGCATCAGTAACAAATAAAAACTGAAGGTTTGGGATTTTCCTCAGTCAATTTTTACTCCATCTATGGGATTTGATTCCAAATACATTGTGTGTTGTCATTCTCCAAGACATGTCCCTCCTGCCTTCTCTTGGTTCTTGCTTCATTTCAGACTTAACCGCTCTGTTTTACAAAAAAGAGCCTGACTTATCCTGCTTATTTGGTACATGTTCTAGCCCAGCTCAAGAGAGCATCTTCCTTAAGTGAAAGGAGAGCAATGGGAGTCCAAGAGAGCAATGTAAAACTTTTGTTAGAAAGCTGCATCAAAGTTTCAGAGTTATGGCAAAAGTTGAAGCACTTGGGATGTTCTAAAGGTCTCCAGCCTTTCATACACTGTAATTAAGGCAGAGTAGATGTGAGAAGTTATTCTTCACTGTGAAGTAGGAGGAGGTGCTATCTCCAGTGTGCAGATTCTGTGCAGCTGAGGAGATCAGTGACTCTGGTTTCTGGTTCTGTGAACACTTAAAACATGAGTGCTGTCAATGCCTAGCACTGAACACTATCCACAGCCTACAAAACTCTGAAGACAAGGCTGGCTCTAAACCATGGGATTACTTCCCAAAGGCTCACTTGAGCTGCATCTAGCTTGGGACATGACACAGGTGTGTTGTTCTTTGTAGTGAGCCAGTCTAGCCAAGGACATTTCCAATTAATCTTATCCTTAGAACCCATCCACCAGTTCTGTTATCTCAGTTTTGTGACGTCTGCATCTGTCAGCCCATCCTCCATGGCCAGAGACTCCACTCATTGTCTGTAAAGAGTTGCTCCAGCTCTGAGAACAACCTGGGCAAGTTGGTAATGATGATCCTGCTGAGCACATGGCTGTGCTTGGAATACAATATGAGCTTCCTTCACTAGCAGTTAACATTTGGATATTAAATACTCAAAGCTACACAACACTCCAGCCACTCCTGCTGCGTAGCAAGCAGCTGTGAGCTTCTTCTGCATTCAGGTCAAAAGGACGGAGAAATAACATTAGAAACATTTCTTATTCCTAATAAATAAGAGTTGACAAAGCAGCATTGACAGGTAGAGTTCTCAGCCAAAATATAGCTGACATAAAAGATAGGTGCCAAAAGCTGCTGTGCTCCAGAAAGCTGCAGTAACTCATGTGGTAGCATTGCCTCTCCTTTGAACCTGATGTTGGCAGGAATGTGGAGTATCAGTGCCAGCCCAACCCACCAGTCCTGCCTGCCTCTTCTCTTGACTGCAGTCTCTGTGTCCAGAGCACAGAATTGTAATTCAGCCAACTGGTTATTCTGAAATAGGCTTGTTGGAGATAAAATGGTAACCTGTTGCTGGCTTAGGAGTGAGTATTCTGCAGAAAGCAAAATTCAGCACAAAGAACCACTCCTATGTCACGTTTTCTGGGTGGCTTATGTTTCTCTCCCTATCTCTCCAGGCTTACTGGAAAAAGATGAATCAGCTTTTGCAAGCCCTGAATCAGAAGCTTGCAACCCTCAGCCATGGGCAAGAAGGGATTGTCAAGATCAGTACTGCTGTCTCTGATAAGCTGGTTGCCTTTAAAACTAAACCTCCATCAATTCAGAGAGAAATCCTGAGCGTCTGCAGTGACCCTTACACCCTGGCTCAGCAGCTGACACATGTGGAGCTGGTAAGTGGGAATGGTTCCCAACTTCTGCAGCCAGAGATGTTATTTTAAGCCATCAGCTGCTAAGTATTCCAGACATAACCAAAAAATGTCTGCACTGCTGCAGCCTATCCCATGTTGTATCAGCACTGCAGCAGGGTTTGGCAGGTTAGAGATGCTTGGGAAGCAAACTATATATCAGAGTGTCCCTATGCAGCTTGGAGCAGGTCACTGTACTTCAGCTTGCTTATCTGTGAAATGAGAATCCTATCCCAGCAAAGTCAGGTCCCAGGAATGTCACTTCTATAAGGTGCTCAGAGCCCCACAAGCTCTGCAGGAGCTATTGAAATGGCTGGTCATTAACCCTTTTATAAATTTGAAAGAAATTTTAGCAGTTCAAATCCATTTCTCCAGATGCATGAAGCAGTGGGTTGTCTAATGTGCCTTTCATCCTTCCCTTTGGGATTTTGTGCATGGACATAAGGGTGTGCAGATACCACCCCCACAAATTCCTGCTGTTCCCTCTCTGCTGGGCTGTAGTCTGCTCCCAAACAGGCTCTTGTGTGAGAAATTGCAGTGCTGAAGCCTTGGATGTGCTGTTGTGCTGCACACCCTTCTCCCAGGGTCAGGTCCGCCCCACAGACCTCCTGGATGTGCACAGAGAACATAAAACATTGCTGCCATCTGCAGATCTCTTGTTGCTCTGGTGCCCTGCTGCCTGTCCTCCTGTGGACTGCTCATCCTTCAGGGGAAGGATGGAAAAACAAAACATGAAATGCACTGTGGGTTGGAATGAGTATTAGGAAATCAGCCTTTGGATTTCTGAAAATAGTTCATATTCCATTTGTCAGGAAGTAGAATGGATAGTTTTCAGAACATGCAACTTTGGCTCTCTTTGTTTTATATAACTTAAGCCAGAGAATAGAAAACCTTTTGTGTGGAGTTTTTTCTTGCTTTTGCTTTTTTCCTCTTCCACAGCACGGCTGTCTTCCAAGGGGAAATTCCCTGTAATTGAGGCATCACTTCCTTTTTAAAACTGAAGCAGCTAGAGATTTTAATTCCACTGTACTGTAATCATTTCTCTCTACCTTCTCTTTCATTGCTCTGTCTGATACATCAAGTGCTCTGCACTGAAACTGTCTGATGCTTATTTGTTAGTAAGAATTATTTGATACTTATACAAAACAGTTATTGATTAGTAAGAGCCCTATACAGTTATCAGTGTTAAGGTGAGAGGCCCAGTGAAAAAGCATAGGACTAAACATAAAATTTTGCCTTGACCAGAATTACCATTTATTTTATTGTTGCTTGAGTATTCTAAGTTTGGACTGTTGGAATTCCAAAATACCTCCTCTGAAATACCTTTGTGGCCTACAACCTACTGAAAATATTTATTTTTCTAATAAAGATGTTTAAGGAGAGTGAAAAACCTATCAGGAAAGTCAGTGTGTTGTTGGAGCTGCCATGTTTTTTCAGGAGCTGCTGAAGGTGGCTTCTCTTTTACTAAGAGAGATTTGGATACTTTATGCTTGTTTTGCTTATTGCCTGGGATACTCTCCAGTGTAAGCAAAACCTTTAATGTGTTGTGTGCATCCTCAGTGCCTTCCTTAGCCAGGGACCCAGAGCCACCCCCCCGGGGCAGCTGCTGAGGGTCAGTGGGCAGGGAGCACCTGAGCAGAGGATGCTGTGAACTCCAGATAACAGCATTACTGCCATTGCAACAACTTGGCTTTTGAGTGATGCTGCACCACAGCAGGTCTGAGGGAGCACCAAACAGAACTGATGTCTGCTGGCTCCCAGATGAGGCCCTGTGCATCCAGTGTAGTGGAGGGGACTCTTACTGTGGCTTGTCAGTAATGAGACGTATTTATTCTAATTTTCATCTTTCTGCTGACATAGTTCTAATTGTTGGTATGAATTTTAATGTCCAGTTAGTTGGCTGTCTACCAGTTCAGTGACACCACTCAGAGCTGACAGAAAATGATGCTGTTTTATCAAGAGAAACAGAAGATATTCTGGGGTGCTTTCTTATTTTTCCCTCTCTCTTCCCACTCCCCTACCCTCAACAGGAAAGACTAAGTCACATTGGACCCGAGGAGTTTGTGCAGGCATTTGTACATAAGGACCCTCTGGACAGCACCAAGGTATGGTTTCTCCACATACGAAGTGTCTCCTGTGACCCCGGTTTGTCCAGTTGTGACGAGGTCCCCAGGACAGGGCCTGAGTCACAAGCTGACATGGGCCAGGCCAACTGGTGACCTGGATGCCAAAGGTACCAGGAAGATCCATGATTGTAGTTCTGCACAAAGAGCACCAAAATAGCTTGTAATGGTGAAAAGGTGGATGGATGGGTGGGTGGGTGGATGGATGGAGGAAACATGCAACATTGGGCCCTTTCCTCTCCTTGGACTTGTGGAGATTCTGCAGTTTTGTTTCAGGATGAGGGAAATAGGCAGAGATGGAGTTCCAGGTATTCTGGGCATTGATCACATTCCTTAGAAAGGAGCTCAAAGGCAGCAAATGTTTGTTAGAAACACAAGATGCCAAAACAGCCACAGTGAGATTTCAGCAACCTGGGCTTCAAGACAGCAAGGCTGATCACAGTGGGGGTAGTCTGGAGCTTTTCCTCATGCTCTGTGTGGTTGATTTAGAAAAGCTTCTGTGCCAAGATACAGCCCAGGGGTAGAGCATTGCACACAGAGTCACAAAAAATTTTAGGTTGGAAATGACCTCCAAGATCATTGACTCCAACCCTTAACCCAGCACTGCCAAGGTCACTACTAAAGCATGTCCCCAGTGCCACATCCATACATTTTTTGAACACTTCCAGAGATGGTGATTCCACTGCTTTCCTGGGCAGCCTGTTTCAATGCCCAACTACCCTTTCAGTGAATACATTTTTCTAAACCTCTTCTGGCACAACTTGAGGGCGTTTCCTTTTGTCTTGCTGCTTGTTACCTGAGAGAAGAGACAACCTCCTTCCATGGAGCTGTGGAGAGCAAGAAGGTTCCCCCTCTTTGTCTCCAAGCTGAGCTCCCTCAGCTGCTGCTCCTCAGATCTGTGCCCCATATCCTTCCCCAGCTCCTCTGCCCTTCTTTGGATGCATCTTTGGACAAAGTAGCACAAACCTTATGTGGATTCATATTCCCTGACCCATGAAGAATATCCCTGTCAAACACAGGGAGTTGGCTCAGGTCTGAATTCCCTCCAGCTGGAGATCATATTAAACATCTTTCTTGCGTGAGGGCTTCAAAAGGCTTCCCTCATGAATGTTTATCAAGCATTCTGAGCTGCAGATGGAAGATGCTTGGGAGGTGCTAAATATTGCTGCCATTTATAAAGCTTAACCTTTAAAAAGCAGTCTGTCTCCACTTTAGTGTTGCACATTTTTCACAAGTTTTGCCTTATTAGCTGTGGCTCTTATGCCCTGGCACAGGACAACATTTCTGAGATGGAAATACTATTTTCAGACCAAAACCTGGGTTTTGTGTAGTTTTTACTGTAATAGGAAACAAGAAACAGAGCACATGAAAAGCAGGTCCTATGGTTAGACTGGGGCTGATTTGGGTTCCCTTTGGGTTTTTGATATTTACATGCTGCTTGCTAACATTTACTTTTGAGATGCTTTAAAAATACCTTTTTATTGTGTTTTTAGTCTATTCATAAAGTGGCTCAGAATTTCAGTTCTGTTAGTCTTTTCTCCTCTATAACATGGTACTGTGATTTCTGTTCTTAAACATGTCTGTATATAGAATCACAGGTGAATATTTTCTTACTTTGAGTTACCTTGGGAATCATATTAAGCCACATTTCCAGCAGGGTTCTTAGTCGCTGGTTTACCTTACATAATATGGGTGATCCCATTGATGGATTATGCATTATGATTTTCCTCTTAGTGGCGTGTGTTTATGGTACCTCTGGGAAATGATAGGCCTAATAAAACAAAAATCAGTATTCTCTGGTACCCTCTAGTGGATGGTACTGAATGTTCAGACAAATCTCTGGAACTTTAGAGAGCTGAGTGTCCTAGATGGATTGTCTGAGAGTTTAAAGCTGGGCAAAGCACTTTAATTCTTACAATCCCAAGCAACATATTGAGGCTGTGTGAACTGACCTATCACTCCTCCGAAGTCAAATTTTCTGTTCATGAAAAAGGAACTGGAAGAATTCAGCCAAGTATCTGCTCACGTAGCCTGTATCAGTTATGGGAATTTATGTTAAATTTTATATAAATAAGTGAAGAATATCCTTCTTGTAATGGCTCTTATCAGTGAAGTGCCTCTGACATGTAAGTGACCTCTTCAAACATAGCCATCCAGGCAGAGCTGCTTGCTAAGAATCTGTTTTTCTGAAAACTCACTAAGGAAAATAGTGGGTTTTTTCCACAAAAAATCAGCCAGAACTGTGTTTTCCCTTGTTTATCTCTTGTACACTTCACTAAATTCTGGTCCCTCCCCTCCAGAAAAGGGCTGTTGGTGACTTTATTTGCTGAGGCGGAGGAAATCCTGGAATCAAAGTCACAAACTGAGCCTGCTGTGGAAGACTGTGCCTGTCTTACTTTGTCTGCATGTCCTTGTTGATGTCAGGATCCTGCAGTGCCTCAGCTGTTCATATCCCAGTGAACATGGGTCAGTGCAGACTCCAGTGAACACTTGCTGCAGGCAAAATGGGGCTGTTTTCTGGACACCAGTGTGAATTGTGCCGTGTGACACACCCAGGTATTCACAGGATTTTTAAAAGGGGCCCATAAATGCACAGTCTTCCATGAGCAAGAGAGAGATGTGGCCAGTAATTACCTTTGTGCAGTATTTATCTTAGTGATCTGGTCTCTGACTGGAACACAGTTATATCTTTCTCTGCTTTTTTCCCCCCAGACTTGTTTCAGTGAGCAGAAGAAGACAAGTAACCTTGAGGCCTATGTGAAATGGTTCAATAGACTCTGCTATCTCGTAGCAACAGAAATTTGCATGGTAAGTTACAAGTATGTGCCACGTTTTACCACATACCTGAAGTACCACTCTGAGATTTTATATTAATAAGCAATCCTGGGAATTTATTTCTTCTGACCAGCTAAGCATCTGATGGTAAGTTTTAGTAATGTTGCACTTGCAGAAGAGACCTGATAAATGACAAAATTGCAAAACAGAGGTGGTGGCTCACAGGGGAATGCACTGTTCTCTTGATGTAGTAGAAGCACAGTGTGGAATAATGAACCCTGCAGGGAAGGAGAGAGGAAAAAAATGCCTTGAGTTATCCTGTGAGATTTCTGCCAGCAAAGATTCTAGCAGAGCCATATTTGTTATCTGTCATCCTAAAGATCTGCTGGGTGAATTCCCACCGCATGGCTCTCTGTCCTGCTGCCCATTAGCATAGTTGTGGCTGTTGTTCCTTAACTTGTAGTGGTTTTAGTTTGTTTAACTTGGTGCCATCAAAATGAAATTAATGTTTTCCTCTTTGAAAAAGGTATGGAAAGGAGGAATACTAATAGTTTTAAGAGCCAATAATAGTTTATGAGCCAGCCTGTGACACAATAAGAGTTACCATTTGAAGATCATCTTTGGAAAAGATAGGGTGATTCCAGTCCAATTAAAATGTGTTTTTAACGTGGTAGCATTTGGTCTGGCCGTATTGCTGAAGGGATAGAAGAGGGGAAAGGGATTAATGCAATGAAACAAGCTCTTTCTGAGACAAAGATGCTGCTGGTACAGGGGTGTGAAATCCTGCCCTTAGGGAAGTCTGTGCTGGTGAGCCCACTGAGTGAGGGAGGCCAGCAGGAGCTGAGGCTCTGCTTCAGGGCTGCTTGGGCTGCCTGTTCCAGCACTGAGACAGTCACTGGGGCTGGGAATTGCCGTGAATTTCTTCGGTGTCACTGCAGTGAAAGCTTTGATTTCAGAGGCTGCCAGTCACCAGCATCCGCTGGATTGCTGGAACAGAATTAGGGCCAGTTACTGGAAGCAGATGGCCCAAGCTGTGCATGAAGCCACACTATGCATGGAACAAATGCTTAGGATGACCTCCAATTCTGCACATGCTCATTACAGATACTCATTTATTTTAACTTACAGCCTGCAAAAAAGAAACAGCGAGCCCAAGTCATCGAATTCTTCATCGACGTTGCCCGAGAGTGCTTTAACATAGGGAATTTTAATTCACTGATGGCAATCATTTGTAAGTACAGCTTCTAACTGGCTCTTCCATCAGCTGTCACAGATGAAAAAGGAAACCCAGCTCTTATCAATGGCTCTGTTTTTTTCTCTCTCACTCATAGCTGGAATGAATATGAGTCCAGTTTCCAGGCTAAAGAAGACTTGGTCAAAAGTGAAAACAGCCAAATTTTTCATTCTGGAGGTAAAAAATAAATAAATAAAAAATCCTGATGCATTGCTTGAATTATATCCAGGATATTTTTGTTTGGGAATTTTACATTATTATCCAGGTGTGAGGTGTCTGGAGACACATTTCACAGGCAGAGAGCCTGATTTTAAGCTGAAATATACCAGGAGTAGTGAGGAAGGTGTAAAGCTGGTGATATGCAGAGGGAATTCAGAGTACTCAAACAAATAAGAGGAATTTAAAAACCCCAAAGTATGAACCTAAATGCACATCACAGTGCTTCTACTGATGCATGTTTTGTTTGGCCATGGGCACAAAGCTGCATGTAAAGCTCCCAGTCTATACCTTGAGTGAAGGGCCAAGGCTGTATTTTGTATTGAGAATTCCAGAATTTGGCACACATGGAATGTGCAGTGCTTATTCTTCACATAAAAGCTCAGTAAGCTGTCAGTAGAAATATCAAAGGTATAAGCAGCCGTGGGCTGTAGACCTCTCATTGCATCTTTGGTGCATGGAGTTCTGCAGGCATCTGGGTTTTGAGATGGAGGCTCTGCTCTGCTCATGGTTTGCTACAGCTGAGTGTAAAATTGTCTTTAGAGGGCCCAGGCTGCTTTCTGACCAATGTGTGTTGTTTTGTGCATGTAGCACCAGATGGACCCTACTGGCAACTTCTACAACTACCGGACAGCGCTGCGGGGGGCTGCCCACAGGTCCCTCACCGCACACAGCAACAGGGAGAAGGTGGGTGTGACCACAGCCCCTCCACCTCCACACAGAGGGTGCATTTCTGCTGCCAGTCAGTGCCTCCAGCACTTGATGCAGATGCTCTCCTCCCTTCCCTGGGTCACCAGTGCAAGGCCTGTGTGCTTCAAGATGCAACCGGAAATGTAAAATGTGAAAAAAAAAAAAAAAAAAAGTGATTGAAAGAGTGTGGATAGGATCAAAGCAAATCTTTGTGGACTTGCTGTCTGACGTTGGGAGGGTTGGAGAGGGCAGGACACACAACATGGAGAGCTTTGTTGCAAGTGTCTCTACATCCCTGGAAAATTCACATTGTTTAGATTGAAAAACCTGATGGAACAGGTATTCCAGACTGAAAAGACTTTTATTTTGGTGATGGAGCATGAGCCTGGCAGAGGCAGGTGGAGCTGTGCTTTGTTACAGCTGTGCCCCAGGCTCTGGCACAGAAGCCACTATTGTGTGATGTGTGAGGTGAGATGGAGAGCAAAGGGCACAGCAATGGAGGCAAGGTGGATCTTCATTTCCATCAGGGAAAGATGATTTACCACAAGTCCTGCAAGGGAATCTAGTCTAAATCCATTGCAGCAAATTTGGGGTGATATTCTGTCCTTGTGAATTTTCATTTCATTTGGTTGTTGCTGCCATCTCAGTGAGCAAGAACTGAAGTGTTTTATCAGTGTTCATGGCAGATGTGGGGCTTTCTGACATGTCACTGATGCTGCAAAAATCAGACTGACAAGATGTTAAGAGTGTAGGATCCTCCTGGTTTGTGCCCCAATGTGTTTCTTGTTAATTTTCTTATTCCTCCATTCAATTCTTTATTTACTGGTATGTGAAAAAAGGTTTGTGTTCTATACTGCAATTGCCCACAGTCATAAATGGGTAATTTCTGCTGTAAGCATGGCAGAGCTAAAGTAGCTGCTGGATGAACAAGCACAATATGGAATTTAGTATTCTTTCACTAGAGGAGCCAGGCCAGATGCTAATCTCACACCCCTGTAAATTTGATGTAAATCTGCTGAAGCTAATGGAATCTCAAAGCATTTACAGTGAAATGAGATCAGCATCTGGTGGCAGGCTGACTCAGCTGCAATGGGAGTACACCGAGTTGTTCTGAAAAGCACTTCTCTATGCAAAGGAGAGATCATTTGGATGTGTGTGACTGGAAAAGCAATTCTTTCAACTCTCACACACTGCAGTGAGGACCTGTCAGTCTGAGATGCTTTTGCAGTTTAGCTCTTCTGCAGCCATCATAGATATTCAAGCCAGTTGCTTTATTGTTTGACTTAATTTCCTGTGAAGTTAGCAATCTCTGTCATATCTCTACCCCCAGCTGGTTAATACTGATGGCAGAGAGGTTATTAGACTGAAAGGAATCTATTTTACATCAGAAAAAGCCCATATTCTGTTTTCCTTGTGTAGAGAACATTAGTTCAGGAAAATGCTCCAGGATATGATTTGGTAGCTCATACTGGGTATTTTACAGTGTCAGATACAGCAGATCATGTAATGCTTTCTGTAGGATTAAGGAATTTTGTTCCTTTTTAGAAGCAAGATTATAATTTATTTGTTTTATTGAAATTGAACATATCCAAAAGAACATGATCACATCTTTTTGACAGAAGATGTTACATTTTTTTCTTGGCAAACTCATAGCAAAGCTTGCTCTGAAGAAAATTTTTATCTTCAAACTGAATTATGCTTGCAGAGGGGTGTAGTGGTTAGTAAGCAAATCTGGTTTTGCCTGTGCAGTTAAATGACCGTGACAGCTTCAAAATGAAGTCATTCCACTGGGAAACTCTGCATTGTACTCATGGCATAGCTCTGGCTTTGAAATGTTGGGAGTGTGTACAGCACAGTCCAGTGTGTTGTTGCTGTCTGATACTGTGGAGCAAGGACAAGTCAGATCTCATTAACTTTCTTCTTTCTGCAGGAGGCAATTGTCCTTCAGCACGTAGATGTGTTGGATGGCATGGAAAGGTGATAAAAATGGAGAGAAATACGAGTTTCTGGCACTAACCCAGGTTTTATGCTACCAAAGTGCCTGAAATGAAACCAGTATTAGGGTATAATCGTAATCACTTTTGTTGTTTTTCCTACAGAAATTTGGAGAGCAAAACATACATGGTAATATATTTTATTGGGAAAATAAATAGTGAGCAAAATACAATAGTTCCATGGAAATGTGTAGAGAATTGGTATCCTTGGGTATGTCTTTTCAGCACCTTTTGGATGAGATGAGAACGAGCTCTGCCATGTTCAGAGCTTACTGGGGGCTCTGTAGCTGTATTACCCTGGCATCCAGCCCACATTTGTGTAGCTTTCCTCTCAGCAAGGCTTTTCCTTCATGTTTAGTACCACTAATGGTGCTGACCTTTCTCCCAGGCAGTGGAGCAGGACAGAACAAGCTCACATCTGTCTGCAACAAAAATATGTAGACGGAACCTGGCAGTGATTTCTAGCTGGGATCAGTGTCTGGCTCTCTGTAACTTCCCACCTTTTGAGATCACACTGGTTACAAAGTCATCATCATTTTTGGTAGAAAACCAACCACATGGAGTGACTTGTATTCTTTACTGCAGGTTGACTGATCTAGTTTGGGTAATATGAAAATAAATCCTGAAACACACTTAGTTCAGTTTGACTAGAAATTGTTCCATGTGATCCTAATTGGAGGGCTCAGCATTTTGGGAGGATAAGGCTCTGCTTTGTTTTCATTCCTGAGTTGCATCAGTGGAATGTATCAGGATAAGTATCCAGTGGCTCTTGGGGCATCAGTCGAGGCTTTTTTATGGCTGTTTGCAGTGGCATTACAGAGTTTATCTGTGGCTGTCCCATAAAAAGGCCAGCAGAGATGCAGATTTTTTCAAGTTTACTGGGTGTGGTAATTTAGCTGGAACAGAAATTGGCTTCCATTTTCACAACACACACTGGCAGTAGCTTGTGGACTCCTTGCTTCAGTGTTTTCACTTCTATGGCTTGTTGACCCTCATTGGAGCATCACAGCATTGTAGCATCCCTGTAGACTGGAAAATAACAGCTGCCAATCCTGTCCTGGGTCCATTTCATATCCTGTTACAGCTGATGTACAGCATGAGATGGAATAACATTAAATACTTAACTAAAGGATTGCTCTCTTGGCTCTTCTTTCTTGTCATGAGGGCTCTTCAGTTTTGGTGCTGCTTAATAATCTCCAGTTCAGTTGATATACAAACAGACCAGTGGAAACATTTGGCCACTGCCATGGAGTGTGTGTTCTTTTATGTTCATGGTGGTTAAGTTTGTACTTGGTGGTTTAAAAGACAGACAGGAAAATTCTGCCACAGGAAAATTCTGCCAGAGGCAGCTGCTGACCTTCAGCTTAAACCCCCTAAGCAGCCTTTTGCTGTCACAGTGTCAGTGCTGGAGAGGTGGGCAGGCTGAGGTTTGACTGTTATCTTTCTTTTCCCTTTGAGCTGTGAGACAAAGGACCCTGAGAGAATCTGCTTCACTCCGGATCTCTGCTGAGGTTGAAGATGCACTTCAGGAGTGCTGTAGTGCATTTTACTGCTGTTCTACTGCTTTCTGCTGTAGAACATCTGGCATAAAATTTATTTATCCCTGCTTGTAATTCCATCAGTTTCAAGAGTCCTATCCAGACTTCTTTTATAGCAAATTGTGACCCAGCTCTGATGGGCTAGAGGAAGGCTTGGATATAGACCACTCTGCTCTGGATGATGGCCAGGGCTAGTTTTGAGAACTACAGTGGTCTCTCTGGCTACTGTTAGCAGTTTCCTGTCAACCAGTTTAATATTTTCAATCCTGTTGTCTGCAGGTTAATTTTGAGAAGCAGGTTGTACTAATCAGGCACCAGGAAGGAAATTACATGCCTCAAGAGGTAGCTGTGCATGGAGCTGTTGAAAATGAAACAGCTCCTGATTAACTGTTTGTAGACAAGTCCTTGGTCATCAAATTTTATGCTGTCTTTCCTTGTCCAGGGACAATATTGGTTCTTTGGTTCCCACCCGTGTTTAAATTGCTCAATTTGTGTGTTCAGCATCTCTGTTTATAAGGATACAACAGGAAAGGGAAGAGTTCTGCAATGTTGTTTTGCTTTTTGCTGTCTGATGTTGTCATCAGACAGTGATGTTGTTGATAGTAAACTGGGTTTTTAGCACTTTCGGAGTCATGTTGTTGTGCTCAGTGAACATTGTGTACAGTTCACTTTCATCTCAGCATACATTCTCCTGGTGGCTGAAGGTCTCTCTAGACACCACTGCCCTTTTGCTGGCCTGTAGCTGTACTGCTTTTCAAGTGCACAGCACATCAAAAAGTTAATACTTCTCTATTCTCATCTCTCCCAATTGAGTTGTTCTTTCATGCAGAGAAAATACTGAACTGAAAAGATAATGGTTGTGTCATTTCTCTCCACAGATTGTGATCCCCTTCTTCAGCCTATTGATCAAAGACATTTATTTTTTGAATGAGGGATGTGCTAATCGCCTTCCAAATGGACACGTCAACTTTGAAGTAAGATCTGAGAAATGTTTTTACCTATCCCATTCTGATAGCCAAGGGACTATCTGAGACTATTAGCCTGCTATTTTCAGTGCAGACCATCAAACACTGAATATGAGGTAATATTATTATATCTGAGTGGAATGATTTTATGTTTACAGAAATTCCTGGAACTGGCTAAGCAAGTAGGAGAGTTTATAACATGGAAACAAGTGGAGTGTCCATTTGAGCAAGATCCTAACATCATCCACTACTTGCACACTGCTCCCATTTTTACTGAAGATGGTAAGACTGTACAATCACTCATCACTGAAAAGGTCTTTCTTCATCACTACTAATTAACACTCTGATCCATGCTTTGGTGATCTCCCTCACTGACCAGTGCCAGGTGTTTCCTGGCTTTTCTGTCAAACATCTTGTTTATGCCCAGTTTATCAGTGTGTTTTTGCAAATACAGCCTTCCAGCACATGAATCTGCTGCCTGATGGCTTTTCTCTTGTCTGTAGCTTCTCTATAAGGCACTGTCTAGGAAGCTGCCATTGTGGCCTTATTTTTTAATCACAAATTGAGGCCACACAAGCATGTCATGTGCTCCTGTGAATGTCAGCTGTCTCTTAGCCACTCATTCTGTGATTGATGGAACCAGAGCTAATCTCTCTCACAAATGAGCACTGTCAATTCTTCAGTAAACCAGTCCAGCTGACTTCCTCCTCTACAGCAATGACATGTTATGTACAGGAAAGAATTTTTAAGGGAAATATTCTATTCATTTCAGCTGTAGCTGTGAAAGCCCTGTTCTGAAATTATTTCTCTGATTGTCTTTTTACACTTTTGTGTCCTCGTCAGTTTGGTATCCAGCATGTCAGTATGTGTCACTCCACGCTGGTTTGTGTCAGCTGCCTCTCTATACATTGTCACGCACAGAATTGTCTATAGCAACCTTCCCATAAGCTATTCTGGTGGTGGGTTTATTTTTTCTTCATTCTATAGGCAGTTTTCCATACTAATCCAAGGTAATCAGACGAGACAGTTTTTATTTCATAGACTACTTCAGAAAGCAAAGTACTGCTTCTAAAATCCTGCCTAAATCTTAAGAATGACTTCCAAAATAGAATCATTAAAGTAATATGTATCGAATGGAGATAGGATGAAGGTAATTCTTCTTGTTTTAGGCTCTAAAGGGACAGAAAATAAAAGTCAGGGTAAGAGTACAGTTTTCACGCTACTGGGCTAAGAAAGAGTGACCTCAACCCACTAATTGTATGCAGATTTTCTCCCTCATGTCCTCCCCTATATTCATGCTGCTTTTGTGAAATGCCCTTTGCAGAAGTCACAGGAAACCTCCCCCATTACCCAGGGGTAGTGCAGAGTAGAAAGAACTGCCCTGAATGAAAGGTGGGAAGATATCTGAGAGAGATTCAGCAGTGGCATATGAAATGCAGCTGTATGTGCTTGTCACAATGTGGAGGAATGGTGGCCAACACTTGAATATTAAAAGACAATGCTTTTGTAGCACAAACTTAAATGGTGAGATGGTTCCAGCATTAAAGAATAAAAGCATCACAAAACAGTCAAATGAGGAAATGTGCGTGAACACAAATTACAGCCTGTGATTCCGTGAGGACAGTGAGATATTAACACACTGCCAGCTTTTCCAGAGGAGACTCTACAATCTACATTCATTTTGGTGTCATAAAATACATCCTACAGTGTAAAGATTTGGGGGGGGGGGGGGCGGTGGTGGGGAAGGACAGATTTATTTTCTTCCACTGCATTCCTTCTCTGGTTTCTGTAACTCACTCTTACCTTGATGGTATTTTGTATCCTTTTAAGATACCATGTTCCCATAAGCTTTAAAAAGATTGAGGAACATAAAGTTTTGTTAGATGATGAGAATATCCTTAGTTTTTTAAAAGCTTATGTGTTCAGGTGTCAGCTGTCACTGTCTCTTTTTAAAAGTTCATATAATTCTTGAGTAGCAGTGCTGTGATGAGGAAATGTGCCCAGATCTCTGTATGCAAAACCAGAGACCATTCAGCTGCTTAATATTGTAATGAGAATGTCATACTAACATATTTTAACTCTGGGCTCCTCTACTGTGCCATCAAAATTAATGTAACAGCTTTCCAAGGTAGACATTTGAGCTAAACATCAGTGTCCCACTGATTACCAGCTGCTTGGGGGACCGTGAAGTTTTACAGTTTCTCTTCCTGTGTGGTACAGAAGGACATACAAGAATGCAGAGGGATGGGGGTTACCAATGCTCTTGGAAATAACAAATATTTACTGTTTCCAGGTTTGTATCTGGCTTCCTATGAAAGTGAAAGCCCAGAAAACCAGACAGAAAAAGACAGGTGGAAATCCTTAAGGTAACCTCTCATTTTATCAGCTCATTTTTAAAGTACCTCCAAAGAGCTGCTCTGATACCAAAGCTTGTGAAGGGCAGGTACCTAAGCTGTGACCCCTGAGAGGGGTCTCTTCCATTTAAAACTAATGTGCAGAGCTAAGGCTGCACTGATAAAAGCTCATTTTAATCTCAAATTATCCTCCCTGTAAAGAATACCCTCAGCTTGCTGTACCCATGCACAAGCCTGATGCAGATGAAGAATGCCCCAGGTCAATTGGATCTTCCAGTGATGTACAGCTCTTCTAAGAGATGTGAAATGGTTTGATATAAGTGAGACTATGAAGAGAGTGATTAAAGCAACAAAGACCTTTAAATTTGCTTTTTTAAAAAAACTGTCCTTATGTTTTACATTTACAGATCCACAATTTTAGGAAAGACTTGAAGATTGAGAGATTATTGCAGTAGGTCAAGGAAAAGAAATCCGCAAACATTTTGCACTACTGATTCCAAAGATGCCTGTTTGGGATTTAGACAATTTCTTTTGTTTGAGGTTTTTTTTGGGGTTTTTTTGACTGCCTAACATGATGGATGAACTGGATTCATCCACTGAAATCAACAGAACTGTGTGCACAGTGATGCTTTTCTATGTATGAGACAGAGAGAGGAAGGACAAACAGACTATTTGTGGCTGTGCCCAAACTGCGTCAGGATCGCTGTAATTTCGCCTCTGAAGGAAAATGCAAGAAAACCAGGAGCAAGGAGAATCATGGTACTGCAACAGAGAATGGAAAAGTACAAAAAAGGAAAGTAAAAATACACAAGAGTATTTCAGAAGCAGGTGCTTCAGACAGCAGTTCTTTAAACCTTTGAGGATTGTAAAATTAAATTAAAGACAACAGCAATCTGGTTAATTGCTGAATGAAGAAAAAAGAACTTAACCTTGCATTAGCAGTCCCCCAGCCTTGTTGAACAAAGCACTGACTGCTGCAGGTTGGAGCTTGCAGGGACGAGGACTGACACCGCTCACAGACACGTCTGTCACATGTAGGCCACGTCAGCATGGGAACATTGTCCTGACCCCAGGGATTTTTACAGAGAACATTCTGGAGTGTGACTCTTGCTTAGTTAATCTTCCCAGCGCTGTTGTTGCTTTCCTTACTGTGAATCTGGGCCGGTCTGAGGAGGGCACAAAGGGCTGATGGTGCTGCTTAAAGACACCCCCACCACTTCTGAGGTTGAATGAAGAAGCAAATAACTCTGGACTCAATTTACCTCTATTTAATGTATGTAGTGTATTCCCTAAATTTATTGATGCTGAGTTGCATCTTTTAAGGGGTTTTATCACACTCAAAGAGAAAAGGTACTGCATTACCATTTCTATCAGGTTCCAATTAACACAGTACTGCTTATTTTGTAACATGATACTTAGGAGGATGGGGGGTAATTGCTCTGAACTTGGGAACTACATGGTATGCTTTAAGAAGACAAAGGGTTTCAGACTGGAATGAATGCACTAAAGAATTTGTCATTCATTAACAGATAACCATTTTTGTCTTTTTTACTTTTAGGATGTAAAGTTCACAGTTTCCTTACAGATAACATGAAATAGGACTATGTCTTGTGTTTAAAGTTGTACAATAATCAAGGTGCTACTGTAATAGATACATTAAATGATAATGAACCATATTAGATTCAAAACTAAGCCCTAACAGTAGACTTATTGTTGTGTGTGGAAGGAATGTTCCTAACTGCCCCAGAAAATATCTCAAAAAGCTTAAATGAAACCTAAATGCCACATCATACTGAACTTTGCATTTTTATTACTGACTTGGTGCTACCTTTTCAGATGTTCCAGTCCTTCTCTCCCTACAACAGAAGGATGCAACCCTTTCTTTGAAATCAGTAACAATTTTGTTTCAGCACAAAGTGATTCCAAGTGGCTGTGGTGTTTTGAAATGTTAGGGTAATCACAAAACCTGGCTGTGTTGGCCTATTCAGACAGAAAACTGGAACTGTTCCTGCCCTCTGCCAGGCCCCAAAGTTGTCCGTGCCTGAGTGAGCTGTTGACCTGGAGGCATGGGCAATGGGAATGCTCTGTGTGGCACTCTCCAGGTTGGATGTGTCTGCAGAGCAGTTCTGTGTTGGGTTATGGCCTGTGGGAGCCCAGTCTGGCTCACTGAATCCACTTACGAACTGAGCAGGATGGATTCTTCTGCATTTGCAAACAAGGCTTGAGGCAGAACTTCAGGTCTCCTTCTCCTGTAGATCTATCAGCACGTGAATTCAGACAGGGGGGACATAAAACTCTGATGTGTTTATTTGAGCTTTGTATGGAAGAACTAAGTGTAAGGATGGTACAGCATCATTGCAGCCATGGAATGATGACTGTTCTGCTGATACTGTGAATCTGCTGTTGGTTAATTTTTGTACACGAGCTGAGAGCTGCACAGAGAAACTATACACATATTCCTTCAGGCAGAACCATTTCCAAAATTAAGCCATTAAAAGCCTGTTAAATTTCAGATGAATCCAGAGCAATAACCATAAACGTATCTACAACAATGCTAATGTTTAAATGTGTTTCCTAAATTGTAATTTTTTCTTACTATCTGCATATTTTTAACAGGCACAGTGTGACTTCACAGTGGAGATATGGGGGTTTTGCTAACCTGAAACCCAGTGCAGGTGGATGGGCCCTTTCTTCTTGCTTTTTAAAACTGAAATCCTCACTCCTTTTCTAATAAGCCACTAGAGGTTGGTATAGATGAGATTATAAAACTGTGACTATTAATTAAAATATGATTTCTTATTATAATTCCTTATATTTTGGGGCACTTTCCATGAATTTGGGCAATTTTGTAAGTACAAGTTAAATTAGATCTCCTAAAGTTTATCACTGTTGCAAATGAAACCACATTTGTAGTCCAAAACTTTCAGACCTCAGTGCTAAAAATGGAAGCATAAAGGTCAGACCTAGGTGGGTATTAAGGGCTTAGTGGGACTGTCGGAAGCACTAAATTATTTTTAAGCCTTTATGTAGTCACACATTTAAAAGGTCATTTTTCAGAGGTGCTAAACATCCTTATCTCTTGGGGAGTAGTGAAGCAATTCTTGCTTTATAGAGGTGCATGGCACATTAATCTGTAGTGTCTGATCTCTAGAGACATTCACTGCTCTTTGCAGAAGGACTTGGAGATGAGAGTGCAAAACAACTTAAGATGAGAAGACAGTGCTTTTAAAAAACAGACTTCAGGAGACATAGCTTGTCTTCACAGAATTTTGTAGCTAAATCCTATTTAAAGAGAAACAATGTAAGCCTTAAGTTGCATCTGTCAGTTGAATTTCTATTTGATCTGTGGTCTAACCAGTGTGAACAGCTCCTGGCAGGAGCAGGGTTAGAACTTTGCTTCGCCAACAGCACCTGAAAACAAAGAATGACAACTGAAAACAGAATGACAATTTGGGCAATAAATTTCTTCTAAAAATGTATTTATATTACATGAAAATGAGAATATATACATGTCCAGTAATCCATTTTTCTTGCTATAAAGCCATAAAGAACTCCTGCCATGATGAAAAGAAAGGATCACTTCCCACCAAGCACTAGACTACTGTAAGCTGTGCAGTCATTAGACCAACATCTAGACAAGTTACTTTTAGTAATGCTGTGACTTTCTAATTCTGCTTCTTTGAGTGGATTCACTCCCTGGCAGCTGCTTGAACTAATGCTGCACAGAGAACAGAGCAAAGCTAGACCTGTAGGTCTGCAGTGTTGGTATCAAACCCCTAAGCTTGTAAGATGTGAATATGACACAGTCTTGCAGAAGCATTAACTTAGTTTCTGGTATACAGCAGTATTTTAAAAGACCCAAATACATGAAATCACTTCTGCACCTCCTCCAGTGCATTCAGAATGGTAGCAAAAGTCCCATTTTTCCATTTCTTGAGTGTGCCATCCTGCAATGTGGGGATAGGTATAAAGCTCAGTGAAAGCAAGGAGGGAATTGTGTGCCTTCAGCTTGTGTGAAGTCAGTAGATGAACTTGCTCAATGCCTTTCAGAAGACACTTATGTTGCCCTCAATTTCAAATCTGCATTGATCACCTTCCTGAATTAAAGGTGCATGGATATAGGGCAGTTGGGCACAACTAAATTTTCAGGACAGAAGCTCGAAATGAGTCAAGCACTCAAGCATCCTGTGCACCAGAGTACCCTGATCAGACTGCCGTTATTCCCCCTCTTAGGCAATGAACACAATCCTGTTGTACATCTCTGGAAGCTCCCCGTGTGCATAGAGCAAACTTGGATCTCGGCTTCTGCTGAGGTGTCACTTTAAAAAAGTGTGGACAGCTGCTAAAGCACTTCAAATTAGAAACAATCTAAATGTAGAGATATTTTTCTGAGCTCAAGAATATTTTATGATGTGGTCAGTGGTGATAAGATAATCACTCAATTAAAATTAAGCCTGTCCCTTCCTAAAATCTTGGCTATTTCATCACGTTTTATTGCAATAGTATAATGCACCTTTTTTTAAAGCACATGAGCACTGCTTTGCACATGACTGTAAATCTAGTTTAGAAAGAGCTCAGATCACTGAATATGTAATTGGAATTATCAACTAAAAAGACGTTAATAGAAAAAATAGTTATGCATATCAATGTAAAAATGTTACACAGTTAACAGTCTCTGGCCTAGCAATGACTGTGTTCCATGGAATGAGACTGATTCCAAGCACAGCAATGTGCCAGAGGAAAAACTCCAATTAATTCTGATGGGCTTTGGAGCAGTCTTGCAATTATTAACTGTAGTACAGTTTTTGGTTATTCATAGGTATTAAACTGTATTGCCAGCTGGTGGAGTCTCTGTGCCAGGTGCAACTCTCAGATGGGAGATGCGCTTAATAGGGTGAAAGTCCAGCCTTAGCAAAAGTTTTATTTGACAGTGTTGAAGTTTCAGCAGCAAATTCAAGGGCTACATCTGATCCAACAAATTAATTCATGTCTGAGAGCAAAATTTGACTTTCTGGCTTTAAGAACCTTTTTCTCTTTTTATACTAGTAGAAATTAGCCATACTGTCTAAAATTACTCTCTCATTGGTCATTAACCCCCTTTGATTGTGAACTGATTATTTCCATTGTTGCAGTTGCAGAATGGGGTTAGGGAGTGACAATGAAACAAAAAAAGACCCCTTTGTTACTGCTCAGAGACTCAACTGTGGGCCAAAGATGTCTTTTATCCTTTCTAAAATCACCTGTGCAGTGGAATTCCCTCTGTAGGTGGTGCAGGGCATTCCTGAAGTGTGGGTACCCAGCTCTCGGGATGATCTCAAAGCTCAGTGCACATTCACATCTGAGCCTGCACTCTGCTTTCTGATGCTGGGACACATCCCTTTTGAAGGAGAGAAAGTTCTTGGAAGTTCACCTGAAGCAAAACCTACTATACTTCCTTACCCACCCAACAGAATGATTACAAGAAGATTCTTTGAACTAAAAGTTTTCTCTAGTGGACTTGAAACAGTAAATAATTTGTTACTTAGGTGACAGAGATTTTAAGATCTAAGAAAAATAAGTATTTTTAAAATTATTAGAAATACTTTGATGGTTGTTAACTTTCATATTTCACTGCATGGTGGCAGAGTGGAAAAAAATATCTTCTATTAATACCAATGGCAGCTGGGCAGGTGAAGGCAGGAGAAAATACAGTGAAATACTGGTGCAGAAAATGCTACCAACAATTTTGTTTTAATATTAGCTAGGGTGTTTCCCATCCCCTGAAACCACTGCTCCCTGCTCTGAGGAACAGCTGAACCAGTTACATTTTTAGATGGAACAGATCTAAAGTTTAATCTGGTTTGTATTAATTTATTTTACATTTCTTTCTGCACATTTTCAGATAAACAAAAAATACTAAATACACTAAAGCTAATGCTCATACAAGGCATTACATCCTGCATTGTTACATTGTGCAAGTGTAGCTAGGGAGCAGATAGCTTGTACGGTGGTGTTTCATACACTCTGCACGGCTGTAAGACACAGAAATTCAGGCTGCAGCCTCAGCTCAGAAAGAAGCTGAGTGTGAGTCACTCCTGCCGAGCTCCCCTGCCCTGCTCCGTGGCCAGCACAGGCTGCAGTGCTGCAAATTCACAGTGGCTCAGACCGCTCACTCCTCCCTTGATGCCTTTCCCTCACAGAAGTGGTATTTTGCTCCATAAACAGCTCTTGCAAAATGCCAAAGGAACATTTTTCTAGCTCTCTGCCATATAAAGGCTCTGTATTCATACTCCAGATCTGTCAAAACAGAATAGGAGTCCTTCTCTCTTTTCATCCCCATGGCCTTAAAACTGCCAACCCAGATTAATATTACAGTGTAGCAATGTTTTCAGGCCTCCTAGAATGCAGAAGACTTAGTAGTTCAGAGCTCAGGAGTCCTACAAGTTAAATGTTTGTAAAGGAACCTTCTTTCTAAAAGGTGTAAAGCCCCATCTGATGGAATTTTGAACAGAAAATTACATATTCCAGCTACCTTTCATAGCTTCCTCAGTGAACTATTACTGGTCAGTATTATATCACTGCTTTAATTATTGAATTATGCTCCCAAAATTCCAGTCTTTCTGAAATGAATATATGATGGTTTTTTGATGATGTGGGCAAACAGAATAGAGAAAATGGGGCTGTAGTTTAGGCTGTTGACATCATCTGTGTTTCATTAGCAGCCCAAGCTGGGTTATCACTTACTGTCTGTCCTTGCCTTGAACCACAAGGAATTGTTCCAATACAATTGTCCAAATTATTAAAACTTAGTGAAAGATGCTCATGCAGAGCTATTAAATTAGATTGTTTCAAAGTCTGGTTCTTACAAATGTACAAGTACTTCCCTTAGGGGTCTGTCTGTAAAAACACCAATACTAGTACATAACATATATGGAAAACAAATTATCCTCTGGGTTCCAGAACTCTTAGCGAGCATTCATCAGCTTATAAAGGTGAAAAGTTGGATTTTCAGATTTTTTTTTTCACTTTTAGCCACAGCGACTATGAACTATCTTAACTAAACTCCAAGATCATAGTCTTCTAAAACTATTAGAATGATACTATTTAGTCACAGACCTGAAAGCACAGAGTAAAAATGGGTAAGCAGAACTATCTTTATTTTCAGACTGAGACATTCAAAGGTTGCATGACAGGCCCAGGACTTCCTGGGAAGAATGTTCTTTCAAAAAACTACCCAAAAAGATATCCAAATTTTAGTTTTACATTTCTTCTGGTGTTAGTCCTTTTTACAGCTGTGCTTAGATAAATGGGAACTAAATTATCACTTTAGGTTTTAAAAATAATGAAGCTAAAAAATAAATATTACTTAAAAGAGTGGTATGTGTTAATCATGTGCGTGATAGCAATGAGGAACTGTGCTTTTCCTGTATCTTTTTCATTAAATTAAAAAATTCATGTTGTGATTAGCATTTTCAGGTCAAATTGAAATCTATCTACCGTAGAATCACAAAATTGTAGAATAATTTAGGTTGGAAACGACCTTTAAGATCATAGAGTCCAACTTTTAACCCATCCATAACACTCAAACCATGTAGCTTTGTTAGAAATTCCCAGAACAAATACCAACACTTTGTTAATTGCACAGGCAGGAAACAGTAAAGTTACTTGAAAGTGGCTGTTATGATTTTGTGACTGTACATAGATCTTGCAAAATGTTATTGGTAATATGCATCCTGTAGCCCACATAAACACTGCGAGAATAGCATGGTCATTGTTACGCTTTATAGCTGTTGTGGAAAATGTCTTAACCTGCATTCATGATGATAGTGCCCATCCTACTCCCATGCCTTTTTATACAGTTGTGGTAAGATTGTTATGAAATCCTTTTGTCAGTCATGTTCCAGCTAAATTACCTATGTATAGAATTTATATATTAAACCCCCCTAATTTATACTGTGTTTTAACAGTTTGCCTGAACTGTCTATGGTTTCTAAATTTTGTAATGTGAGTGTCAAATAAGAATAATAATTAAAAAAAAAAAAGGCTTGGCTGTGTGGATTTTTTCCTTTGGTTTTATACATAGTAAAGATTTCTACAGGGCAGGCTGTGAAGAAACTCCAAAAATACAACGAGATGTCCCTGACTCCGCACAACAATTAATGAATATGTGTGTAGGAAGAAACCTGTGGTTTCTGCTCTTTTTCATTTCCATTTTACTGCTTCTCTCTTCATCCTCACACATGCAGTTCAAGCATGTGCACTGCAAGAAAAGGAGACAGATTCACAGTTCCCATAATAAAGTATTTCCCCAAATATGAGTTATAGAATGGAAACTTCATAATAGTAGGAGGAAAAAGCTGAGACTGGGTCTGAGTATTTTTAGTTTGCTTCTATAAAACTCTGTGGTACAACTGATGTTTAAATGCATTCTTTTAATATTTGTGTTGCTGACAGCAATACAAATAATAAACTGAGAGGTGCTACTGAGATGAGGGCTACATTTTAGTACAGCAAGAGACATCGTTGGTTCAAGCAGCTTAAAATTTTTTTAAATGAAGAAAAAAGAGGCTCAGAGATGAAACTTGTGTGGACGGAAGTGGCGGAGTTCCCTTGATGTAACATTTGGCACCTGCACCCACGATGTGAGTGTGTAACTGCTGTTCAGCACAGCTGGTCCTGCCTGTTGTCACCAAGGGAGAACAGCTCGATGTGAGTGGTGTCGCTGTGTCTGAAACCTGCAGAAGTGGATGTGCAACCTCCTTTCTCAGCAGCGTTCTTACTCACAGTGCCAGAGCTCCTCTTGCCAAAAGGAACTGTTGAGTCATCTGAATTTCCTGTAAACTGTGGCTTATCCAGGCTTCCCCATGTGAAGCCCCCAATTCTCTATTAGGCTAAATATTTCATTTCTCAGGAAGCCCAGCTGTGCCCCAGAGAGTGAGAGAAGTCCAAGTTTCAACCATCACTGTGAGCTTTTCAGTTAAGGGAGTGGATCAGCTCAGCCCAGCCCAAGGTGACCCCAGGTGGCCCGTGGATCACCAAAGTGAGACCCAGCCTGCCCAGGGGAGGGAACACTCCCTGCACCGTGAGCCACCAGGGCACGGTGTCCCCATCGTCTCAGCGCAGCGGGACGTGCTGAGGGCAGCGCAGGACGTTCCATCTGCCCCTGGCCACAGCTCAGCTATCAGCTGGCCACAGCTTCTCCCCAGTGCACACGGGAATAACACAAGTGCCCACACTCACACAAAGTTTCTGGATCACTGCTTTTCTAAGAAAAATTCTAATAACTTCTAAAAAAGGAAAACGTGTCCCTAAGCCATAACCATGCCTTGTTCTTTTTCACCTGGCTGTGTATATTTGCATTTTTTTATTCTACTGCATAATCTAAAAAAAAAAAATTAAAAAAAATCTATTTTAAAATTTTTCTTTATAAAAATAAAACTCTCATGGAATGGAAATGCAACTGTCAGTGGGTTCTCACTTTGCCTTTCTGCTGATCCACACATGCAAGCTCCTATTATCTCTTTGAATTTACATATGCCACAACAATCTGGAACACTGGCTTCCTTGATCAGTAGTTACAGTGATTTGTGAAATGAATAATATATTTTGACTGTTATATCTTAGAAATTCTCATGGTGGTTTTTCCATCCCCATTCAGCTCATTCCCTTATAAAGAGACAGTATTGTCATTACTCTGTCCCTGAGCTCCCAAGCAAACATACGGCTGTTCCCACACAGTCGGGGGAACCTGAGAAAATCTCTCTGTCAGTATAAAAATCAAACCATGGAACTGTAGAAATCCATAAAAAACTAAAGGCAAAGCACAAGTGCTAATCAGCCACCCTCTGACACCAGAGGGAGGAAAAACAAAACCAATACAATCTGTAATTAAAAGAAAGCAAGCACAGCACTGGAAGTACTGAAAGTCAGGAATTTTTGGCTCTGCCTCTGAGTTTTTCTGAGGCTTTGGGCAAGGCAGACAACCCTTGCTCTAAATTTTGTATCCAAACAATAAGAAAACTTGATAAGATCTATATCTCCAGAAGAGCTGCTGTGAGGATGGATCACCTCCTGTGGCAAGACATTTGAAAGAGGAACCTTACAAAATTGCATTTTGAAGCAAATGGTTTTAATATATCTTTTCATACACTCACAATGTGTCCCAGCAGCACAGTAACACTGAATTGTAATGTACTCTGTTGTACAGAGCAATCCAAAACATAGTTGCATTGTGTGTTGCTCACTCCACAAGCTGTGCATACATTTGGCATTGCAAGTCTAATTAAAGAAGGATATCTCTCACATAAACAAAAGTAAATACCAGAAGGGCTGACAACAGAAGTGGCTGTAACTGCACTCAAATGAATTTCCCAAGTTTTGTAAAGACTGAATTTCTCTAGTTTGATTCTTCACTGTTCTTTACCTCATTCCTGACTTTAAAATGGCCATTTCTAGAGGGACTGTCACTTTGTGCTACATAGCCTGGTCATGGGCAGCACATTTCTGCTGACTTTATCCTTCTCTGAGACACCACCTAAATTCCAGCTGACATTCCTCCACTGCTGTGTCTCCACTGCCACCTCCTGAACAGGAAGGAAAATTAACTTCTTCCAATTCTGCTTTCTTTTAAATGTCTGCAGAGGTGGTTTTGAAAGCGCTTTGTTCAGCACACACTCTGCAATCTGTCTAGAAAGGCTACGTTCTATAAAATCCATTGTAAGGCTTTTACTTTGGAGGGAAATTTCTTTACGTATATTTGATATGATGGTGGTTCAACATTTCTTGTTCAAAAAGGTCCAATTATTAACTTCTGATAGGTTTATTCCTCCTTCAACTGTCAGCTGAAAGCCTCTGACTGAAACCAGTAAATTTTTACAGCTCCCATTCATTCTGTTTTCACAATGCACAAAAGTTATTTCTACCTTTTCTATTCCAGGCTGAAGATCCTTATTCTAATAGGAGAGAACTAAAATATCCTAGAACCAGCCACTGGTTTGCCATCAGCCTTCCAGCAAGAAACTTTCCATAAAATCCAGATGGTCTTCCTAGACACACCTCCTGGATTAAGAAATCAGAGAAAAATTGTAATTATGTGGTACAGTTGGCTAATATCAGGCACATGGATATTTTCTGCCTCTTCACAGGTGCACATTCACTCTCTGTAAATTTAATTTTATGCTTCTATGTTTTTTCTGCTGCTTGCAGTCTGAGAGAATTTCTCAGACAGTATCAGTGGATGCTGGGAAAACTCTTAATTCTTGGCAGATATTACTAGTTTTTTATAAATAACAGCCAATCATTTAGGTGCTAAATGAGAAACAGTGAACCAATGGGACCAAAACCATATTTGGCGTTAACAGATCTGATATACAACATAAATTATGATGTTAGAAATTTTTCAAAAATACAGGGGGCAACAAACAGGTGTCAATGATCTGTATCTTAGTTTCTTTTCTTTGAAAAAAAAAAAAAAACAAAACAAAAAACCACACACACACACAAAAAAAGACCCCACAAACAATAACAACAACAAAACCCACAAGAAGACCTAAGAGAAGGAACAGGATTTCCACTCTAGTGCAAACCAGGTTTAAATGGTTCTTACTTTAGTTGTAAATTAATTTTAATAGAAAATTTTAAAACTACAAATGCAAAGGTATATTTAGAACAATTTACTACTGTTATTGGGGATTGACATTAAAAACACACCAGCACTCATTAAATTATAAGTACGTTATACCTTAGCTATTCTGGATTTTGCTTCCGCTGCAAAACCTTGCTGTATTAAAATTATTCTGGGAGTCACTAAGTTCAGAAATTTTTCAATTTACCCATTAACCTTCAGAGATTGTGATTTTCCCCAGACAAAACTAAATCTGAAGCTTGCATTTCAGTTCAACTTTTCCCTATTTTGGGGTTTGCTTTTCTTTACTTGGTAACAATCTCTTTATTAAACTCTGTCTGGATGAGGGCAGGAGGGGTTGGTGATCCCGCGTTTCCCCGGCGCAGTCCAGCACCAGCCCCGCAGTTAAGTCAGGCCGGGGCTGCTGGGCTTGGCCTTGGCCAGGACACGGCTGAGCTGGATTTGCCATCCCACAGGTGCTCCGGAGGGCGAGGAGCTGCCCGGCCATCCCTGCAATTGCACAGGGTGAAATTCTGAATTGCAGGCTCCAGCAGATAAAATGTTTTATTGGGTTTTTACTGTTTTTACACAGGAACGGGCTTGCACAGAGAACTGTGAGCCTCAAGCCAGGCCTAACTGCAGGAGCACCAAACTGCTTGAACGCTGTGTTTGGCCAGTTCATTAGAAGGAATTAATTGGTGGTTGGGACTAACTGGTGATTTCTGCACTACTACACGTGTTTGGTGAGGCAACAGAGGAGAGCAAGCCCACAGATTTGGAGTTGCCTCTGAACTCCAGATTGAACCCTCTATGCTTGAACCCCTCCTTGAGGTTGGCTTACAAAGCCATGAAGATTTGGGTGAAGTCGATGCCCAGCATGCGATATGGAGTGATGTGGAGTGGAGTGGAGCAGGATAGGGTAGGGTGGAGTGGAGTAGGATAGGGTAGGGTGGGGTGGGGTGGGGTGGCACAGGCCGTCACGAACACCCGCCCGCTCCCCTCAGAGCCGCCGCCACGGCGACGGCTCCGCCTCAGGGGCGGGGTTGGGGCCGGCCGCTCCGAGGGGCTCCCGCCCTGCCGGCGTAACGCCGTGCGTCTGACGTCACAGCGCACAGACGCCGCGAGAACGAGGGAGAAGGAGGAAGCCGCTTCTCCGCGCTCCCCGCCGCCATTTTGTCTGTGCGCGCAGGGCGGACACGGAGCTCGCTCCTTGCTGTTCCAGTAGTAAGTGGTGAGGCCGGCCGTTCTTCATTCTCTTTCCACCTTCACTTTTTTCCCTCTCTCCTTTCTGTTTCCAGGGCGGATGACGCAGCGGGGAAGCGGAGGGGAGGCGGGGTGGGGTGGGGGGCGGGGTGGGAGAGCTGCTCGCGTTGTCTCCGCGGCGCGGGGCGCATCCGGCGCTGCTGCGGGAGGTGTTGGGGAGGGGAGGAGGATTCTCGTCCCGGGAGCTCTGTCAGGATCTATTCGGAGGGCTGCGGCGGGCGGAGCCGCGCTCACCGTGCCTGGCTCCCGCCCAGGAGCCGGCAGGGACCGGCCCTTCCTCCCCCGCGGCCCCGAGACCTCCCGGGGAACGCGGCGTGGAACGGGCTCGGGGCCCTGCCTTGGGCTGGCGGCTGTCCCCTGCACGGACTGCGGCGTCGGACTTTGGCCATCCCAAAGGAAATAAGCCTTTGACCTCCTCCGCCTGCCAAGGTTTTGCGGAGAGGCATTTAGGAATTGCTGTGTAGGCAGCTTACGGCGCGGCTTTCGTGGCCCTCGTGTGTATGGAGCTGTTCAAGGGGGGAATGGCTCCTGCCTGAGGAACCTTATGGCAAAATGTGGGAGTGAAAGCTGCCTGTGATATGGATTAGTTCCACATGCTACAGGAATGCATATGTTCGTGGCAGCTGTCAGTATTACATAAGTGAAGTTTTTCGGCGCATAAAATCAGATAGAGCACCGTAGTTAAAAAATTTTAAGGTGGCTTCTAGCGTGAAATAGACTCAGACCGATTCTGGCCATTTCCTCCTCATTTAAATTTACTTGGCTCCTTTAGGGACGGAATTTGTAATTTTTATCTTAATTTCACTAATGCTATGTGCACTTGATTGTAGTTAAGCAGCAGTTAATCTTCAACAAAGCATTTTTCTCCTGTTTCCTTTGTCAAATACCCATCCTTCTTCTCCCCAAGCCCTGCTCTGCAGGACAATTTAATGGTGGATTTATTTAGCTAGTTGTTCATTACAGAGCCTTCTGCCAAGTAGGGAATGGAAAAAAATCCAAGCAGCCATAACTAGAATTTCCAGTTCACCTGTAACTGAGAGTGTGTATGGATCTCTGCACCTCAAGAGTAACTGAAACTTGAGTGTGCTTCAGAACCTGAGTTATGTAAAGGGAAAATAGAGGAAAACGGCTTTGGAGATGTGTAAGAATAGAGGAAATTGAAGCACGTGAATGAAACACCAAGTCGGTTTTAATTTTTCAGGTGGTATTTGTCGTTTGCTACGCTGAAATTTTTGGTTTTTATTGGAATCTCACAAGTAAGAATTTTGTGAATCGTGCCTCACCCAAAATGTGTACAAGGCACTTGTTTTGCACAGTTTGTTAATATGTTTTTGGTTTTAAAAACATTGTTGCAGATGTCTGTCTTTTTTTTTTTTTTTTCTTTTAATTACCAGCCTCTTATGGAACTTCTGAAAGTATCAAAAAACCGTTTTTTTCAGAGTAGGCCTGTCATTTGTATGTTCTAGGAGTTTCCAACTTAATGCCTTCTCTTTGTATAGAGGCATTGTTCTCTGTAAATTTACATGGATTTGCACAATTTACACATGATTTACAGTCATGATTTTTCTACTCTGTTGCTGTCATTGTCTCTAAACTACTGTTCTCACTGTCACTGCTTACTGCAGGAACTTTTTATTATCTTATATAAATTCATTCTTTGGAATATACTGCAATAGATATAGAAGATTATTCTTATTTTCAAAAAACTCCTGCTGCAGATGAGTAAACAAATAACAGTTTGTTTTGTTACATTCTTTAATTCTACTGCCGTGTTTTACTTTGCCTTTTTTTTTTTTTCTAGTTGTGCATGTTCCTGTTTGAACAAAGAATTCCTGCACCTAACATCCAGCAAGAGAAGCTGGTGGGTTTTGTCTTTGTTGAATCAGTTGAACTGTAGAACACCCACAGTCCTGCATGCTAATAGGGTGTAAAAGTGTTGACTTGGCTCTAGGTGCACCAAAGTTGTGTTAATCCATCAGATTCACAGTGGTTGTTGCTAAAAGCGACTATTTCCTGGTGTTCTGTAAATAGTTTAGTGAGAGAAGTTTTTAGACTGATTGTGCATTCTTGATTTTCATCTAGTAACTTTGTAATACAGTAGGAAGACTTAAATCCAGGTTTTCTTGTTAGAGGATGTTTGGAAAGGAAGGTTTCTTCCAATAGGAAGCTCTTTAAGGATACTATTGTGCTTAGTCACTTGAGAGTTTATTTAAAACAGTCTTTAATGACATGTTTGAAGCTATTCAATGAAGATGAGTTGGCCTATTTAATCTTGATTTGTGTTTCATAATAGCGTTGGTGTTGGGATGAGAGAGCTGTGTCCGCTTGCCAAGCCAAAATAATGGGGGGAGGGAGCTAAGGAAAAAGGGTCTCTTTTGTTCTGTCATACTTGATCAAAGTACCATTGTTGACTTGCACCTACATGTGTGTTTGTTGATTTTTTTAAAGTTGTTGTTATTATTGTGTTTTCCAGTGGGAGATGAGGCATTCAAAGCAATCTCATTGTCCTGAGTGGGACGACAGGAGGAGCTGGGATCAGAGGAAGCACAGTAGCAGCCGCAAGCGCAGAAAGAGGTCCCACAGCAGTGGCCAGGAGAGCAAGCACTATAAACCCAGTCGCATTTCAGAAAGGTATAAGACTATGAACTGAGTAGTGCAAATGTTTCTTACCATGTTTAAAGTAAATGTGTTTTCAGGGTAGGAGTTTTTGAGTGCCCAGAGTTGTTAGTTCCTTGTGGTTTGGCTTGCATAAGACAGGCCTGATAGGTAGTTGTTAACACAGCACCTGAACGATTAAATAGAAATTGTTGAATAAAAGCAAGTAAATGTTACTAGTTTGTCTCTGTGGTGTCCGTTAAATATTGATATTGCATACAATCAGTATTAAATTTCAAGTGAAAAGGATGCCATTTAATTTCATGTGAACGAAAGGAGGAGAAGGTTTGTTTAATCATTTAATACAGTGGTAAGTATGAATTTCTCTTACTAATTTGGACGCAATTTGTGTTTTCTCCCACACTGCTTTCACTGGAAAGATGTATTTTTCTGTTTTGTCTTGGTTTTTTTTCCCCCTTGAAAAGATCCAATGGAATTCTTTTAAAAGCTCATACCCATGCTTATTAAAATGCTGGAAGGAGTAGGCGTACAGCAGTCAGGGAACTCTGCCTCAGCAGCTTTTTTAATGGTCTGTTTTCTGTGCAAATGATCCTTGTTCCAGATACTCTGAGGTTTTAATGTTGGTTGCAGAGCACTTAGAACGATACTACTTCTCTCAGTCTCTAGGTTTTATTTAATGCCTGGAGCTTTGAAAGCATAGAAGGGATGATCTCTGTATTGAAGATGGTTTGTCGTGTGACTTAAGCTTGTAATGAAGTTGCTCAGTATATTTTAGAAAGTGTTTATCCTTTTTAAGTCTGAGTTTCTTACTATGCAAACTGTGGTCAGATCATACATTGTTCATGTGGATGGCTGCCATGTATTTGAGACAATGTTGTTAAATTCCTAATAAAAAAAATCAAAAGCTCCACTATTTCTGGGGAGGGAGTCAATTGAAAAACATTTGTGCTGTAAAGACAGATACTGTGTAACTCATCTCAGGTCACTTATCTTGTTGGAACCTCAAGTTTTTGAAGTGGAGAACATTCACTTAAAATATATTTTCAGTCATTATTTGGACGATAGAGCCATAAATGAAAGAGACCATCATGACCGGAGATATGTTGAGGAATACAGAAATGACTTCTGTGAAGTGTATGACCACAGGCATTATCACAGAGACTATGAAAAGAGTCACCATCATCACTATAGCAAATCCTCTGGTCGGAGCAGGAAAAGTAGTCATAAAAGGAAGCATAAGAGACATCATTGCTCCAGTCACCAATCGCATTCGGTATGAGTAATTTTTAACTTTATTATTAATGAATTAGTGGTAATAGACTTCTTAAATGAGTGCTAGAGCTGCAATTCCTGATCCACGGTACTTTAAGAAATACATTATTAAAAAAGGATTTGTATTTATTTGAGTGTGGAGCATGTGAATATGTTGTTAGTTGAGATTCTTGGATCATTGTTGGGTGGGGGGTGGGATCATCAGTGCTAGTTGTACACTGGGAATGTAGGTGGTTGGTAATCCAAATCACTGGGATTGATCTGAAAATTGTTATCTTGAAATTGAAGACAGGCAGCTGTCCTCTTTTAAAGTACAGTTGTCACTTAGCTTTGCAGCATAGTGAACTTTTATTTTTTCAGGTAGATTGTGAGATGCTATCCACCTTATTACTAAAAGTAATTGAGATGACATGCCTTTTTAACATGAATTGAAAGTATGAATGTGCATGTCTGGATGTGAAACAATTTTACACTCAATTCCAGAAAGCGTTGATAAGGCCTGTGCCCAGCTAATGGCGCTTAATGTCTTATGAGATGGGATAAGTTTGCTGCTTGCCTTCTTTGAAGGTGTGCTCTCTGAATTTCTTATGATTGTCATGATGCCCACTGATGCATCTACAGTTCCAGATGTTTTATACCACTTTTCTGCAGTAGAACAGCAAGATGTATTAGATCATATAATGCAAATTAAGGACTTCAGAGTAATTTTTCTCCCCTCTCTAAACATGGGGAAGTAAAATTGTTAACATGAGTGGATGTTTTAAGAATAGAGACATTTCACCTGACTGAGAGCTTAGGTATGTACATAAATACTGGTTTTTGCTATTTGCTAGCAAATAATTAGAAATAGCAGTGTTGCAGTCTTAATCTGTCTTCAATTAGGCCACTGTTTGAGAGACAAAATTGTGTTGTTTTTTTTTCTGTTGCTTGTATCACTTTAAGTATTTATCTGAAAATCTGTTCCTTGCCATGTTTTTCTTCTGTAACATAAACTGTGCCCTGTGAATTTCTGGGGACTGAATTTGAAATTGCTCCTGCCAACTGTTCGTGGCCTGGTGTGTAACTGAATGCCTGAATATCTCCCCGCTGAATGAATTGCGTATTCTGCCCTGAATTCACTCTGATATATTGATTGGCTGGACGATCTTGGTGCCGTTTCCAGAAGAGTCACCGAAGGAAAAGATCCAGGAGTGTAGAGGATGATGAGGAGGGTCACCTGATCTGTGAAAGTGGAGACGTTCTAAGAGCAAGATGTATAGAACATTTTTCAACACTTTTAAAAAACTTTTCAGAAAAAAATCTGTTTAGAATAGTATGTCAGAGGAGGGGGGCTAAAGAAATCTCATTGCTCTTTTTGTTCTGTTTTTTTTTGTGCTTTTTTGTTTTTTTGCATATCTTCTTTTCTGTAGAATTTAAATACTGTGTTCAAAAAGTTCCAATTAGTAAATGAACTTGAGATTAGAACAAGAGATAGTTTTTTTTGGGTAACTGTTTTCATGACTCCTGTCCAATAAAATAATGCATTCTGATGCTGAAATTTAAAGTAATTATGCTTTTGTAATGGCACATTTTAAAATCTACATTAATATGTTCATTCTCCTTTAAGTAGTTGTATAATTCTAACTTATCTTTGTTCTTTTTAGATGAAATTGTTGCGACTTTAGGAGAAGGAGCTTTTGGAAAAGTAGTGGAGTGCATAGATCATGATATGTAAGTGTTTGGTTATCTTTATCAGTGGATCTCATGATAAAAGATACTTAGATCAGAAATTAAAGCTCAAGGACACTTTCAGAGAAAGTTGTAGCCCAAATGCCCTTTTTAATGATTGAGAACTGTTTTGTTTAATTTTTCTATTTCTGTTAAGTATTGCTGCTGTAACTGGAGAATGTGAGAGCAGCTGAAGAATGCAGAACTAGATTGGGAGACTTTTAAAAGTGGTACAATATAATGAGAAAGTAGTTTTGGTTCTCAGTGGAAGCAGTTGCTTGGAATTGGTTGAGCTGTAATTTGCTATCCTCAGTTTTCGTAATCAAAATTATCCTTGAAAGTTTTTTTGCATCAACAGTAACTTAGCATCCAGTACTTTTTTAATGGAATTATTGCTTCTATGTGGGGGGCCATATCTGGTGAAGGAGAAGAAACTTAACTGTATTTCCATTAATTCTGTATGTTCTAACAGTTATTAGAACTCAGACTGTTTTAACTGTATGTTTTATATCAGCAATTGTATGACGTGGTTTTAGTACTTTTGGTTTGTTTGTTCTGTCATTTCATAAGTGAAGTCTGTTCTGGAGTTTGAGGTCATGTTGTGAGGGCAGAGAGTGTTCTGAAGTTGTTAGAATTGAAAGAGCTCTATAGAGACAAAAATTGTCTAAGAGCAGATGGGACAGAAGGAGCTGTGTCTGTGTTCCATTTAAGTTAACAGCCCTACAGTCTAAATGTATGCAGGCATTCAGTGCAGGGTAGTTTTCACTGGTATAAACTGCCCATAATCCAGACTTCGGAAATTACTCAATTCCCCTGCATAAGATTCCTTAAGAGCACTGGGAAAGAGCCAGTACAAGTTGTGCAAGTTGCAGGGGAAAAAACCCATCAAATTTTTGTAGTATTTTTGTTGAAATGAGAACTTAGTTAATTTTTTAATCATTCTGCTGGCAGATTCCCAATGTTTATTCTATTTCAGATAAGATAATAACACTGAAGTCATTAATAAATCATATTCTATAAGTATTTGAGAAAGGAAAGATCAGGATTACTTTTTTATATAAAAACTGTTCTATTTGAGTGCAGCATGCTTAAATCGAATTCCCCTAATCCAGCTCCATAATTCTCCATGACCTTTAATCTTCCTGTGTTTCTTTTATTAAAATCAAGCTGCTTTGGGGTTGTGGGTATTTAACAATAATTGATTCCATTTGCTTTGCTTTCTTTTCAAGGAGAGGAATGCATGTAGCAGTTAAAATAGTGAAAAATGTTGGTCGATACCGGGAGGCAGCCCGTTCAGAAATACAGGTGCTGGAACACTTGAACAACATGGATCCAAGCAGCAATTTGTAAGTATGAAATCGAGTAGTCAGCATACCGAGGATTTGAGGAACATGATTTATTCAATAGATTTGCATTTGCTTTCTTTTTTTTTGTTTGTTTGTTTTCTCTTTTCAGCCGCTGTGTCCAGATGCTGGAGTGGTTTGATCACCATGGCCACGTCTGTATTGTTTTTGAGCTACTGGGGCTCAGTACTTACGACTTTATTAAGGAAAACAGCTTTCTGCCATTTCATATTAATGACATTAGAAACATGGCCTATCAAATTTGCCAGTCTATAAACTGTAAGTAAATTTCAATACTCCTTTCAAATATATGGGTGTGTTTTGGTTTCTCCTTTAGGAATTTAATGTGTAAATTATGGAATACTCTTCTCTTTTTCCTTGTAGTTCTACACCATAACAAACTAACTCACACAGATTTAAAGCCTGAGAATATATTGTTTGTGGAGTCTGATTACATAGTGAAGTACAATGCCAAAATGGTAAGTTTGTTCTTTGTTTCTCCCAACTTGAGTTGCACTGCTTCTGTCTTCATTGAAACTTCTCTTAAAAAGAGATAACAAGTAACTGAAGTTAACTTAAGGTTAACAAAAGAGGAAAAGAAGTCTTGTTACTGCAAGTGGTCTTTACTCAGCTCTTTTGGGTATTAAGATTAAATGACTTTGTTACCTGCTCTTCTTTCTTGGAGCATTGAGCTGCAAAGGAATTAAAGTATTCGGAGGAAGTGTTTTGTTACACATTTTATGCTAGCCGATACTTTGAAGATGATGTAATAATGCCTTTTGCCTGAGCATGCTTCTAAAAAGTATTAACAGTTGTTTTGGTTTCTTGCAGAAACGAGATGAACGCACTTTAAAAAACACAGACATCAAAGTTGTTGATTTTGGAAGTGCGACTTTTGATGATGAGCATCATAGCACATTAGTGTCTACAAGACATTACAGAGCTCCTGAGGTTATTTTAGGTCAGTAGAGACTCTTAAGCCTTCTGAAAGTTCATTGCAGTTCATTTAGATGTCTTTACTTTATAAACTGGAGTAGTTGTTCATGGTTCTCTAACTAGTTGTTCAGTCATCTCTCAGGTGGTGTGGGTAAAATTATTGAGAGTAAACAGTAAAAGAAATACTCTAAAACCAGGAACAAACAGCAGGGTTTGAGGAGGGCATGAGGTCTAAGTTGGGCATCAGTAAATGTGTGGAAACTAGACGTGTGCTTTGTGGGTTGCACATTTTGAGAATATACTAAAAAGTAAAACTTTGCCTATTTTGCAGCATTGGGATGGTCTCAGCCATGCGATGTGTGGAGTATTGGTTGTATTCTGATTGAGTATTACCTGGGATTTACAGTGTTTCAGGTGTGTATGTAATCTTAAATGGGTTTCTTACACATTACTAATTTTAATATTTTATTGACATGCACGGAACTATGTAAAAGGCAGAACCCCATGGACTTTTAGGGGTTATATAGATGAGATTGGAAAACCAGGAAAATGTTACATCTTGGATATCTCCTTCAGAGTATCTAAGATGATATTTTCTGGCATTTTGAGTGCAGACTGTCATGTTACTGGTGGAATTAAGAGTAAACACTTGTACAATACTTGGTTTATGAACCATTGCTCAAGGGTCATCCTCACTGTGGAAAGTTATATAATCTACATTGCATAATCTGTTTTTAATGACTGAAAGTGGCAGAGTTTAAAGATACTGTGACCAGTGCTCTGGCAAAAACTTGTTTGCAGTTTGATTGTTGTTTTCAAGTGGGTCAGAGGAGAAAAATGTGCTAAGTGCTTTCATTGCTTTTTCCACACAGACTCATGATAGTAAAGAACACCTGGCAATGATGGAAAGAATACTGGGGCCTCTGCCCACTCACATGATCAAGAAATCCAGGTATGTTCATTGTAGAAGTGGTAAGTTGCCTAATATTTTCTCTTACAAGAGAAATTGCAAAGTTGCCATTGTAAGCTATGAGTTGCTGCAGATCAGAGATTCATAGGCCACCTTAAGTAGTTGACAGTAGTCCTCTTTTCTGATTTTAGTATGAATTGTCAGCCTCTTGAACTGTAACCTGAGTATGAATATTTCTAAGTCTTTAAAGCTAAGTTTGGTATGGTCACCAGAACAGTATTAGGCATAAATTTTTCTTTAAACTCTCAGAATGAAGAACATGATGTCATCACAATAATTATTACAAGGAAGAAAGGGTTCTTGTTTGCTAATACAGCTGTCATCCTCTTCTACTGCCCCTCCATATCCCTCAGACATGTGCTTCAGTGATCTTTCTCTCTGCCTCAGAGATAACTCCATGCAGCAGAAGTTTCTCACTTCCATGACAGGGAGAAGCAGCCAGCACAGGGTTCTTCCCTGACCCCTTTATGTCCAAAATTTAGAGGTCCTGGGATCTGATGATCCATTTTCTTTCTTACATAAGCTGTCCTCTTCCTAGGCTATGTAGATAACTTTGTAATTTGTTAGAGTAGAATTCCAATAATTCTGTGTTGGTCACTGTATATTGCTTGTTGTCCAGTTGATTGCATTTTGAAAAACAGGAAAAAGCTTGCAAAGCAGCAATTGCAATAGATTGAAGTAACACCAAAAAAAAAGAAAATCTACTGTTTTCTAAATATTGTGGCAGCAATAATAAAAAAGAAGCAGATCTCTGTGAATAAATACACAGTAAAAGAAATGTTAGCTCCCAAATGCAGAGATACATGCAGGAACACTTAATGGTGTTTTAAAACTTCTTGGAAAAGCATCTGCTTGCTGTGTGCACTGACACCAACTTACTGTTATTGCCCTTGTCCCGCAGAAAACATTATTTTCACCATGACCAGTTGGACTGGGATGAGCACAGCTCTGCAGGCCGCTACGTCAGGAGACGCTGTAAGCCTCTGAAGGTAGGAGACAGCATTTTTATTGCTCTGCTAGACTGCAGTTGTGAAGGCTCTCTCTAAAATGCCTCCTGCTTTTTTTTTTTTTTTTTTTTTTTTTTTCAGGAATTCATGCATTGCCAAGACACAGATCATCAAAGTCTGTTTGACCTTGTTCGCAGAATGCTGGAATACGACCCAGCCAAAAGAATTACTCTTGATGAAGCCTTGCAGCATCCTTTTTTTGATCCACTAAATAAATAAACTCAAATATCTTCTATGCTTCTTCAAGGAGATTTCCTAGACTGTGTCAGTCAGTCAGCAGAGGTTGCATGAAACTTTTGTAAGCTTTAAATTATTTTGTACAGTTAAGTCTGTAAATAATTACATATGTTTTGTATAACTGTTATGTTTACCTTGTTGAGCAGTTGTAGTCTTATGGGTATCAAAGTGAAAAATAAAGTAATTTTCATTTTTGAAAGCCTGCACCACTCTCCTTTTACAGATGATGCTCGTGGACCCTCTGACTCTAGGTGAGGAGTCTGGGCTAGCTGAAGGAGTTCTAGAAGCATTCCCTAAAACTTCCTTTTATTACTCTTGAAGAAAGACCCACCTAGTTAATGCTCTATGTAACATCTGATGGCGTTTTGAAACATGCGTGGAAACAGTGTATATCCTAAGTAGGTAGCTTTTGTGGGGCACCTTTTTCCCAGATTTTCTGGTACATAGCATGCATTGCTCCCCAGCCAGCTAATTAACTCTTGGAAACTTGTCTGATGCTTTCAGTTTCAAATATTCATAGCTAATCTTTTTAGTTAAGATCTGTAAAGTAACATTTCCTATTTTCAGTATTGCTTCAAGTCATTAAAGGTGAACATTTCTGTGGTAAATTTTTAGAAAGACTCTACTGCTGCAGAGAAATATGACATGCCACAGATTGGTGGCATATTTGATGCCTTAAACAGCTGGAACAGAGGCTAGAGAGTTAAGGGGAATTAAAAGATATTTATTGAAGGGCCTTCAAAGGCCACACCCTGGCAGTACCAGAGCCACAGCTTTGGCTCTGCCCAGATGGGATAAGCTCTTGCAGTAGTGATATCATTCTGAAGTCAAGGTGTATTTCTGTGGAGCTTTAGTTGTATTTACTGGTAAATGAGGTGGCCTTAGGACCTGAGAAATGCTGGCATTGAGACTGCACAGGATGGAGGTGGCCAGGTTCTCAATTGTGGTTCCTGAACTCTTGTACTGGGTTGAGAAGAAAATGGTGCAGCTTTCCAAGACCCATTAATGTGCTTTGTTACTTTTGGTGTTTCCATGTCTATAACTTGATGGTTTTTACTCCAACTCCCTTAATCCATCTGACTCTCTGTGGGTGGCTTGCTGAGAAGTAGGAAGGGAGCCTTCCATGGAAAAGTTCATTCTGACTGTAATAAGCAAGTTTTGGCTATTTATTTTAATCTTGACTTTACTGTTCAAGCCTTTCTTCAAAGGAAGGAAACTAAATTGTTTTGGCTCCACAGGAGCATGACTTCAGGTTTTGTGTTTGCTGAGTTAGCCCTAATACACAGTAAGATTTTAAACTGATGTCGAGGAGGCTTCATTTGCAAGAGGCTCCAGACGTGCATATCTCTGAGCTGGGGATAGAATAGAGCTGGGCCAGGCTTTGAAAGCTTATCTTCTGTTACTAGTGCCACCTCCTGGGCTTGATTACAGCTCATCACAGCCACCTCCTTTCCTTGGATGTTGGTGTTGGTGACATTGTTTCTGCTTGGCATGACAGAAACTGTAACAGTCTGTGCCGTGCAGGTCAGCTCAGTAGGGCTGAGCAGGACAAGAGTAAATTCCTTCTCCCCACACTTTCCATCCCACAGCTTCAGAGGCAAAGCAAGGACTTGGCTGAGTGTATCAGCTAAGCAATGCAAATCAAAGGCAGATGAGGGGAGAAAAGTTTATATGCTGCTATAACAATAAAACTGTAACCATAAAACAGTTCTATCGAAATTAGGGAAAGATGGTGTGCTCTTGCTTACAGAGTGCTTCTAGCTGTTGATATAGGTACTGAAATTTGTAGTGCTGGGTAAAGGAGATACAGCTAAGCCCTATTAATAAGCTATCTTTAAATTGACTTTCCTTGTTCCAGTAAATTTAAAAGCGCTATCAGGATTAATGTGGTGCCTGCAGCAAGGTGCCAAGTGCTTCTTCAGGCCTTGCAGCATCTACACAGTGTTGGTTTGCTGGCACATGAGCCCAAGGCCCCTGGGCTCCCCAGGGAAGCTGTGTGAGGCTCTCGGCAGCATCTGGGGCTGCAGGGCTGCCCTTGGTGCTTCTGTCTTTTGTAAGGGATGGATTTTTATGTGCACACACCTCCACCCCCCATTGTCATCTTCATACTTGAAGTTTGTGATGTTTGCACGTTTGGATCAAGTTATAGTGGTTAAATAATTAGAACTAGAGCATTCCCATCTATTTCTGTGCTTTAAATTTCCAGCTATTGTGCCTTCAAAATACAGTCTGTGACTGGGTCAGTCAGGCAGACCAGAGTAACAGTGTGCATTTCCATAGTGCACCAGTCACACTTTACTGAACGTGGGGGACAAGGCAGAATAAGGCTGTCTTTTAAGTGGGCAGCCCAGGCTTCATCACTGAAGTGCAAAGAGTGTGAGAGCTAGAGCTCCAGAACCTGAGGGAAGAGTTGGGCTTGGGGCTAAACTGCATGGGAAAGGAGTTTGCATTTCTGGGCATTTCAGGAACTCACCTGCTGCAGGAGTGATCAGTCCTGCCTGTTCCTTCAGTGTCTGGATATCAGGCTGCCTGGAGGGCTCAGGTCACACAGGAAAAGATGCTTTGCACCGAAGCATCTGTAACTGTGTTCTACTGCTCTCATGGAGCTTATAAGGAAAGTCTTGGTGTGCTCATACAAAGAAGAGGGGGGAAAGGAGGTAAGAAAGAGGGTCTCACAGAAATCTGGAGTTTTCTTTTTATCTTCAGGATATGTATGAAAGCAGGAACTGGTTGTCAGCAAGTGCTGTCGATTTACCTGGTTTCACTGCTTTGGAAATAGCTACAAGAAACCTGTGTGTGTGTCTGTTATTAACAAACTTAATTAGAATCTGGCATTGATAATGCTACTGACATTGTAGCATTTCCTAACCCTGTTCTATACTTCAATCATCTATTCTAGAATTAAGAATTACTCTTCAAAGGGCAGGTGTCTGTGTCCAGGGTGCAAAGGGTACACTGTAGTTTGTACCCTATGTGCTTAGAATCTAGACAAGCATTAAGTTGCAGGAGGATGTTTTATAGGTAAGTTAAGAGTTGTGGTGCTCTGTGTAACAGCAAGGAGAAAGCATGACAGAATCTGTGGATGCTCCGTGCTTATCTGTGAGCAGTTTTCTCTTGTTCAAAAGCTCCCGAAAGTGGATGGAGCACTCCACTGAGATAACAGCGAGTTACAGTCCACGGTGGGGTTCTAATCTAGAACAGATCGCGGTGCAGACTGTCTTCAGGGCAGAATACAAAGCTCCCGGGCGGGTGCCACCTCTCGCAGGTCGCATGCTCCAGGGAAGCCGGGGCCGGGCGCTGCCGGGGCCGGGCGCTGCCGGGGCCGGGCGCTGCCGGGGCCGGGCGCTGCCGGGGCCGGGCGCTGCCGGGGCCGGGCGCTGCCGCCGCCCGCCCGCTCTCCCGGCGGGGGGATCCCGCTGGAGGGCGCCCGGTCCGCGCCCGCCGCCCCCGCCGCGGGCAGCGCCGCTGCCGGCCCCGGAGCGGGCACCGGAGCGGGGCCGTCCCGGCAGCAGCCTGCGCTCCGGAGTGGCTCTCGCAGCGCCCCGCCCGTGCAGCACGGCCGGGACCCCGAGGGGCGCGGGGTCCGCGGGCGGGGATGGGGCCGGGGGGAGCGGTCCCCGCGGGGGGCCGGGCAGCGGGGGTGGGATCTGCTCCGCGTAATCCCCCATGGGGGGCGGCTGGCCGCGCTCGGAGCATCCCCCCTTCCCCAGCGCGGGGGGAGGCGGCGGGGGAGCCGCCACCCCCCGCTTCCTCCGTTTAAGACCCGGGCTAGCGGGGCGAGCGCAGGAGAGCGGCCGCTCCGCAGCTCCGGCCCCACGCCCGCGGCGCGCACGGGGCGGCGCTGGATGCGCCGGCGGCGGGAGGCGGGCGGCAGCCGAGCGGGACCCCGCGCAGCGGCGCGGAGCGCGGCGCGATGAGCGCGGGCAGCGGCAGCGGCGCCGCCGGCGCGGCGGGCACCGCCACCTCCGCGCTGTGCCTGCTGCTCTCGCTCACCGCCGTGGCCGTGTGCCTGCTGCTGGGCGCCAAGACGGCGGAGCTGCAGGGCCGGCTGGCCGCGCTGGAGGAGCGGGGCGCCGCCGGGCACGGGCCGCTGCTGGACGCGCTGCAGCCCCGCGTGGAGCAGCTGTTCCGCGAGGTGAGTGAGAGGCGGCGCGGGCGGCCCCGCGGCCCCGCGGCGGGCGCGCAGGACCGGCCGCTCCCCGGAGCGAGCGGCGACAGGATCGGGGAAGGCGCTCTGGCCCCGCTCCGCCGCGGGGTTTGCTCAATGTGTCACCGGCTTCTCATCCTCTGTGAGAAAACTCACTCCTTTCTACCAAACTTTCCCCTTTCTGCTGCCGTTCCCGTGAATCAGGCGTAGGGCGAGGCGTGGCCGAGCCCACCTTGATAAAAAGAGAAAACGCCCCAGGTGAAGGGCCGGCAGTCGAAAGTTAGAGGACATGCGACTTTGCCCCTTATTCTATTCACTGACACAGGTAACCCGAGTATTTTAACTATTTGTCTTGGGATTTAGTGGACCGCAATTTCTTTGTTAGAAATTATGAACATGATTCCCGCTATCTGGACTCTCTGTCACAGAGCATTGTGGTCTGGCAGTGCAGAACTGATTTATGGCAGGCAGAGGAGACCCACCACTTGTTACTTCACTTTCAGTCCTGGGGTTTTCTGAAATTATTCAATAAATATTTCTGTGCTGAACAATTCCTCCTACTTGGAGAACTGTTATCCACACTGATGCCGTTCTCAGTGCCTAACTGAACCAAATCTTGGGAGAAGTTACACTTTATCCCAGGGTTATCTTTTTCCTGATTCTGGTGTTTAGGTTTGGGGCTTTTTACAGGCAAGGGGGACGTGAAGGGCTCCATCACTCATAGGAAATGCTTGAAGATCCCACTGTTGGTTTGCTGGATTTGTATAAACAGTAGTTCATAAAGTTCAGTGAGATTCAACACGGCTTGTGGGGCTGCTGAAGGGCACCCCTGAGTGATCAGTTCTGACATCTGGAGAAGGTTTTACACTGGGATTTTATTAATGGCCTGACTGCGGTGCAAAACATGCATTAAAATCATGACAGCCACGAAGCCTAAATCATGCAAAAATGTGTTTGTATGTGGAGGTCTGTGAAAGATCTGGGGCTGTGAGCAGGGATGGAGGCAGCGCTGGGGGCATGGGGAGACAATTCCTCATGCAGTGTGTTGCTGCTGGAGCTAGGGTGAGGGTATTGCTGGCACCACCACAGCATGTCCTTTTGCCTGGAAACTTTTTTGCATTGATGTGCCTTGATAAAAGTGAAATGTTAAAATATTTTTGTGAAAGCCCTGAATACCAGACCGGGGGGTGCCTGTGAGGCGTAGTCACAGCCTCTAGTTAATGTCTGTTCTCCAGGCAGGAATTAGCCTGCCCTTGTGGCAGTGGTTCTGTTCCAATTACCCCAATAAATGTGCTTAGCAATGGGAATGGTTTCTGTGGCACTGCCTAAGATCATGTGCAACCTCTTGCTGAGATTTAGTTAAGTGCGGAAAGCTTGTTTTGTACTGGGAATGCTCAGATGGAGTTTGTACAGGGGAAAATGAAGAAAAACCACATAATTGGGTTTCTAATAGAAGAGTGAGCTTGTTGAAACATTTAGTATGACCAAACTTTTGTCAATGCTAAAGCAAATTTTGAATCAAGCAACAAATTCAAAGAATCCGTAGTAGTAATTGCACTATCTATTAATGGTCATTTTAAATGAACCTCTGAATTTATGCTAAAGTTTCAGAATGTGTTTCTTGCCCAAACTCTGTTACATAAGACCTCTCACTTGTCAAGCAACTACTGCCCTTTCTGTGCTTGAAAGTTTCTGGAGAGCAAGAGAGTATTTCCATCGTCATGAACATCAACTGATGCCTGGGGTCAGGTTTTTTTTTTGTTAAATTCTGTGTTGGTCCTCCTTTGAAGTTTACCACAGTATTTCAGAAGTGAAACCAAAGCTCCATACGCTCTGTGCACGACCCAGCATTCTTTGTTCTCTGCCATGACCCAAAAAGCTTTACTCCATGTACCAGTGGAGGAGTTTGCTGGCATGATTTATGGCAGAGCTGTGTATAGAGAGTAGCAAATACAACACCAACACACTGGCTCTGTTCCTTTTAGTGCTGTTTAAATGTCTGGCAAATAAAAGAGGATAGGAAATAATAAAGGAAGGATAAGTGTGTAGTTAAGGTAATGAAAGCCAGTTTGGACAACAAGGATTTAGTTCCTGGCCCTGTGACAGGCATCCGTGTAACTCTGGAGAAATTGCTGATTTGCCTGTGGCAGGACCTTGCCCTTCCCTTGGTTTGTCCCATTAGTGGGACGTGCTGCAGGCTCCTGCTTTGATGCCCTCTGGAACATTGCCAACAGCACCGTCCAGACGTGGCAGCATCTCCACTTGCTCTGTGTCAAAAACCCCAACTCCAAGTGTGTAGTTTTCACACTGGAGGGAAAATATTAACAGGAGGATTATAGAAACATCCAGTTGTTGTAAACAGAGCTGGATCATTTTGTTCACAAAGGATTTATTGTCCGCAGTGTCCAGATTAATCAGTTTCATGACAAGAACAATTCAATGGGAGAACAGAGGATTCGCTCCAGGATTCAGATCTCCTCTGCTGTTCCCAGTGATGCTTATTGAACTAAAAATGTGGGAGAGCTTGTTTTCATTTCCTCGAGCATCTTCATCATCCAAATTACTTTAAAAGTAAACAGATAGAACTTGAGCAACTCTGTAACATTTAGACTTCAGGTGGCTGTCAGAAAAATCTCCTTAGATGGTTTTTTTGCCACATTTTCTTAAGGAAATTGCAACTTTCTCAGGGAAAGCCTATGTTTTGCAGAAGGCAGCTGGATCGTTCTGGTATTTATACTTCCCTTAGGACAGCTTCTCTGTCAGGTGCTATGAAACCATCTTGATATTTTCAGGACCTCTTAGTGTCACATCCAAGCAGATAGAGGAAGCATAGGATTTCAATGACAGATAAAACTATTTAATCCTCAGAATAAAAAGAAAACAACCTAATTCACAGGTAGCCTAATTCCTGAATAGTCCACAGTATTCAAATATTTGGAAAAGGACTGGGTCATCAGTTGCACAATATCAAGTCTTAACACCCTAAACTTTGAATAAGCACTTTGAATTTTTTGTCTTTGAAATGTAGGGACTCCAGTTATCAGATTATTGGCTTGTCTTTTGGCAAGTACTTTAGGTAGGACTTTAGGGCATTCCTGGAGGACTGGGAGAGTGAAGATTGTGGGTGAAGATGAGCTGCTCCCACCCTTGCTGGGCTGTCCCAGGCAGGGAGTTTGCTGAGCTAATGCAATGTACCTGTCATCAGGCTCATTAACTTGGGCTTGGCAGTGGGCTCAATGCAGGCACCAACAGCCTCCTTGGCTTAGGGAGCAGCCAGAGTGTGCACACATCTGCCTGCAATACGCCACGTACACAGGGCTCTAGTTTTGGGGATTTTTGTGTCCTAGTTATCCCATTGATGAGTTTTCACTTTGGGGATGGAAACACTGGGCTTTGGGTAGGCCTGAAGGTTGGTGAGCACTCCAGTCTTGACTGTCCTTTACTTCATCCCTCTGCTAAAGAAACCTCTAACACTCCACAGAGAATGAATTTTAAGTACAAATCAACCAAATCAGGTCAAGTTTGAACATGGGACTTGTAAAGGAGCTTAGGATGAATCTTGCCAATGGAGCTTTGCTCAAGGGACTTTGGGATGTGCAGAAGAGTCCGCCTTCTCTCTTGATGGCCGTAGACTGCCACTTCCTCAGAAACATTTAATATTTTTGTGCCACTGTAGCGTGGGACTTTATCCAAGGAGGTTGAACACCACAGGATGGAACCATTACCCCTCCCTGGAAGGAAGCTGGATGGTTTGGATGTTGGCATGTGTGCACAGTCCATGTTTAGGTACAATGTGCTCTCTAAAGGGCTGTTCTCATTCCCTCTCCACACAGAAACTCGGCGAAGGGCTCGCGAAGCTGCGGACGGCGCGAGAGGCCCCCCAGGACTGCGTGTGCCCCCCAGGTAGGTGCCAGGTACCAGCACAGCCCGGGGCCACCCACCCACCAGCTGCACCAGCCACCCAGCTCCTCCTCTCCTGCTTTACACGCTCCCTTCCATGGAGGAAAATGTCTTTAGAAGTGTTTTTCCCGAGCTGAAGCACTCCAATGTCTCCCAGTGCCTTGCTTTGGCCTGTTTACAGATCAAGGAGTTTGAGGTTTGGACAAAAGCGACATTTGGCTATAAGAATAAAAGAGTGAAGAACTCAACTGGGTTGTGAGTCCTGGGTGTTGGGCCAAAACAATTTAGAAGTAGTAACAAAATCACTGGGGCTTAATGCAAGTGTGATAATTAAAAGCTGCAGCCTGTCTGCCTTTTCGGAGGGCAGGATTTCTTTTGCTGTAGGAAAGCTGTCACCGATTGTTTAAATTTCCTCCCAGAGTTTAATGAACTTCTAAAACTGTCAAAACTTCCTGTTCTGCTGTGGAAGTGCATGCTCCTTGGAAACAATAAACAGCTTAGATTAGTTTCTAAAGGAACCTCATTTATAGAAATGTTCTGTGAAATGCTCTGCTGTCACACTGAAGGGTGCGAGTAACTTTGAGCTGGGATGTCTTGAGCCTTTATTTTCTTTTTTCTTTTCACAAAAGTGGTGAAAGATGTGCAGTGCTTTGATGCGGGGGAATTCACAGGTGCCTTACAAGGACTTCCAAGCATCAGAGTTCCATTCTATTTTAAAGAAAATAAACAAACACTAAATGCTACATGAGGATGGGGGAGTAGGCAACAGGGCAGGGTCAATTTTCCCTGCCACCCTGGATAAGAACCCTACCAAAACACAAAGTGTTAGTCCATACTCACAGGACAAAAAGAAAAAAAAAAGAAAAAAAAAAAGCCTTTTTCCCCTGTGAGATTATGTTTAATCTCAGAAACATTTCACTAATGATGCTCTTAAATGTACTCACTGCATTTCTGGTGGAAGGCTCCCTGTGTGCCTCACTGCCTGGTAACAAAACCCACCAGCTGAGAAACAAATCCTGCTTACTTTCAGCTCTTTGCAAGGTTGGTCAAATCAGATTTCTCTCTTATGCTGCACAGACCCAACGAGTCCACCAACCTCATGGGACTCTGTGGCTGTGTCTTTCTCTGGTCTGGGCAAACAGGGCACTGCTGATGTGCTTAAGCGGTCAAGAGGTTTTTCCTGTGCTCTGTGGAAAGCAATTAGGATTGAAGAGGCTTCTTTTGTCCAGGAAAGTCCCAATTCTGTTCCGGGTCACTGGGTTGTTGGTTGCTGTGTTTGGGAGATGGGGGAAGAGAGGAAGGGGAAGGTTTTCCCACGTGCTGCTGCAATGCTCGTTACAGTCATTAGTAACAAGCAAAGTAATTTGTGAGCTGAGGGAAGGAGAAGTGATCTCCTGGTGGGTAGGAGATGTCCCATCGGTGGCTGCTCCTGGCCACCACTGCAGGGAGCTGATGTGGGGATGTGCTGCTGACTGTCCTGAAGCCTTTTGGCTGCTTTTGAGCAAATCAAAGACATGTTCAGCTATGTTTCATCCTTTCCTCTTTCTCCTGAAGAAGGCTGAATTGCCTCCTGCTCTGTAGTTGAAGAGCTTGGTCTGGAAACATCTGAGAGCTTGTGGCCCTCACTGGCATTCACTGCTGAGCTACACCGAGCTGCAAACCAACAGCTAAGCTTCAATTTGTCTCTGGACTGAAAAAGCAGCCCCCGGTGAAAGGACATTTTCCTTGTGGAGGGGATGGGGAGATGCTGCCAGCCCTACTCCTGCTTCCCATGGGCAGCTGGTGGGTATTCTGTACACCTGGGCTGGACGGCTTTCCTCTGCCAATAACCCTGCTAAGCTTAAGGACTCCTCGTTACGACTGGATTTAAAGCCAGCTGGGGAGAGAGGGCGGCGGATGAGGATGCTCTCTGCCTTGCCATGCAGGCGTGCTCCCTCCCTCGGTGCCCCTTGGGGAACACGGGAGGCGCTGCCCCACCGAGCCACCCGTGGGCAGCGGCAGGAGCAAGCACAGGCTCAGAGCTGGCCAGCTGGGCTTGTCTTAAGCAAGCCCTGATTTTTCCTAGAAATGAATCAATCTGGGGCTTGTTTGGTTTGGATTTGAAGGGGTGGGGGGTTGTTTTTAGGGCACTGTTTTGACACAATTGACTCAAAGCAGTTTGGAACAAGATGAAAACGACCCACTTAAAAGTTAGAGGGTCAAGTTATTCTAACTACAGCGAAATCCTAACTTGTAAAACAAAGACAAAAGACAAACACCCTTACCTCTCAGAAAAACCCCAACCCAAACGGACCCGTTTTGTGCTCGGGGGCAGTCACCTGTGCGGCTGTAGGGCACGGCTGGCTCGGTTCTGGGACGGGACGCTGGGTTTGCGGCTGCGGGGACCGGCGGCCGGCAGAGGGGGCCCGGCCGTTCCGCCGGGGCCGCGGAGAATCGGAGCGGCAAAGAAATCATAGAACTCCCTTAAAATCACCTGGTCCAACTGCCCCGCAGCGAGCAGGGACATCTCCATCAAGATCAGGTTTCTCGGAGCTCTCTCCAGCCTGACCTTGGAAGTAATAACAATATGGAAAAAAAAAAAAGATTATTGAAAGAATATATTTGTAAAAGCTTAAAAATGTAACTTTTCTGTCTCTAATGCTGAGCATGCTGCAAAAAGTTGCCTCTGCAGTTGCTCTGCGCATCTGTGTACTGCTTTGAGTTGACTTGTTTTGCTTTATTCATTCAACCGAGGCGATGTGGGGGAGGATGACAACAACTTTGTGTCACTTTGAGTCCTTTGTGGTTCGGGCATTTTTGTGGCTGAGGGAGAGGAGAGCATCCTTGGGGGGGTTGAGGCAGCTGGACTGAGTGTGGGTCGGGCTCGGGAACGCTGTGACAGGCTGGTGACCCCACTCTGGGGCCAAACATGGCCTTTGAGTCCCCTCAGCTATTTGGGACGGGGCGGCAGTGGTTGGATGCTGCGGGTGCCGGGCAGGGCCAGGACAGGCTGTCCCCATATGTTGTGTTGCAGGAAAACAGCAGCTTAATATTGTGTTATTGTCATTCCCTAAGCCAGGCCTGTAATACTTTGAAGAGAGGCCCCTGGTCCCCTTGTGTTCAGCCTTTCTCTGGTGGGATCCTCACAAAGCTTTTGCTGCAGGATGAAACGCAGCAGGTGCAGGAGCACTGGTGTATATGGCATTTGGGACAGCCTGCTGATGAGCACGGGGAGGTGGGTTGAAGGCAAGACTAAAACTTCACACTGGTAAACAATTTGTTTATCAGTTGTGTGGGCTCTGGCTGCCTTCTCATAAATATGCTATTAAGGATTATTTTTTAATTTTCCCACCTTGTAATTTTAACACTCTTTGAAAACCTCAGGTGCAAAAAGCTCTTGTTAACGGCGGTATTTGCAGTGCCAAAAGTCTTCAAGCTCAGTGAGAACAGGTCCCTCGAGAGCTCACGGTGGTGGATGCACTGTGCTAGAGCCTGAGAGCAAATGTTTCCTCAAATCCAGTAAAAAAAAGGCTTAAACCAGCCCCCATCCACAGAGCATGCCTTGCCCAGCAGCCCATCCTTGCTGAATTGTGGGCTGAGGGTGTGAAGAGCTCCAGCTCTGCTGGCTGCTCTTGCACTGCGTATTTCTACATATGCATTGTGTTTCCATGTGCCTTTCTATTTAACAGTACCTCTGGAGCCTTAACTCCAAATTTCCTGGCCGTTGGATGATGCATATCCCTGCTTTCATCTTGAATTCACGCTGAGACGGTGTCGTATGCTTTTGAACGTATGGATATATTACAAAACAGCGTTAAATGTTCAGTGTAGTAATCTGATGTTCCAGCTAATATGTGACAAATATTTCCCAATAATGGCTTGGCAGCAGCAGGAGTGCAGTGGTGCTGCAGCCGGCAGGACGGCGGATTGCTCCATTTCCCTGCAATTCAAACCATGTGTACTGGGGGAAGCCGAGCATTTCAAACCCTCTCCACCTCTGCAGACTCAGCAGCTCTAGAGGCTCTCTGGCTTAAATTATTTATAGAATTTAAAATTTTTTTATTATTACTTTTAAAATATTTACCCTAACTTCACACCCAGGGATCAGCATTCTCCAGCATGTCCTGGAAGGCTGGTGTGTCACGTTTTGTGATTTCCAGTGACTTGAAATATCTGCCTGACTTTTACTGGTGTAGATGTTGCCTTCAAGTGTCACTCGCTATCTGCCTCTTCCTGGTGTTGTCTCCCCAGGTAATTAGCACAACAGAATTTCCCTAATTGCTGGAGATCAAGGGGGAGAGGGCTCTTCTGGCTTTGTAGTCCTGACAAATGGCAGATGTTTTCCAGGAGGCCAAATGGGATGCACCCAGCTCTGCTAATTCTGGCTCTTTGTTTCATTCTCTCCATGATAGCAGCTCTGTTATTGCATCTTCGGGATCTGGGCCTGTAGTGCCACATTTCTGAGTCCTTCAGGGTAGTTCAATAGATACTGAAAGATATCAACTACAAGCAAGTATCAATTTTTTTCTTCTTAAATTAGCAGTGATCTCTGCTTTTCTGAGTTGCTTTGCTTCTACTAACCTTAAACCTCTGAGGTATTCCTTACACTTACCTCAAGATACCCTTTTCTGCTTACTGAAGCCATGAAAACTTAGTATTTTCCTGTAATTTCTATGATAGAGTGAGACAAAGAGCTTTTCAAATAATTCAAGTTTTAAGATGACTTCTGAATCCCCCTTTGCCTCAGTTTTCTGTACCCTGCCAGTTGCTTCACTTCAGCAGGGTTTGCTTTCTCCATCTGCCTTTGCCCGCAGGAGGCTGGGACATTGGAATTACGGATTAGTGTAAACAGGATTTTTTTGGTGCTAAACTTACAAATGTAATCAGAACTCTCTCCTGCACAGAAAAGGCTGTGCCAGGATTTTAAAAAATGAGCCAGAAGCCAAGTGTTAAAGCATCTAAATAACAAAGAACAACTGGTTGGGAAGGACTTCAGGCAAATGGTGCCATTTAAATGCAGGCACTTTCTTTCTGTTTCACGTGTTTTCAAATCTTATTCCTTCAAAAATCCAATCTGCAGACCTTAGCGACTTTTGGAAAAATGCTCTTTGAGCATAGAAATGACTGCTGGCTACCTTCCATCAGCTCCTTCCTGGCGACCATTCCCCAGTCCCTTTTGGATATTTGTGGAAGGCCCCAAGGACATCTGGAGCTGTGTCTGCATGCCACATGTGCAGGAGCTGTCAGTTCCTGCTCCAAGGAGCTACCTGGGATGGGCACTGACACCCTCCATCATCTAACTGCTGAAAAGCAGCTGCCACAGAGTGATGGGTCCCCACCTCACCCTTGGGACCTCAAAGCTTTGGCTTCAGGATTCTTTGCTGATGGAAACCTTCAGGTCAGGGGTTGTTTTCTTGAATGGTTGCAATAGTTGGAAATAAATAGAGGAGAGGGAGTCTTGCTTGGTTTGGCATCTCCTCCCAGCCATATGGGTGCCAGCCAGCAACAGGAAAAGGAACCCAAAATCCTGGCAAGAGGAATGAATTTTTGGGGGTCCCGTGGGTGGCTGTGTGCTCTTAGGGGGTTTCTGGAATGGTGACAGCAGCCAGGTGTGTCATAGGGCTCTGCTCACAATTTTGGCATTGTTCCACACCCCTGCTGAGGAGCTCGTGGTGGTGGTGCTGGGGGGACCAGGAGGTGACAGCCAGGTGTGCAGCAGAGGGGAGGTTTGAGTCTGGAAATTTGGGGACTGCTCTCAAAGTGAGTTCCCCCCGTGTGCTGGTGTGTGAAGGAGGGCACGTCCTCTGCTCCACAACCATCCAAGCAGCACCGTCCCAGATCTGCTGCTGTGTCAGCCAGCAGTGACATTTAACGTCCTACCGAGGTGACTTCAAATGCTGGATGTGGTCAGGGCTTTCTGAGGCAGGAAATAGCACAGGATCAGGGTTTATTCCCAGAGCTGATGGTGCCTCTGACACAGAGACAGAGCACGAGCTAAAAGGCAGTCTGGCCTCAAAACCACTGTCGCAGGGAAATGGGCCGGAGGCATCTTCCAGGGAGGCTGAGGCAGGATTTATCCTGGTGGTGCTTGGTGCAGCCCCAGCATTTGAACACCAAGGCCTGGAGCAGCCCACAGCGACATTTGCCTTTAGACCACTTCAGCAAAAAATAATTAAAACTGGTGACATCAGTAGGAGAAGGCTTTGAAAATTTATTTTTTCTAAGTCTGCCAAAGTTATTTTGAGTGTAATGAAAACTACAAAAATAAACCTGATGACCATGTCCTCCGCAAGAGGCTCTGTGTAACTTTATCTTTGTCTCGACATATGAAGTCATTTACCCAGGCACAGATATTTTTTGCTGCCAACCCCTTCAGCGCTGCCTTCCAGAGAGAGACTTTGGAGAAGGTTGGTTCATTGTTCATGGTCTGACTCACCTGGGAAGTTCCCCAGTTGTTTTCCTCCTCTTTCTTGTTCAAATGCTGGATCAATGTCACACAAGTGAGCAGTGACTTGTGCAGAGCTGATTATTGAAAATAGACAGGTCTGGCATGGTACCTGCTGCACCTCCATCCCTCCTCAGCAAGTCAGTAGTGCTGTCATCTCCTGTCCACCCTGGGTGTAACAGGGTGGGAATGTTTCTCACCTCAGTGGGCTGTAGGTTGAGTTTTTCAGTCATGCAGTGTTGATAGAAGCAGGTTTTAGCACAGAAATTATTTTGGGACATTGAGCTACCACTGATGTACTCCTGAAGCAAGAGCCACCTTATTTCTCTGGTACAAGAAGCTCCACACTGACATTTAATGACTTGCATTGCCCAAATACTCTCTGCACACGCATCAACATCACCTGTGCCTGTGGCTGGGGCATGTAGGGGACAGCAATCAAAGCCAAACTCGAGCAGAAGGCAGTATAAAAGTTTTTAATCTGCTCTTGCTGCACTGGGTAGGTGCCACATCGTTCACCAACAGGTACCATTAATTAACCTTCCCTCTGGCCAGCCCAGACAAAAGCTGGACAAATAGCCCTGTCTGCCTCACCAGCTTCTTCCCTCGGCTTCCCACTTGAGAAATCCTAGGTTAGCTATAAAACTGGTGTCTCCTGATTTCCATGACCAGGAACACTTCTCTTCCCTGGTGCTATTTGTTTGTTCCTGTTTCGTTGCTCCAAGACATGGTTATTTGTTTGACTTTGGAGGCTGCAGGGGCAGTAGGTGCAGTGCCCTTTAAAGGATCCAAATATAACTCCATCACTCCTGACACTCCAATAAAGGCTGCAGCAGTGAAGGGCTGAGTGGTACTTAGTTGCCAGCTGGGGTCAAAACATGAGCAAATCTATCAGTAGCTTTTTTTGGTTATTTTACAGACTTCTGGGTTAGACAGTCCCTTTCAGCACTTGATAAATAGAGTTTTCTTGAAGGAAAGTCTTCTGAGCTTCAGCCCCTGAGCAATGCTGTCTTCCCATCACAAATCTGCTCATGCTTTGACCACTACACTTAATGGGAGGGAGGAAGGTGAACTGGAGAGTGACGCCCATAGTTGGCTGTAGCTGAGAGTCCTACCAGGATTTTAAGAAAGTAATTATGTTGCAAGAGTTGCTCCCTGGGAAGTGTGGCTTGCCTGGATTACAGAGGCCAGGGTGTGAATCCAAGTACCAGCCACAAGCGTGGATCACTTACCCTTCCACTACCACCCAAACCAGCACAAGCCAAGCACTGATCACACCAGCTGTGGTCATACTTAAGACTCCAGGTGTTATTTCAGACAGAAAACAGAGAGAGATCAGGAAACTTTTGTCTGTTATTGTCTGTTACCTTTGGTGCAGTAGCTGTCTGTCTAGATCAGCAGTGAAATTACTTACCAAGTCTGATACACAGAGCACCTGGACCTTGCTCCAGGGGAGGGTGCTGTGACACCAGCAGGTTTGTGCTAAGGGAGAGGCAGCTCTGACACTGTGTGATGGGGTACTCCTGCACCCCATTTTTCACAAAGCCAAGCTGGCTGTAGAAAATCACTGAATAACTATTTTAAAAGCAGCCAAAGTGAAGAATTTGGCCACGGGTTTGTCCATCCATGGTTGTGAGGAGTCTGGAAACAGCACTGGTGTCCCTGGGTCCCTTGGCCTAGGGGTGCTGGGTGGGGTGGCAGGGATGCATGTGGTGGCTGTAGCTGGCTGGAGTTGGTGCTGGATGTGCAGGAACCATGGAATGAACTCAAGGTACACCAATGTGAGTGACAGGTCCTCTTGCTGATGCACTGCAAGGAGAAGCAGCTTGAGGAGACAGATCCAGTTGCTGATCTTTTTTGCATTGCACCTGTCCTACCATGACAAACTAGACTGTAAAAAGGCCGTACTTCTTTCTGCTTTTCTAAATGGCACCCAGGAGGCAGCAATTCTCATCACTTCCCAGCATGAGCCCAGGGTAACCCCACCCAGGATCCAGCCTGGGGGGAGCAAGGGTCTCTGCAGGCTGTGCCTTCCTGCCCAGCACGGACTGGTGGGTATGAGCACTTGGGTTAATGCAGCTTTACAGGACACACTCATGTGGTTAATGACCTAATTAAGCCTCCACCTGTTCTTTGTTGTCAGCATCAGCCTGTTTTATCATGTGGCAGAAGAGGTAGTGGTGCCAGGATGCCCCGAGCACGTGGCTTTGGCAGCCTGTGCAGCACAATGTTCTTCTTGGGTTTCATCCCTGCGGCAGATGGAGCGAGCTCATGGCCTTGTGTGGGAGTGAGGCACAGAGTGCTGGAAGTGCAGGAATGACAGATTCCCCACTGTACCCCTGCCCTCAGCATGTGCTTGTTTGCTTTTTAAAATGTGACCATGTGGGACAAGAAGGAAAAAAACTGCATGTGCTGGAGAAATTGAGTGTAGCCAGAGGAATGTCAGAAGAGGGCTGTGGAGAGCCCATCACAGCCTTGAATGCTGATTTGGTGGCAGGAATTTACTTTTTTTCCTGCAAGTTTGAGCTGGGGATGTGTTTGTGAAAGACGTCCCATTTATCCCGTACTCCATACAGAATCTTGGTAGGGGTAGGGATGTGGGGCTGTGCTGGTTGCAGTTGAAGCTGTGTTCATGTTTCTGGCTCACTTTTAAATTGGGTCCATTTATGTAACTACATATTGAAGGCATTAAAAGAACTTGGCTTCTGCTAAATGGGAGCTGCCCTTGGTGGTTTATTTTTTCACAATGGTTGTAGTCATGGCAAGACTTGAAGGCCAAGTAAAGCCAGTCTTTACCTGAGGCTGGTTGTGTGACAGAGATTACTTTTTAACCCACTTGAGCAACCCTACAGCAAGAGCCACTGACTTTGGGACTTTGTTCACCTGAAGGTTCCCTTCAGTGCAAGTTTGCTGGGACATTTATGTCAAGACAGCTCCAGTGATGGATTTGGCTCCAGTCCATGTGTGATGTTTCCTGTACATTGCAGGAAATTCCACGTTTCTCCCTTTGTTTCTGGCTCTCAGTGGCACAACTGTGGATGTTGGCCGTACAAGCAGCAGAGAGAGGCCATGTTCCCCTGGGTGGACCTATTAAATCCTGTGCACCACATAAAAATTTTACTCCTTAGTCCTAGGCTCTTGGGTGGCTTCCCAGCAAGGGTGACATGGAGGAGAGAGAAGTATTCACAAAGAAAAATTAAATAGGTTCAATGATGTTCCCAACCATCTGTGTGTTGGTTGTCAGACTTCTAAAAAAATACTGGTAGAGATGAGATCTGTCAGTACAGTACATCTGGAAATGTTTCTTTCTGGCTTGAGTTTGTCTGGGTTTTCTCCCCATTTTGTGCTGTCTCTGGGCTGTCCCCATTTGTGCTATTCCAGCCTACTCGGTGCAGGAGGATCCAGCAGGTTTGTGCTGCTTCACTGCTCAGAGACACTGAAGAACTTGGAGGAGATGTCAAACAGATTTTTCTTTTTCTTTTTTCTTTCTTTTCCCCCAGCAGATCTGTCTGGAGGATGAGAACAGTTGGTATTGATATGATCTGCTTCATATTTTGGGAAGTCTTGGCAGTAACTACTACCAAATAATGATGCTTCTGGGGCCCTATTGTGCAAACATTTAAATATGTTCAACTGTGTTGCGCAGAAGCCCTGCCAAGAGACTAACACACCATCCCAGAGGGACTCGAGGGCATGGCTGATGGCAAAAATGGGCCTTGATAGGGAATTGGGAATGTATATTCCCGTTTCTTTAAAGAAATCCTGGCTGTTTGGCTGCTGGCAGCTGCTGGTGGCTTGCCTGAAGGCTGCTGGTTATTTATTGGAGGTGGATTAGATGGGGAGCACGCTGTTGCTGCAAGCTGGTGGGGCTAAGGCTGCTCAGCTGTGCCACGGGTGCAGGGACTCCTTGTGTTCATTTGCTTCTTTCAATTTTTCTCCTAAACTTTGCATCCTAAACCACAGCATGTCCAGCTTGTTCACCTCATTACTGGGGTGATCACTGCACGTGGGTCTGCCCCTTCCCTCATCCTGGCAAGGCGTGTTGGGGGAAGGCAGTGATACCCTGAACCTGGCCAGAAGTTGCACATGCTTTTCTTTTCTTTTCTTCTGCATTTTCTCTTTTTTTTTGTATTATTTTTTGAACCTATCCATTTTGTAGATCAGGACTGTATAAAAGTTGGTTTTTAAATTCCAAAGACATGGTTAAATTCCCCAAGAAGTTGTGTTCAACTCCACTTGGGAGTTTATGCAGACCAGTTGACTTTAAGGATAAAAGCAGTGTATTTGAGCTCCTCGAGGGTTGCTTTAATGTCAATTAAGCCAGACTTCAAGGAGCTCTGCTTCATTTTCAGAGTGACAAGGTTCCCAGTCTTTAAACCATTTCTTCACACAGACGTGGGGTCAGAGTGCATCGGTGCCTCGCAGCATCCCCGGTGCCGGGACAGGGGGGCTGTGCTGGAGGTGATCAGACACAGGAGCTCTGCTCTGTGTGGAGCAGCAGCAGCACAGCCACCCCCCTGCTCTGGTTCCCTTTGGTTGTGGTGGCACAAAGACACATTCAGGCCCTTTGATAAAAGCCAGGCTTGGCTGCTTTTACAAACACAAACAAAACAAAACCGAGAAACAGCAGAGGAGAGGGGGCTGGGTTTTGTTAAAGTGGGGACTTGGGATTTAGCAAGGAAAGGAAACCCAAACCTCCACTTCTTTCTGAATTAACAAGGGAGTCAGAAGTTGGGAGCACCCTTCTCCATCTCTCCCACCCTGTCAGGTCAGTGGACATTTCCAGCCCCCTCCCCGGGAACATTTCTTCCTCCTCAGCCCTATGGTGGTGTTTCTAAGGAAGAAGGAGTTTTTTAGAAATACATCTCTCCCCCCTCCCTCCCAAACACATCCCTTCCTATATAGAATCCCATAAATATTTATATTTAATGCTTGTTAAGTGGCAAAGCAAAATGCAGTGAAAACCAGCAAGTGACAAACACATTCCTTCTTCTAGGTAACTAAATGCCCACCCTCTCTTACTGGGGTTTATTCTGGGCTTTGCTGATTGCAGGTTTTAGCTCCTCTTTGCTCCAGACTGGCCCTGACTGCCAGGTCAGTGTTGAGAGCTCATCCCCAGGGGATTCCACTGGTGGGAATGGGTGAAATTAAGTGGCTTCATCCTGGTTTGGTTTAGAATGGTAATTATGTGTTGCTTGAACCCTTTTGTTGAACTGTTTTGCTTTAAAATGTATTTGATACCTAGTTTTGGAAGTTTTTCTTGCTGTAGCTGGGGGTTCCTTACAGCTGTTCCACTGCTGCGTGTCTATGTTCCATTACTACCCTGAATTCCAGCCCCTCTTCAGAGTGAATTCACTGCTGGCAGGAATTCCCCTGTGCAGAGCCACCCTAATGAACTGGCGATGTCAAACCTTGCTCTGATGCCCTGAGGAGATTGGCCTTTGACACCAAAAGCTGAAAATGTTTCCTTTTTCCTGGGTATAAAACTATGCAGGGAAGGCAGAGGGAACACACACACTGAAGTTGTGTTACTTGAGATGTGACAGCTCATCTGAGAGGCTCTGGCACAGGGTCCCCAGAGCAGCTGTGGCTGCCCCATCCCTGGAAGTCTCCAAGGCCAGGTTGGAGCAACCTGGTGTAGTGGGAGATGTCCCTGCCCACGGCTGAGGTTTGGAGCCAGATGAGTTTTAGGCTCCCTTCCAACCCAAACTGTTGTGTGATTCTACAAAACTCTTCCTTGCTGGGTTCCCTCAGGAAGGTTGTTCATGGCGCTGCAGCCTCCAGAGGCTGAAACCGTAACAAAGAACCTGTTGTGGCAGATACTACCCTCAGTCACATCCCCTGTGCCCCCAGGAATGACCCCAAAACTGGCCTCTGCCTCGGTGCTGAGGAGCCAGGAAAGATATCAGGAACATCTCCCCCTGCTCTGAATACCTGAGGGAGGGGAACAGAAAAGGCAGTAGGGCTGTTCCCCTCTTTTTGCCGAGGGAGCATTGCTTGGTCAGGCTCTGTGTCTGCTGGGAAGCCCCAGAGCTGCCAGGTGCCCTCACAGGGAAGTGGGCACAACTGCTGCTCCTGGTGCCCCACCCAGCCCAGGTGTGGCTGTGGGGGCTCCTCCCGTCCCATACAGGCTCAGGGAGGGTTTTCACTGAGCCTTGTGGGGTGCCTTGGCACAGTGCTCCGGGGGGCTCCAGGCTGGGGGATGCAGCTCAGTGCTCTCAGGGCTCAGGTGAGTCTTGTGTCCTTCACTCCTTCTCAATTCTCTGCAAGGTGCAGCAAGGAGACAGTTTGGAATTGTGTTTATTCTGCTGTGAGCTGGGATTGCTGGTCAGCCTGGCGATGAGAGCTACGTGCAGCTGACTTGAAAATACCAGAATCTCCTTGCCTTTTGAACTGCAGGGCAGGATTAAGGTGTACTGGAGTGAAGCAGACCAGCAGAGGTGTGTGTGGGAGAGCCTGTGCCAGGTCTGCCTGGGAGTGGCTGCTGGGTGCCCTCTCCAGAACTCCTTTATGATTTTGCTGTTGGAGATGTGGGGCTGCAGCAGAACTCTCTGTGCAGTCTTTGTTGCAGGAGGTGATACAATGCTCCAGGGGGGATTTTGATCTGACCAGGGGCACAAGTGTGTAATTTTGAAGTTGATTTAACTCATCTGCCCTGGAACTGGATTTCTGCTTGACTGTGCTGTGACTGGTGAGTGTGGGAAAGGTGCACCTTAAGGAGAAATCCTGTGTAGAAGGGTGAAGTGGCCCAGCTTCAAGATGTTAAACCACAGGATGCTTTGACCACAGGTCCTCACCTTTCTGGCTGTTATCTTTAGTGCTTTTCTTGCATAAAGTACTGCTTTTACACACAGACTGTGCAGCTACCCCAGTGCAATCGAAGTGTGGTGGGGAGCAGGGGCTGAGCCTGGTTGCTGGCCCTGGTGAGACACCAGCACGGGGTTGTGTGAGAATGGCAGGTGACATACTGGGATGTAATCCCAAAAAGGTGATTCCTAGAGATGAAAAGATTAATCAGGCAGTGGGGGCAAGGTTAATAATGACAGTAATTGGCTTCTGTCTGTAGGAGTCCTTCCAGCTCAGTTCTGTGACTGCACTATTGTCTTTAGTGCTTTTTCCCTGTGGTGTTTGCTTGTTTTTTTTTTATTTCTGTGGAATGCCTCTGTTGGAGGAGGGTGGAGGCAGACCTTTATGGGTGAAGGAAACATTTTTTGGGTAGGTGTTACAGAATGCAAAATGAAAGGAACCCCAAAATTCCTCCAAGCAAGCCCTAATTCAAGAGGCATCTCACTCTGCTCTGGGCAGTGACTGCTGATGGCTCTGCCACTCAGCCACGCTGAGAAGCACGAGCTGGTGGCTCTTGGTGGAGCTGGGAGATGCTGAGGTCGCTGCTGATGGGCCCCAGCTTTTGTGGGGTTGGTGCCAAATTCTGCTTTTAGATCTCAGTGCTTGGTAGAGTTTAGCAATAGCCTGGCTTAATGTGAAATGGGGCCCTGGGTCTGAGCCATTCATCTCTCCTGCTTGCCAAGGAGCCACCAACAGCCTGAGGAGAGGGGCCAGCTGAGATACAGCCTTCAGCTGGAGAAGAATCCCTCTCATCAAGGCCACTGACTGAGGCTGTTTTCTCTCTTAGGACATCCCTGACAGCACCTGGGATGCTGAATAATAACGCCTGTTACAGGCAATTTGTCCTTATCTGATAGCCTGAAGTGAGAAAGCTGGAAAGAGGAAGATAAAGGGACAGAGGCTTAGCCCAGGACCAGAGGGTTTGATTTCCCTCTCCCAGCTGCCAGCATTTTGATGGGGAGCCAGGAATGCTGTGGGCTGTGAAATGTTTTTGTTTCACTTCATCGGCTTTGTGCAGCCAAGTCCTAATCGAGGCTGTCATTTCCAGAGAGGGGAAATGGGAGGTCTGTCTTTGGAACACCTCTGTGGGACTGCAGTAGGGGAAGGGTCTGCCTGGCAATTTTAAGAGCTAACCTTTATTTGATGTTTGAGGAGGTTGTTGTTTGGTTTGGCTTTATTTTCTTTCTTAAAAAGTTTTTTTTAAGCAACGCCGAATTGCTGTTTAGAATCTACGTGGTATAAAACAGGGCTGAGCTGAAGCTTTCCAGTGCTAAGCATCACACACAGCTCTGATGGGCTGGAGAGCTGCAGGCACAACTTGCTCCTCTCAGCTCAGCCAGGTAAAAACACATCAGTGATTAGCATGATCCCATCTGCATCTTTCTTAGGGACCCGCCTAGAATATCAACATCACTAATGTGTTATCATTTAAGTCTCTAATTTCTGTTCACATGCAACTCTTCAGCTCTCATCTGTGAATAATTCATCTGAAATTCGGAATAGCAAACTGACTTTATTTGTTTGCAGATATCCTTGAGGGAGCCCTCCTTGGTTTACTTGTCTTCCTTACCAGTTTATGTATCTTGACATGTCATTTCCTTCGTGGTCTTCCCCCTACTCCCAAAATGATTTGCATATGAATAATTAAAAACAAAAGGAGGCAAATCCCCATCATAAATGTCTTTCACATTGGGTTAGACACGATTTTTGGGGAAAGATGACTGCTGTAACCTGTAATTGAAACGTCACAAAAAACATACCTGTGCATGAAAGGGAACCTGCTCCTCTCAACTCCTGCCTTGCTTCCATCTCATCCTCTCTTCCTCAGTGCTCTGCTGCCCTTCCTTGAATGCTCTCTTAAAACAGCAGGAAGGAGCCATGATGATTCAATTAGACAGGAATACATATTTTTGCAGCAGCCTACTTGAGGACATTAATTTAGTCATCAAGTCCATCCTCCTCCCACAGCCTTCAGTGCAGCCCCTGCCTACTGAGCCCTTACCTGCACTGCTGAGTGAACCCCTGGACTCTGCTGTGTGCAACAAGATGGTTGTCATTTTAAGGTAGCTCTTAAAGGGAATGTAACTTAAAGTCCTCGTGTTGCAGTCAGTCCCAGTTTTTGTTGGTCAGTATTATTTTGGTTAATGTTAACAGATTTCTTTTCTCTTTATTGTGATTGAAAGGTATTTATTAGGACATAGAGGTTTTTATTAGGCTCACGTATGCATTGATTTGCCCAATGTTCCAAAGAAATCATCCAGAAGATGATCATATTTCCTGCAGGTGGTTTAACTGTAGGTTCTGTAGTGTTGTGGTACCACTCCTGAAATAGATTGACCTTTCAGTTTCAGTTCTGCTCAATTCTGCCAAAATTATTTCCTCCTTACTCTGGTTCCCATTATCGAATTGCAAAGCCATTAGTTCTAGTTCTTGGTAAGGATGCTGCTGTCCAAATCTGGCCTTCACTAAGGCTGAGTGAAACTCGTGATTATTTACTCAGCCCGAGGCAAAGTACAGGGAAAATGAGATACAGGATTGGATTGAACAAGTCCCATCAGTAAGAAATTAGTGTATTTTTAAAATTATTTTTATTTTATTTGAACTAGAGCAACGTGTCCTGTAGAGCTTGGGATGTGGTGCCCACAGAGACAAAGACAAGGCAGCCTGTGAATCCTCTTTAAGGAGCTGCAGTGGTGCTGGCTGTCACTGGTTGTCCTTCTGGGGGCTGCAGGACATCTGCTGTGTCCCTGTCCAGTGTGGGGACAGCAATGATTTGCTTTTCAGGAGGAAAGAAATTGATTGCATTTGGTAGAAATTGAGGTGTGTGAAATAGATGTTTCTTCTGGGTCTTCTCCCTAGAGTTACCGGGTAAAAATTCTACTTGAAAATGTAGAAGTTTTTTTTCAAACATTGACATAAAGCAAAATTTTTTAGGCTGGAGTTCATCACTCCCCTACTCTTGCTTCACACAAACACAGCCAAAATGAACAAGTGGTCCTGCAGGAACCCAGCCTGCTCTTGTGCTCTGGGCTCTGCTGGCCTTGCAGGCACTGAGTCCCAGCACTGGAGCAGAGGTGCTGCTGCTGTGACCAACATTGCCCCTCCTCTGGAGCTCACAGAAGAGCCTGTGGAAACCATGAGCCTGCTGGGATCTAAGGTGTCCCTGTGATTGATTGATTTTAAAAATACAAATCTACTATCCACAAAACAACCCTCTCCCCCATTCCCGCCCTTGAGCATTCACTTTCTTTGGCTCTGAGTGCATTATCCTGATGCTGTCGGCATCCTGCTGCAAGTCTGCAGGCTGCAGTGCAGAGCTGCAAAATGAGGGTGGAAACCTGCTGCACTGAACAGCTGAACTTGTTTCTTTTGCATGACAATAGCTCTTATCTAAAATTGTTCCTGAGAGTTCAAAAAACACAGTCCCTGTGATCCACGTGTGAGTGACACAGAGCACTTCTCCAGCTGATGTCAGACCCTCAGACACCAGACTTCCTGCAGGAATTCACCTTCTGAATCCAAATTTCTCACCCAGCAAAGCCAAAGGTGTGTGCTGGTGGCAGGTTGGGTGGCATTGTGTGTTGTGCTGGGGGATGGTTGAGGAATAAATCTGGGATGGGAAGGGGTCAAAGTGGCTAAAAGAGTTTTAAAACTGGCTAGATCCTGGTAATAGTTGTAACAGTACGTGAAAAATCGGCTCACATTGAATGAGAAGATAGTCTTGGCATAATTCAGCAAAAAAATGACTCTTAAAAATGTGTGGCTTTTCTTCAGATTTGCTCTTAATACCCTAAATAATCTCCAGCTTTGACATTTTAATTGTACAGCACAGATGTGAAAACTTTCCACCAGGTCCTGGCAGAAATCCCAGCAAATTTCTTCAACCAGAAAAGTTAAAAAAGGGGAAAAATTGTTTCTTGCACTTGTAAACCCTATTGTTTCAGAATTTATGAGGTAATATTGACCTCTCCAGGCTTTATAAAAATCAGGATAAAAATATTGCAAGTGATGGTGTGAAGGAGATGTGATGGAGGCATTTTGTGAGCAGTGAGTACTCACACTTTGTGAGTAGTGTATTTGGTGCTGAGGAGCTAGGAAGATTTTGACATTTGTTTGGTTTTTGTAAGATCAGAGGGAGGCAGAGATCCAGTCGTTGGTGCTCAATACTGGCCTAGATGTTACGGGTTTAGCACTGCTGCTTTGAATTTTATTCAGTGGTACTTTCTCGCAGGGGACAGACTTTTCCCATCTGTTTAGCAAGTAATCCTGGACCTGATTCCTTTTGTATCCACTCTGCTGCCAGGAAAGATAGGAAATATGCACAAAATCTACAGAATATGCATAAAATCAATTACGTAGGGTTTGGGGATTCTTTTGAGTCTGTCTGCTATAATGAGCAAGCTCCTTGAGAGAGAGACCAGTACAGCCCCAGAGCTTTCCTTCTTGTGTCTGGAGCATGTCTGGGGAGGTGGAGGGAGCTCCTGCAGCTACTTCTTCCCTTAAAGCAGTGTCCTGACCCTGTGTGTACATGGTGAGGCCTTCCCTTGCCCGAGGCCTCTGCTTTGGGAGACGAAAATGGAGTTTTAATGCAATTCATGGATTGGTTTTGCCAGTTTCTGTGCTGGACCCTTTTGGCATTGAAGACTTTGAGACAGTGGCTGCCGTCCCTGGTGGGATGGAGAGGCAGAGGTTCACATTGACAGCCAAGCAGTGGCTGATCTGTGACACCTTTGGGGTCGGTGGGCAGTCCTTGGTGGGCAGGGCTGCACTGCTGGAGGAGGTTCTGTCAGCCCAGCTTCCATAACCTGCATCTCCTGGTCTTCCTCTGCTCGGGGTGGGTCAGGCACAGCCCTGTCCCTCTGCAGCTCTTGCAGCCACCCCTGGGTGCTGGGCTAAGAGCAGCCCCTGCTCCAGAGCCTGCCTCCATCCCCAAAGTGCTCATCAATGCCAGCTCAGCTGTGACTGCAGGGGTGTGGGGATGGCCTTCCCTTCTCTTGAGGGGGAGCTTGTGTCGGGCTGAGCCAAGCAAGGCTTTGCCTGGAGCCTGATGGCTTTTAAGGGCTGGGTCAGAGCAGCTCAGCAGCTCCTGGGGGAATCGTAGGCGTCCACAGGCTGAGCCTCTGCTGCCCAAATATCTCCCCTGTCCCAGTGGAAACCATTACAGAGAGACTGGGAACATGGAACTCTTGCAACTGGGCTCAGAGAGGATCCAGGCCTCACCCAGACGTCTCCCCCTTATCACACAGAGCTTGAACCGATGAATTAATTGAGTCTGCAGAAGAGGGATGGGTGAGCACAGCGGGGCTGTAAATTAAATTCCCATGTGGGAATGTGAATGCTGGAATAGAGCTGGCAGGGAGGATTGGTGCACACATGGCCACTGCTGTAGGTGAGGGGGTCTGGAGCTTGTGAGGGCTCATTTTCTGGAGCAAAGAAACATTGCTGGGAGCTCAGGGCTGCTGTAGCAGGGAAGAAAGAACAGGGGCAAGTTTGAGTTGTCAGATCTCCAGGGGCATGGCCAGCCCACTCATGATGGTTCTCCACTGTCATTCTGGCACACTGGAGCTCATCATGTCCCTTGGGCCAGCAGCACTATTTATGGAGGCAGAAGCACCAGCAGTGCCCTTTGGCTTGTCTGTCTCTGCTCTATACCATGTGGTTTGCCTTTGATGCCAGTAAAGTATTTTTCTAAAATTTGGTGGGTTTTTTTGTGGCTGCTGGGCTCTTCCACAAAGGTCCAACATCTGAAATTACAGCAAGGCATCTCTGGAGCTTTCCTGATGTCTCCGAATTTCATTAGCTTGGAATTGCTGTTAGTGCACTAATTGTATTTCCCCCCACCCTTTATTTTTTTTTCTTTTTGCCTGCAGGAAAACGTATGGTTTTTACAAACACTGTTTGTTATTTAGCTCTGGCTTCACAGAATGCCTGTGAAGATTGGTCTCCATGAGAATCAATTGCAACTAATTTTCATTGCAAACAAGACCCTGCAGTACATACATGTGCAGCTGGGTTGGCTTCTCCTTGGAGCATATGTAATGGTTTCTAGATGGAAAGGAAAGTCTGAGATGAAATAGATCATGACATGACATTTTGAAAGTTTATGAAACAATAAAACACAATAATCATGGTTAAAATTTGATAAATGTGTGGTGGTGTTTTTCTAGCACAGAATACAGTTCTGCAATAAACTCTAATTAATACAGTCTGTGGTAAACAGATTAATTCCTGTTAAAATCAAACTTTCCATGCCCTGAACTGAGACAAGCATGCATTTTAGCAGCCAGAATCTAAACCAGGGAGTAAAAATATTTCAGTTCTTTTTTTTTTTAATTGTTTTTATATTCATTGTATGCCTCGAGAAAGGCCAAAAAAAAAAGCAGCTCTGAAACTGCCCTGGGTGGCATCGGGCCCTGGCTGTGTATGCACAAACCCATCCCCTTGCTGTGAAACCCTTACAGCTCCATGTCTGCCTGTGCTGGATTGTGTGGGTTTATCTTCTCAGGGAAGGGGTGATTTTTTTACCTGTTTGAATACATTTTCCCCAGAGGGCACAATTTCCCTTTTTCCCTGGCTGTGAGAAGGGACACAAATGTCCTCAGAAAGCACCACCTTGAGTGGGGATGTGCTGGGACACTTTGAGTTGGATTTAATGTTTACTTCAGCTGTGAATACACATACTTGCTTTAGTTAGAATAAATTATCTTGGTGAGTCATCCTCTGGTAAATCAGGATTTGGGAATCTGAGATGCTCTGAGTGTCAGTGTGTGATGGTTCCTGCATGAAGAACCTGTTATTCTGTTTTTTGGGAGCAGGAGAACTTTTGCCTTCCCAGGTCTGAATTTCTAAGGCTACTTTTGAATGAACATAATGATTAAATATAATGACTAAATCTAAAATTGTTGTTGTATCAAGCTTTAAATTTCTTGCAACATGGAAGATGGCACAAGTTTTTCTGTTTTAATAAAACAAACTTCATCCTTACTGCAGAGGCTCTGCACTGAGAACGCACTTTTTCACCTCTATCCTGCTGTGGTTTTACTAATGTGTTTCTGAAATAGACCTGACTTGCCAAGGAAAACATCAACTATTACACTTGCTAGGAGGAGAGGATTAAATTCTGCTTCCTGACAGCTGGATTTCACACAGGTAGTTCAAACCTAATAAAATCCCATTCTGTTTTTTACAGAAAGGAAGAGATTTTTGTCTTGGCACTGGCTTGGGGAATGTGTACTTTGGCTCTGATCGTGTGGGTTCTGTTTCACTGGAGCAGGGATGCCCAACCTCCTACACCACCAGCACAAGAAACCTCTCAAAGCCTCTTGCTCTGGTCTCCAGAGAGGATGCTCTGAGAAATTCATCAGCAGTGTTGATATTTAAAACTTAAAAAAAAAAAAAATTAAAATCACATAAGTAAACAAAAACTTGACAGAGTTAGGGTGTATTTACCTAAGTGTTATGCTCCTACGGTTTTATTTTGATTATTGAAAGCAGCAATAGCAAACTGTGGTGCATCTTCCATGTGGCAGCAGCGCCTGGAGCGATATTTCTTGGAAAAAGCCAGACCAGAGAGCGGAGCTGGGCACGATGGGGACGTTCCCCACTGCAGCAATTCAGTGGAGCTGGCCAAAGCCCTGGCTGGTGGGGCTGGCCAAAGCTCTAGCTGGTGGGGCTGAGGCACAGCAGCAGCGGCTGCTCACCCACAGCCAGGAGCCCCCGCAGCCCAGGGGCAGCCTGCCATGGAGAGCCAAAGGCAGGGCTCCTGCTGGGAGCAGGGATTGGAAATAACAATTTAAATTAATGTTCCTGTGAAGTTCAGCTTGCTGGGCTGGCTCTGCTCTGCAGGCTTAATTATTAAGTTGTCCCAAGAGCATGGGATTTGCTGCAGAGGAATTCCGGGTAGCTGTGGGGATAAAGAGGAGGGTGTGAATCTTTACATGCAAAAACATCTTTGTTTGTTAATGTAGGATATGTGACTCAAAACCTGATAACGTGCCGCTGAAGGTTTTCTAAGTGAATATATCAGTGACTTGTTTACTGAACTAATTGAGTTTATCATGCCAACAATGTTTATGGCTGTCCCTGGGATCTTTCTGGCAGACATATTAATGTGTTTTCACATACCTAAAATTTGTAAAACCAATTGTTTATTGTGCATTTGAACATAAACAATTGTGCCAGACTGAGTTTTATCACTGATGTTTGTAGACACCATGAGCATTTCTGCTGTAAATGCCTCCTCTGTTACAGTGCTTTTCAGCCTGATTTCTCTGCCTTTAAAATGCAGTTACTTCCTCTCACGAATCCTTGCATAGAATTGCCTTTGAATGGGGTTGGGGTGTGTATAATGTGTAATGCACATGTGTGAGCATATATGTATGTGTAATCATATTAAAAAAATAAAAAATATGCCCTTTTCCCTCTCAAGAAGGTGCTGCTTGGGTCAGGCTATTTAAAAAATGGGAGAGAATGACACTTGGGTAAGTGCATAGGAAGTGTATTTCAATAATGAGATAAACTCAGCGAGTAGGTCCTGCTTCTATACTGCCCTCGTTTCTCTTCATGTAATGCCCTGGAAGTGCAATGGGAGGCATCCAGGTGTGCTGTGTCTGACTCTGAAATAGTGCCAAGTTTTTCACACTGGACTGTTTCAGGAACTGGTATAAATTGGTATTTATAGCTGGGGTGGAAGAGACCAAATGGTCTTAAATATCTGCATAATCAAGTCCCAAGCCCTGGGTGAGCTGTGTGCATGTTGGGCTTTGGGAGGGCACTGCAAGATCTGTGGGCTGGAGGAGTTTGCTGAGTTAGGATCTCTGGGCATGTGGCAATCTCCTGAAGCACTGAGGCTGAAGGAAAAGCAATCACCTGGCTGTTATGGGGACTGCAGAACTCAGCCAAGATGTGTAAGCCTCAGACTGTTTATGAGCAGTTATCCCCAGGAAGCAACAGGTAGTGAGAAATCCAGTGACTGAATAATTCCTCTGCTTAGGACGGTTTCCAGTTTTCTCTTTCCTCTGAGCACCAGAAGGCCTTCAACTATTTCTGACCTGACTTAAACGAGTGCTTTAATTAATGTGTGTGTCTGTTGCTTAGCCATGAGGAAAATCAGGTTGAAAAAGGTTTGGGGTTGTTTGGAAAGCTCTAAATGGCCTGAATAGTTTCAGCCTGAAAACATCCCTGTTCACATTATCACAGCTATTTCCCAGCCCCCTGCTTATTTTCCTTAGGAAGTGCAGAACTAGAGAGGGACTTCAAAAATTAAATGGGTGACCTTGCAGGTGCTTTACCCTGAATTTCTTGATGGAAGAGATGATGGTGTGGGGTTTTACCCCGAGGTCAAAGGAGCATCTCTGTGTCCCAGCAGCACACATGTGAGCAGCATGGTGCTGCTGGGGACTCCAGGATGGGACTGGGAACACCCAGCACAGCAGAACTCCTGTCAGGAGGTGAACACCTCGCTCCCAGAGGTTTCACACATTCAGCTGCGAAGCAGGTGGAGATGCTTTAAATGCACAAAAGCGCCTTTGGTCTCCAGGAAGGTTTCCCTGGTGAATGTTCCTCCCATTCTGCAGTGGTCAGTTACTGCAAATTTGAAGAGCAAGTGAATTATCTAGACTTCAAAACATTTCTTCTCCTCCATCCTGGTTGGATTGGAAAAGGAACTGGGGAAGTCTCGCCATCACACTTTAACTTGCCCACCAGAACTGAAATTTTCCAAGTGTGAAGTGATGGCTCTGCTTGAGGGATTTTGCCCTGATTTTATTGTTGGCACCAGCATAATTCTCCAATCCGAGTCCTTTTTCTCCCTATAGTTCTGTAATTAACAGATTAATAACACAATTATTTTATGTATGAAAAGGGACTACTCCTTTTAAATACTTTTTCCTGAAGAGCAGATTGTTTAACTAACTGTTTGTGGTGGTTAGTTGCGAGTTTTCAGACTGAATCAATAGCAGATGTTACTTTAGAATGACCTTTATGAAATGTGGACGTGTTTTCATGCTAAGTTGACTCTTCAAGGTACCCTTGAAGTAAATCAGATGTCTTAAAAACCCCTAACCTATGCTGTGCCAGAATACCATGCACTTAGGAAATAAATGACAGACAGCTCTGCTGGCCAGAGCACCTTGGAATCTGCATAAGTGATTTTATGCTCTTGCAGCCAACAAACATCAGGATGTGGTTTTCTTGCAGGTTTCCATGCTAATTAAGTTATACATGGAAAAAAAACAATGATAAAAGTTCAGCTGCTTTTTTTAAGAAACCTCTGGCCAGGTATTTTTTTTATGCAGTTATCTCTGTGGTTTGTTTTAGAAGCTATAAATTTAGAAAGTAGGAAGACTATTTCTAATATGTGTAGTTAGCTGCTCATTAACAGGTTTATAGCTTTTTTAGCAGTGCAATTAGCAGGCAGCTGTGTGAATGGAAAGATCAGATCTTTCTATAGATTAACATCTAAAAATCTATTCTTAGTATTTGACTTTGATTTGTGTGGTTATTCTTCAATTTTTTTTCTGATGGCCTTGACAAGTGATGCCGATTTGGCTGCTCTGAAACCTGCTATCATCCTCATCTACACCAGAAATATGATGCTTGAGTTGGGTTAACCTGCCTTGCAAATACCACAAAAAGATAGTGAATATGCATCTTGAAATTCTCCCACTGCGTTGGGGACTGGGGTAAGACAAAGCACTCTGCAAGCAGCAGATACCACACTGAATCTTTATTTAGGGATGAGACCTCTCGGTATGCTGCACTCAGTCAGCAGAGACCTGAGTTTCTGGTAGACTGCAGTGACTTTTATCTGTGTGTGTCTCAGTTGTTAGGCTTTGTTTTGACTTGATTGCAAGATTTACTTCCAGTTTCAGGTAGCTACTAATACCTTCTTTAGAGTAACATAAAAATTGTGTTGTAGCTTTGTTTATGGCTTTTTTTCCTCCTGTCTCGAATGTTGTTGAACAAAAAGTATATGGATATATACTTTTCGTTCAACAAAAAAATGAATATATCCTTTGTTTCTCATTATGTATATCAATCTTTAGCAGGGAAAGATGTTTCCTGACCAGTACCTTTTTCTTAGTAGGAAAATATCCAGGTCAACTGTAAAACATGGATGAAACCACAGGTCCATTTCCTCTGGCATAACCCTCTTTTATGATAAGCCCAGGACATATTTTTGCAGTATGGTACCAACAGGCTCCCATTTGCAGAGTACATCCATGCCTCTGCCTGGTTCACTTCCAGTGAGAAATTTTCCAGGCACATTTTTTCCTTGGTTATGTGATACATTAACATGGGAGTGCTCAGCAAAACCTGTCCATGGTATTTGAGGTTAGGGGGATATCCCAAGATTGCTCATGAGGTACTTAAATCTCAGCTGTGGAGGGGTAGTGGGAAGGAATAAAGGGAAAATACAAATAAGTCACATAGAATGATTTCTCTGCAAACTTCCTGGCCTTGGTTTGACAGGCTGGGCTGCTGTGTTTGAATGTAGAAATGCAGAAGCACTCAGAGCTCACCAGGGATGTTTCTGAACCTGAAAAAAGACAATAAAGTAATTTTAACTGTTGCTGAAGCTTTCTGTGAGATCAGTAATCGAAGTGAATCATCTTGGAGCTCTGGCATTTTTCCATAGAGTGTGGGTGTGTATTTTGGGAGAGGCTAGGTATGTATTGTTGTTTCTTTGTTAGCAGTTCTTGCACATCTAGTGATACGTATATAGCACCCAGAAACCTCAATTAAGGACCATTATTATCCACAGCCTGGAAATGAAGTGCCCTGAGGGCTTGTAACTCACCTGGCTGTTACTGAGGCAGGTAAAATAAAAAAGTGTGAGTAATAGTTCCTGACATTTTTGGTTGTGTGACATAGCAATACAGAAAGCACTTGACAGATTAATTTCACGTGTGGGTGTTTCACTCCTGTCTGTCCTGAGCATGCACATTTTAGTTCACAGTCTCATTGTGTGGAAGAACAAGATGTTTAACTGTACTTTTCTCTGACAGTCTGGCCCATCCTCTGGGCCTGGGTGGAGGGCAGGGAAGGAAATCCACCTGGCTCTCATTTGGAAGGTGTGTGCTGCAGTGCTGGGCTGCCTCCCCCAGCACAGCCTGCTGGGCACCTCCTGCTGCCCTGGCCTCTCTCCTTTGTTTCTCACTATGTATATCAAATTTGTAATGTTAAAATCCGTTTCCAAAAGCTCAGTTTTAGCCCAATGTCTAGAAAGAAATAATGGTGCTAAAAGTGGGACTAAGTGAAAAATGGATTTTTAAAGCACAGTGAATTATGGTGTTGTTTTAGTCTCAGTCCCTCTCTCCTCCATTTGTGAGAAGTTGTGAACCATGGAGGAAGTTGTGCTGTTGTGATTTCAAGACATAGAAATCAATGAGATGCACAAAATACATGCTTTTGGCTCTGTTTCTTAGACTTTTATATACTATTTTATTTATCTTTTGGGAAAAAGAAATTTTCTCACATTTTTCTTTGAGAAAACATAGCAATATGACTTTCACATGTACTTGGGGTGACTTGCTGAGCCCTGCCCTGTGATGTAAGACCTACTTCATATAATTTAAAGTAAAAGCAAGTGTGTTTGAATAATTTGAATTTTTTAAAGAAGTGTTTTTTTAAGAATATGTAAATTAAGTGGAAGATGGGTTTTTAAATTTTTTTATTTTTCTTGAGCTCATGTACTGTTATCAGGGTTTTCCCTCCCTGTAGCAAGGACCTAACTTGGCTTCTCAATCTTGAGGTGATCTTGGGGGATTGGACCTGAACTACTTTTTATTCTTGCTATCTATAACTCTGAAATTGAATCAAAGCCCCCAGATCAGCTTCAAGTATCTCCTCTTCATGCACTTCTAAAGACTTGCTGATATGAAGAACTGAGTATGTTGTTCATAATCAAGACATACAGGGGTAGAAATAATCCCATTCTGGCTTGGCAAAGTCAATATTTAGAATAAATTCTCCCAAATGAGCCACAGGAGACCATCGTGAATGAGATTGCAGCAGTGTGAACTGCTGTGGTAACAGCTGCACCACCAGATTGTCGCGCTTGGGCAGAGCGATGAGCATCCCCGAAGTGCTGTAAAATGTTCTTTTATTGGTTTGGTTAAAGCTCTGGTAGTTGTAATTAGAGTGACAAAAAACACTTCAAAAGTGAACAATCGCTTTATGGCAATAAAATCTCAGAGCAGACCCACCCCTCCTCAAGGAGCTGCATGCTGGCTGCAGGGCAGGAGCCTTGGAAGAGCCTGAAATGAGTCTGGTGAGAAAAGTGCAGAATGCTTTGTCAGCCCAGGAAAAATCTTGGTTTACTTTTGCCCTGCTGTCCTTTCTTCCAAAGAGAACATTGGATCGTAGCAGCATCGGTGGGAAGGGGCTGGTGAGGGGCTCTTGTGCAGAAGGGTTTGATCAACATTGCCCTTGATTTCGGGGCCCAAAGCTGGGTCCAGCCCCCATCTGCAGCTGTGCTGGCCTCGGCAGAGGGGGCACAGTGCTGCCTTCTATCCTCTACCCTCTGAGTGCTATTGAGCAATGCAAACCGATAAATCCACAGTGGATGTGGCCCCTCCAGCCAGCCCCACCCTGTGCCTCCCTGGGCCGGGGTATTGGTTTGTCAGGCTGAGCCTGGCTGTCCAAGGATGTGACATTTAGCAGTCTGCCTTGTGAAATCCATCATTTGTGTTTGGACGTCCTCAAACGCCTGCAGGAGAACACAAGGTCAGCCAGTAGGTTCACAGTTGTGCTTGCACATGTCCAGCTGTTCAGCCCCCCATGCTGGAGGGGCTTTTCCCCCCTTTTTTTGCGTATCACAAACTGCTGCAGGTCTGTGGACCCCCACAGAGCTACTGGGTTTTATATTGTGATAAGCCACAGCAGTTTAATTCTCTTGTGAAAAGCATTGTTTAAGTGTGTTTAGGCTGAAGGAGTATTTATAATTGTTTCATGTGGTCTGATTATGAATTTCATGTGTTGAAAACATAGACTACTTTTTTTGTTTTTTCTTTTAAACACGCAACACATGGTGTGGAAGGTGGAAAGATTTTGTCTTACTGGGGTCCCACCCCAGTATATAGAGGGAAAAACTTAGTCTGGTGCTTATGATGACTCTGGAGGTTCCCTTTAGGTAGCTGTTCAGAGCTTTCCTTCTCACTGGCTTGTTTTTAAAAGAGCCTTCAGGGAAAAACTGGATGCTGCTTCATGAAACTGCATGCATGAACCATTAAAACAAAACAAATGGAAAAAGGAGTACCAGCTATTCTACTGAATTTGGGCTTTGAAGTGGATACTTGCTGTACAGAAGTCTCTGCTTTTGTCAAACCCCATGTTCTGTGTCTCTGCCCGTTTTCCCCACAGCCCCATCTTGGTTTCCTGGTCTGTTTGCAGAGAAGATTAGTGTCACTGGGGTGGGGCAGTGTGTAATGGTCACCACTTACTTCAAGTTATGAACTTTATTATTCAGAATTATTCTGATTATTGCATTTTTGCAGGAGATTTGGATGAGAGAATAAGCAGAGAGGGATAAATGTCTCCAGGTGTTCAGCTTGTGGAAAGATGGCAACTGATACAGGTGGACTTGTATCCTCCGAGGTGGGACAGGACATTGATCCTGGAGGCTGCTGGCATTTGGTCTGATGCAACATGGCTGTGATTTACAGAAGCATAAAACTAACATAACTACTTCAAGACCTGTGAAGTTTTTGCAGATTAGGATGCACCTTAAGTCCTGTGTTCATTTTGAGCCCCTTGCTGCAAAAAAACACATCGAGGGGCTGGAGGGAGATGGGAGGAAATTGCTTCCAGGAGAAGTTCAGGAAACATTTCTTCACAGAAAGGGCTGTCACGCCCAGGGAGGTGTTCAAAAGACACAGATGTGGCACATGGGGACATGGTTTAGTGGTGGATCTGGCAGCACTGGGTTGTGGTTGGGCTCTGTGATCTTAGAGGACTTTTCCAACATTAATAATAATTATTTTAGGTAGGAATCTGAGCAAAGTTGGATCTGCTCTGCTGGGTCTTTAACCTGAAGACTAGGAGAATAGTCCTGGGAAGCTTTGGTACTGCAAAGCTAGTCACATGTTTTGGTATGCATTTAGGATATTTTAATCACTTAAAAGTAGTCTTTTTTATAAGAAGGTTTTTTTTCTATAGGAAGGGAAGATTTTTGCAAAAAACCATCAGCAGAGTCCATGGAAGAATTGGTGGGTAATTCAAAACCCTGGCCTTGCTTTTGTTTGTTGAAGCTGTTCTAATTGTATAAAAACATTTTGATTAACACAATCTCTGATTTTCAGATGGTTTTGGAAGGAGCAAGCTTCTGTGGGAAGTGAGCTCTTCCATGCTGCCCGAGGAGACCAAAGAACAGGAGAAATGGGGATTCTCTGGAAAAATACTCTTATGATTCACTCAGACCCTGTAAACTAATATGGGAAGGGCTTAGTCTTCCTAAAATTCAGAGTGGTAACACCTGGTTTTAGTTTTTAAAGGAGTTCATTGCCTGTGCTGCTCTATCAGCAGAGCATTACGTTTTCCATTACTTTAGACAAGAGTTTTAACATGTTTTTTTAGCAGATGTACTACTGTGAGTTTTTTCCACTTTCTAAAAATACAAATATTCTGTTTTCTAGTAGGAGAGGACCAATTACACTCTACTATTTTGCCTTGTAGCTCAATAGTGTGTATACATTCTTTTTCCAAGGAAAACTCAAAGCCAAAATATCAAGGAAAGAAGCACAAGTACAAATTGCTGCTGTTCTGTTGAATATTCCCACTCTGCACATATGGAGAGACTATGCCCACTTTTGTAATTATGATTTGGTCCTTAGAATCTGCCTTAATCTATGTATTACACTTCATTATATAAATATATTTAAACTTATAAACATCTGAAATAACTCACCATTAGACTTTGAATACAATTTGAAGGGACTCACCAAATCCAGAGACTGAATGCTAACAGCAGGAATCAATTATGAAACCTAATATGAGATTAAAAGGTTCCTGAGTATATCTGTAATTGAATTGTACAAAATGCCTGATTTGTGCACTGGACACAGTGCACAAGAGACCACAAGTAAATGAAGCAAATTATAATTCAATTAGATAAATGCTTCCAGAGCAGTTCAAATCCCATCTTTAAGACCACTTAATGTGAAGAAAATGCTTTTGCTTTTTTCTGTTAGGATATAAAAAAATAAAGCCTTATCTGAAGGGTGTCCTCTGTACCACTTCTGGCAGCAAACTTGGGTGTATAACCACGCTGGTTACAGTAATGATGTTAGTCTGTAAAAGAGAAAGAAAATAGATGTTTTGTAGAGAAATTGGAGAAAATTATGATAATTTGTAGTGGTGAAAACCAGTCCACTGGAGCTATCTTGCAGGCTCAGCTCAAATTTTCCCATTTTCATGAGGCATTTATGAATTCAGTCCCCTTGCAGAGCCTGTCACCAAGTAAGTCCAGCCTGACTTAAATTTAATTCAATCCAACTTGTGCTTATCTTGGGATATCTGTTTGTTTCCTCCCTTACAATCAATGCATGCTTGGCAGTTTGAATGTTTAATTAACCATCTCAGATTCTTTGTTTAATTGCAGGAGAAATTTAGTCGTCACTAGATGTCCATGTATACACCTTACAGTAGCAAAAACCCCCTGATTTTTAACAGCAATAAGAACCTAAAATGTCAGAAATCTGTAAAATATGAAAGTTTCAAGTAACTTCTGCGGTTTTTTTCCCTTATTTTTCCAGAGGGTAATGTTGGAGTCAAATATTACCACCCCAGCTAACAAGCAAGGGTATGGCTGTATCCAAAATTTGCAGAGAAATGATGGATAAGGTGCGATATAAGTTGGGTTGGTGATTGCAGGAATCCAGAAAGCTTAGTAGGGATTGGTACACAGGCAAGTAACAAATCAAGCTTGTTTGCTTTACTTAAGTCTGACACTCATTCTCATTGTTTTCTAGCAGATTACTTTTATTGGGGATTTCTAAAATTCTTTTTATTTATTTTTTTTTTCCTCCTAGTGGGGCAGATTCCATCAGACTTCTGCAGGGCCAGCAGCAGGAATAAGTCTGGCAACAGTCAGGTTGTGCTTTCTTGTCCAGACTTCTCAGCTGTTTGGGCATCACTGAGTCACTAAAACCCCATTAATAATAATAATAATAAATAATAATACACCTTTAAAAACTTGGGGCTGGGAGGGTTCTGGCTGCCAGGCATGCTGGCAGACTGTAGCCACTCAGTAAATACCACAGGAAATTGCTTAATGAGTGCAGATATAAGAATATCTCTGCCTCTAAAAAATTTTTGGCTTGGCTGCTCCTGGATAATGTGAATTAGGTTGTGTGCTTTGTGAGGCCCTGAGGGCAAAATTGGCATGACTTCCCTGCCCGTATTAGGAAATAATTGCTGCCTAGATAAGGGAGGGCAAGGTTGCCTATTAATTTTAAGTGGAAGCAGTGAATGGGCTGGCTGGTTATTTCAATGTATCCTATGGAAAAACCTCTGTTCCTCCACCAGTGGTAGCACAAAACAGATTTATGCAATGGTTTGCCATTTATGCAATGTTTTATCCTGTCTGGAAGAGCTCTGTCTTGGGGTGCTCCTGGTGCTCTCCTGATCCAGGGGACACTTGTCCAGGATGACCCCAATTGTCCCAGGTGAAAATCACTATTTCTATACAACAAATTGCTGGGTAAGCAAGAGTAGGCTCAGAAATAGGTCTCACATGTAGATATTTACTATAAATCCTCAATGTTATCCAGCAGAGGAGTGTTGAACACAGCAGTCACATTAACCCTTGGGCAAGTTTTGGGTAGCCTTGGGTGACTGATCCAACAAGTTTTAATTGCTATGTCACCCGCAGTCTTTAAGTATTTTCATCAAAAATCTTCCTCTGTATAAATCTGCTGATTTTAGGATGTGATGATATAAATAATATTCCATGGATGTGCTCAGAGCAGCAGGCCAGATTTGCCTGTCTCAAAGTTGGGAGAGTTGTGCCAGAGATGAGTTGAACTTGGTGCATTTAAGGCAAATTTCCCGATGTTTGATAGTTCTGGTGACTGTGATAGGCACTTCTCAATGTTAAACATCTTGCTCATTTTAGTTTCTTCTTTGAAAATTCTTTGGTCTGAAAGACTTTGTGATGAATTGCCAAAGTTCACATTTCAAATTACATTCCTTCTGGGCTAAATGAAAGAATAAATGAGCATCATGCTGCTTGTGTATTTCTTGTTCACTTTATTATTTTCTGGTTTCAAAAGAAGTGATTTTTTTTTAAACTTGTGAAATGAAATGAAATGTGCTCTTTTGCCAAGATAATGCATGGTCAAATTTACTGAAGAGCAAAACTCAGCTCTGGGTTTCCAGTACACCCATTTGGACAGGCTAATGGAGGTATTAAAACACAATGACTGATCCTTCCCTGACTTCAGTTTAAGGTACCATTCATGGAAGCTATTTTAAAGATTAAGATCCATCCAAATGGTTCTATAATTCTTTTCTTTCTGGCTGGATTCTATTCCTTCAAGCAGTTTCTTTCTCAACATATAACCCCAGCAAGAGCTGCATGAATTGGGGAAGCTCTTTGGTTCTCCCCTGACTTGTCATGACCCATCCACCTTTCTCTCACTCCCCAAGGTGAGCTGCAGCAGGGCAGATGCCCTGGGGACTCAGACCATGGGGGTTTATTTTGGTCCCTTGTGTTTCCTCCTAACACAATCTTGTGGGTGGATAGTGGGAAAACCCGTGGGATTTGAGTTTGTTAGGTCATCCTGCACCAATATGGGCAGCACTGGTGTGCTTGAAGTGCCTTGAAAGTACTGGGCATGAATTTTTGTGGTCAGGCTGAAGGAATCACATCGTTCTCAAGTGTTCTTTAACACCAAAGCCCCCAGTTTGCTGATCTACCAGCAGCACATGTGCAGAGAGCAGGAGCTGCCCTGTGTGCTGGGTCTCTAAAAGGCTGGTGGGCAGCTTCCTGCAAAACCTCCCTTTGCAGTTGCTAAGATCAGCCACAAGCTGAAAGCTCAACCCTACATTTCACATAAATCTTTCATGGTCCAGCAGGGAAAACTATAAGCTCCTTCTGGTCTGAAAAAGATTTGCTTCTAAACTGCACTTTTATCACTCTTGGACCATTCATTCAGAGAAATAATCCCATACTAAAAGCAAGGTCTTTATTTCTTAGACCTGTGTTCATTTCTGCTTTTCTGAGTTTCTCATCTTCCCCTTCCAGTATGGTCCAACCAGGCAAGAGACTGTAAATCCACTAGGAATCAAGATTTCTTGTTTCCTTTTAAAAAACTTCTCCCCTTTCTATGCTTAAACTACCTCAGTTAAACTATTTATGACAGTAGGTGTAAATTCATGGGCTTTGTTTTCTTAGCTTGAATCTGTTTTATGAATATTGTTTCCTCAGCTCTGCTGAACTGATCATCTTTAACCATCAATAAAACTCCCAGTCCAGAACACAATGAATGCCTCTTTTGAACTTCTTGAACTATAGGAACTTCAGTTACTGTTTGGGGGTTTTTTTAGCCTAAAATTAAGTATTTTTTCTAGCCCCATTCCTTGAATAGTTAATTAAAAAACCAAAACAAAACAACTCCAAAAGCCAAAAGAAATAACAAAACTATGAATGAGCAAATTTAGGAAATGGCCCTAAAATACCTTTTGGCAAACTTCCTTAGTGGGCATCTTGCCATACTTGTCTTTGGAGGTGCAGGAAGTTTAATCCTCTAGAGCTGATCAAATTTGCAGAACTTTGAGCTTTTAGCAGCTTGGTTTTTTTGGTTTTTTTTGGTAAATAGCTGGGTTGAAACAAACTGTGTGTCTCCTTGGCCCTTTTTTGGGCTAAAAAGGAGCAGATTTATCCAACACAGAATGAATGCTGCTGATCTTGGCTGCCCCAGCTGTGTTGTAGGGTTGTGCCAGGGTGGTTTTACAGCTGTTCCTTGAAATTCCGACTTGTGTCATGTAAGAGTGTTGGGTTTAGTGTGATGCAGCAGGCAGTGGAGGTTGAGCTGGTGGCTCTGGAAGTGACAGAAAAGTCGAGGCACAGGACACAGGTGCACCCTGCATCAGGATCAGCCCTTGTGTGAGGGGCTTGAGGTCTGGGAGGGTGGATGGGTTTGGTTATTTCTGCCAAACCCTGCCCTGTGCAGGCTGAGCTCCTGCAGAGCTGGTTTGGGGAGCTGAGGGCCGGGATAAAGCATCAAGGTTTAGCTCAGTGCTGGGGCTGCACTCTGGATTTGCTTCTGTGTGCATTAATGATGTCTTTAATCTAATTAAAAATTCCTGAGCAATTCAACATGTATATTTTTGTTTGTATAGCAGATCACCTATTCTCAATGCTTGTTCTTTAAAATCTTTCCCTCTGCACCTTCTGTCATTTCAGAGTAGGGAAGGCAGCACATGCACTATTTTGTCTTTTCTTTAGAGCATGTGAGGAAGGCAGAAGGGGACAGGAAGATCATTACTACCTGTGGTACGAACTTCTTGGTAGAAGAGCTTAAGAGCTTCCCTTTCTTTCTCTCTTTCTCTTTTTTTTTTCTTTAATTTTCAGCAAAAAGTAAGCTATAAAATGGATGCTGTTGAATGCTGACTTCAGCTGCAAATTTCTTCCATAAGGTAATTATTTTATTTTTTAAAAAATGGTAGCTTTGTGTAAGTGAGCAATAATTCCTCCCAGAGACCTGTCTGTAACAGGATAAGAGGATGTGCAAGAAAATGAGGCAAACCAGACCCTGACCTGCTTCTTTTTATCTGGTTGCTGTCAACTCAACTGATCTTGATTGTCGACTTCTGCGTTCCTGAAGTTTACTTGTTTATCTGAGCAGAGGCCAAATCAAACAGCCACAAAATGTGCCTTTAATCTGCAGTGATAAAGAATACCTTGGAGAGGAAATTACATTGTAATGCTGGGAGAAGAGGAATAACTGGAGAGAAAAGCATGTGAAAGCGCTGCTCTGCTTTTTTAGAAACAGTTTTTTCCCACCACATTTTTCTCCCTAAAGAAGAAAAATAGGGAAGGGGAACTGTGGGGAATGGTAGGTTCCTGTTTGCTGTTTTGGAAGGAAATTGCAAAATACTAATTACAAAGATAAAATTTGAGGGGGAATTAAGAATTGTTATTTTGGGACATTTTCTTTCCTAAGTGCTTTGATGACATTGCTGTGATACTGCTTCTCTTTAATAAGGATCTTTAATTTTGTGTTACTTAATATAGTACGTGCTAATTATCTTAATATTTTCTGTTGTTTCTCCATATTTCAAAATCTTGGCTGGGAGTGAATTATTTTGATTTTTTCTGGCCTGCCTAGCTCTCTGGATTTAGCCCTGATTGTCAGGCCTTTGAGGGAAGGATCGTATTTCATTATGTGTGGACTATCTAGCCCAGCAGTTTCCCTCCTCCCAGTCAGAATTGCAGATGCCCATATGTTCAGAAGTATTCTGCTTTTTAAGTAAAAATAATTGTGAATAAATTTTGTCATGAGTTTGTTTCCCCTCCTTCAATCTCTAAAACCTGGTTTGTGTTTTCTTATTTTTTGGTGCTCATAACTCTGACTTAATGTTGCTTAAAGTTTTACAAGGAAAAATGCCTTTGGGCTTTGACAGTGCATGGAAAACTTTAGCCCTTTGCAAAATTTGTTTAATAAAGCTATTTGCAACTGAAAAAGGGGATTAAATTGGAAATGCCATCTAGGCCTAATGCTCTCTGCTGTAACCTATGCCTGCACACATGTAATACCTCGTATCTTTATCATAACCTTCTGCCTTACTGAGCTGCTTATCTCTGTGTGAAATTCCTGCTTAAATATTTTCAGGGAACAAGTTTAAATAAACGATGGGTAATTGCTTTCCCTCATTCCTTACAGCTTTTGGCACTTCTAGACTTTTCAATGTTTTTATGAGGCCTTTTAGCTTCATGCTTTAAATTGGTAACCTGAGAAGAAAGCTAGTGTATACTTTATTTAAATGAAATCAGAGCATTTTAATTAAGCTATTTCTTGGGCTGTGATGGGGACTGACAGAGATGCAGAAGAACACAGCCAGCCATTGGTAAAGCCAATTATGCAGATCTTTGCTTTGCCCACCTCATCAGCCCAGTGTTGATGCTGGTAGTGTATCCCCAGATTCTAACCTGTTTCTGGTTTTTGTTTCAGTGAATTTTTCAGTGTTTTTGGTTTGTACAAACTACTTGATATGTTACTCTGGTCTTTTGGGTTTATATGCAGCCTAGAACTCTGAGGAAAGTAGCTGTTCCCTAAAGAAACCCTCGTATTATGTTACCAAGTACTGGGAACCAAAGCTGGCCTTGGAAACAGACCAAAAAGCAGAGCTCTGGTGGCTCTGATCCCTGCTTTAGGATGGGGTGGAACCTGGTTTCCTGTGGTGTGCTGGACAGTGCTTTCACTGGGGAGACTATCTGATGGCTAAGGTAGTTTGGTATTTCAAACCTGTTCAGCTGAATTTGGTTGATATTTTGCTCTCCCTGGGAGTTTGGCACATGGAGCCAGAGCTGTTTCACAGCCCCAAACTTCTGTGGGGGTCTGAGAGGAAAATGTTATCCCTCCCCTTGCTGCTTTTCAGTAATAAATGCCCATAGTGACTCATGTATTTCATCTCCTCTGACTCCTCAAACAGAACGAGTTACATGTTTAGTGGTATTTTGTAGCCAGGAAAGGGAAGGAGTCACACAGATTCCCTAATTTGTTGCCTTTGGTGTATTTTTGTTGCGTTTTTTGAGGATTGGAAATGAATATGCAGTTGTCCTCTTTAATCTAGATCTTGTGACACATTGCAGATTAAATACCATAACTCAGAGCTTAATGTTGCCTGAACATGACAGTTTCAGCCATAAGAAATCAATCATCTTGCAATAGAGCCTTGCAGCACATAAAATGCCCCAGCAATTACATTCACATGCCTTGCTTGGACTCACATATTTTAAGAAGTTGCTATTTCTGTGCTCTGTTGGAAATGGAGGCAGCAGAAAGGAGGAACTGGTTGTGTTAACACAGAAAATGTATTAATACTTGATTAAGTACGAAGCTCCTCATGTCTGGCCTCAAGATGTGTGTTTGACTGACCAGTATATGTTCATTTTTTGATACTGAAGCTGGGAGTGATATATGTAACTAAACATAGGGAAATGTTTAAGAAAATTATTTTAGTGAAAATAGTGAAGAGTCTTGCAAAATTACCATGATCAGTAAGGATATAAAATTGTGGCATTTAAGGTACTTGTATTCTGAATGGACGGCCCACACTGGACTTTGTAAATCTTAATTTAATCCAGAGTTGTGAGAGTTGTCTGTAAACAAACAGGGGAATAGAAAAAATTCTTTTCTTACACAATGTAGTTGAAGACTGAGGACAAAGCCATGTGAAAAGCTGGTTCTTTCAGTGCTATAGCTCTTTTTTTGGGTTTGTTTTGGTCAGTAAAAAGACCACAACTGCATTATTGATAACTCAGAGTGAACATGGAAGAGTGGACACTGTTCGCTGAACTGACACCATCAATGAAGTTGCTATGATGTCTTATGAGGCAGACGGAGTGTTGCAATAAAAACCTGTGGCTGGGCTCTCATTTTACATACTGAGAAGGAGAGGAACCACATTTACAACTTGAAAAAAAGAAATATAAAAAAGCTTTTATTGTTCTAGTTCATGAATAAGTACAGGATTGAGTTTAGCACCTTAAGGTCTGTTTGGATTCATGTCTCTTGCCCTGTTGATTTAAAAGATGATTTTAAAGTATATGGGTTCAGGTGGTGCTATTGCTGCTGTGCTTTCCTGAAGTAGCTTAAAATTTAATAGTTTGAGCAAGTAAAATTTTTTTAACTACACAGTTGTGGTTTTGTCCCAGTCTGAAATGACAGTTTACAACTTAATGAGCACAAGTGCTGCAGAGCTGAAGTCTTTGTGTCCCCCAAAAGCTTTTTTTTTCCACCAAAGTCACTTTGACCCAACCTTTTTTTCTATTTTGGGAATTAGTCATTGCATCCTTCTGATTCTAATCAACCTAACTGGTGAAAAAAGAAAATTAAAGAAAAGCTGAGACTTGTACCACTTATTCTGTTGGTCACAATTGTGGTGTGTGGTTTGACATAGGTACTCAGCTGTTGCTGGTTGTCTCTGCAGTAGTTCTTTTAATGTTAAGAAAGAGATGTTTTTATTTGATTGTAAGCACTATCCAAACCAGACAAAAATGGCATTACACCTCAGTCTCTCTGCCTGGTGGTGATTGGGACTAAATTAGATTGTCATGGCAGGCTGCAACTCTGGCATCTGGCAGAACTTCACAGGGGGTGAATGTCCAGCTCATTGCAGGTGGCAAAGACTGGGACTGTAATCAGGACCATGAAACACTTCCCTTACTCACTTAGCTGGATGCTTGCCATTAAAAACATTTTGGTGTAAAATGTGCTGAATTCTGACATGTGGGCAGTGGAATTGGTGCCATCAGTCACAGAGACTCTGTGCTGCTTGGGAGCCACAAGCAGTGGGGTCAGTCTGCATTTACATCTCTTTAATCACATCAAGTGTCGTAAAATCATTTTGGGCAACCAGAAGAGCTCAAGTTCCCAAGAGGGTCCCTGAGGGGCTCTTCCTGGCCAACTCAGTCAGCTTAAATACACTGGATTTTGTGCTTGTCATAGCCAGGACAGCCTAAGTACTGCATTGGTGACAGCCAAAGTCTGCTGAAAGAAACAGCAGATGCCAAACCCAGCCTGAGCTGCTGAAGTGAGCGTGGCTCCCTCACCAAAGTGGCTTGGCCAGAAAGGATAAAACCGAGTGACTAAAAACCCTGCAGGTCTGTGTGTAGAGACCGCATCTGAGGCAGTGAATGGCCCATCCCTGGAAATACTCAAGGCCAGTTTGGACTGGATTCTGAATAACTTGATCTAATGGCAGGTGTCCCTGCCCATGGCAGGGGCTTGGTCTGGATGACCTTTAATGGTCCCTTCCAACCCAAAGCACTCTGTGATTCCATCTCCAGCTCATTCCTTGGTGGGATTTTGATAACAAAAGTCTTCCACAGAGGTAATTAGCACTGTGCTTTCACAGATTTTGTTGAGGAGACAATTTCTTGTCCTGTGGTCATGGGGACAAAAGTGGTCTCTGTGTGACCCACAAGACACAGGTGATGCTCATGGTGTTTGCAGGGCACAGGCAATTATCTTTCCATTGCTTATGAAAGGCATTCCTGCTTTTGAACATGCAGTTTCCATCCTGCAGAGACCTCCCCTCCCCAGTCAGTCACTGCTGCAGCCATACTGCTGCTTGTGCCACCAGCTCTTTGCTCAAATGGCTGAATATCCCAAGTCCAAAGTGGTTTTTCTTGCAGCCCCAATGTTTTCGGTGTAGAACAGTTGATGTGATGTTGAATGATCGGTGCTCTGGGTGGCCATAAAGTGCTGGTTCTGTTCTGTCAGAGCAGTGCAGTAACACATCCTGTAAAGCATGGAAAGAAGGTGTGAGACATGCAGCTCTGCCAGCTGTAATGCTGAATGAAAGGCTGGAATGCATTTGGATTCAGGTTAGCAAATAACTGGCAAGCCAGTAGAGCTGATGCTTTTTTGCTGCAGGAAATTCCTCTGGAACATCTTGGAATTGCTGAAAATAGTATCAGGATGAAAAAATTTCCCAGGTGATGTGGGGAGATAACAAGAAAATTCTTGAAGAGAAGAAAGCTGTTGGGAGGGGGTGATTCCACAAAATTCTGTGCAGTACAATGTTTTGAGGTATGATAAAGTTTTTTGCTTGCAATAGTAGATGTAATTTCAAGCAAAGGTATTGACATGCACAAGGTGGACTTTAGTGCCAGGAGAGTGGCTGAGTTCTGCAGAGTGAGATGGAGAGAGGAGAGCAAATCTCTTCAGGGGAGAATTAATGGCAGTAGTTTACAGCTCACATCTGAGCTCTCAAGCTGAAAGCTCAGCGTTCCTCAGAGGATGATGCTTGCTGTTGGCATACCTCTTCAAGCCTGAGGACGAGTCAGGGGGCTGATGAGATATTTGGACTTTTATTATTATTATTTTTAACTCAGTGTAGGTGGGTGTCAGGAGGCAGTTGGTGTCCCTGGTATCTCTGCTCCTCATGGCACTCTGCTTCTTGGGAGACCAGCTGCATAGCTCAGGACAGCTACTAGCAGACTTTGTGATTTAGAGTAAACCATCCAAAAATTTTAAAGGTAAATCCAATGGCACAGAGTGTTCTCAAAACATTTCTGAAAAGAGTAGCTCTTATTCTTGAACTATAAGAGATATCTTGGAATATGGAGGGCTCATAAAAATCAGGAAAACCTCTGGATTTACAGAACCATGGAAATATGTTCCTGATAAAAACCTGGCTTTGTGCTGCCTGGTATCTTTATGGAAGCTCCTCTTGTATTTGGTAGATTCCTAATGATAGCATACTTCATGGTGGCTTTGCTGTTTATAATATGACAATTGGAACCATTGTAGTGTCTCATTTCCAAATTCATTGTCAGTGGGCTGACACAAGTGTGAGGCTACCAGTCTTATGGGGAAGTGATTCCCAGGGTCCCTTTTCCACTTTCTACAGGAGAATGAGATGTGTTATTAAATAACCGAAGAGGTATTTTAATAAAAGAGTAAATATCACAGTTTGTAATGTGGTGGCTGAGTGCAGCTCACACGGAGGGTACAGGCTTCCCTTTTTCTTTATGCCTGGCTTGGTGCATAGCTGGGTCAGCCTGAGGCATTTTCAGACCCTTTTGCAGGTGCTCTTGGCCTTTGGAGAGCTTGGTGCCCTGAGCAGTACGGAGACATGGGGGGGATGTTTGCTGTTCGTGTCATTGGAGGACAAAACATGGTCAGAAAAAGCTTCCCTTGTGCACTTAGAGTGATTGGAAAAATACCTCCAAATAACAGGAGTCCTAAAATTATCCATTCTTACCCTTTCCTAAAAGGAGTGGAAAAAAGATGAGAACAGATGCTGAGCAACAAGCAAGGAGGACTGGGGGTGTGGGTGTTTGGTGTTTATTGTATTTCCTTCAGCAGCTGCTGGTTCTTCAGGCTGTTTTATATCCATGCGTGAGACTTGGTTTACTAGTGCTTTTAATTAGGAGATACTTCTAAGCTGAGTTGCCTCATTTAGTTTACAGGGGATTTCAGAAGTCCATCCAGTTATGTAAACTGAAGATGTCCTTGCCCTCATGAAACGCTGCGGCTTGCCTGGAAGTGTGCAGTTCTCATTGATAAATTTTGTATGGGACATGGAGGTAGTAAGAGCCTCTGGTGTCAGTCTTCACTCAGTGTTTGTTCAAGCTGGGGACAAACCAGAAGCCTCAGCAAATGCTGCTCCCCAGCTTTGGGCAGGCACAGCCCTGGCTGTTCATAACATTGGCTGGTGTTCTTGGTGCTGGAGGTCTCTGCATTGGTTCGATTGTGGGGTCTGTGTTCTGATCTTGGCTACAGGTAAAAAATGCCCTATTTTAAAGCACACCTGGTCTCTTAGAGCCTTGTGTGTTCCAGGTCTTTATGGGGAGGAAAGACAAGGAGGAACATCTTGCTCGGATTTGGTGTGTAAGAAGCCTTCCAAGGAGACCATCTTGGAGGCTTCCACCAGATCCAAGTTTTAAATTTATTTTTCTGCAGATGTGTTTACACATGCAAATGCATGTGCACAGATGTATGGGGTCACGCATGAAGGCACCTCAGCCCGGAGTGCACGGGAGAGCCTCCAGGCTGGGCTCACACTGCAGCAAATTGATGAATAAGAAGATGCTACCAAAAGGTCCTTCTGTCCGTGGTGGTGTGCTTGGTGCTGGGGGTCTCTGCATTGATCTCTGCCCAGGCCCATGACAAGGAAAAGGGGCTATTCTTGCAGAAATCCTGCTCCTAGATCTATTTATCAACATGACAAATACAACATGAAACCTCTCTGTAACACGTTTCCCCAGGCAATGTGAACCAGATCTACTCAAATTTGCAAACAAGGTGTTTTTGACCCTTGCTGGGTCTTGTCCCTCTACCATCCCTTCCCTTTTGTTGGCATGAACTATAAGGGATTCAGCCTTACTTTATTCTCTCAATCTGTCCATAGTCTCTCTGGTGGCTCTGTTCTGGCTCACCCTGCAGTCACACTGGCAATGGGCCAGCACAGGGCTGGATGGGGCTGGGGCTGGAGCTGGGAGCGAGCAGCAGAGTCTCTTCCAAGAACAGTGCTGCTTCAAACTCCTCTCCCCACGGTGGCAGTAGGTTAAATAATGTGTTGAAACATCCACGGGGGAAGAAACTGAAACTACTGCATGTCCAGGGACTTGTGCCTGGCATTAAACATTATTCCTGATGAACTGTATGTAGTTTTTTGTTCACATTTTGTTACTGCGGAAATTCTAAATATTTACAACGTACAACTTGGGAAATCATGTTTTCTGGCACAATGTACAATTTAAAACTGCATTAAACTGATTGGGATGGGTTTAATCCAAAGCACAGTTACTGGGGCTTTTTCTCTTCAAGTTTGTGTACATTAGTGCGAGATTCTGGGAAAAGCCTCTCTGCATGATGAGGGTGAGATGCTGCTAGAAATTTACTGGCAACTCACATCTGGTTTTGACCTGGTCCCCTGCCTGTCAAATTGGTGGAAGATCTTCCAATTACTTGTAAATCTTATCTCCTTAAGTTGCTTTTCCTCTGGTCTTTAAATTTTTGGTTCTCTGGCAAACCCAGCTAGGGCAAGCACAGGACACATCCCACTTCCCCCATCTCCTTTGCCCCTGAAGGATGATGTGCGGGTTGAGGTTACAGAAGCTGCAGAGTCAGAGACCTCAGCCCTTTCTGGAAAACCCTGTGCTGGGTGCCCCCTTTTCCCCCCTTCTATTTGTGAGGGAAGAGCCTTCTCCTGTCCTTGTTGATTTGCCTGCAAAGCAAGAGGGTCATTTCCTTGTTTGGTGCTGCAAGAGTCAGGGTAGAGCAGGGGCTCTTGGAGTGGGGAGCAGCAGGGATGAAATGGGTCTTCCCCCGGGTTCTGACGAAACTGAGCTCTTGGCTGAGCTCTGGGCTGTGGCTTTGTGGACCTTGTTCTCTCTCCCTGGTGCTGGTATAGGGGAGAGGGGTCCTGTGGTGTGCCCAGGGGTGTGTTGGTGCCTCCCCATCCAGCCCCTCGTCACAAATGATTTTCCAACATGAAATGCAGAGTGGTTGCTGTGCTGGTGGGCAGGCAGCACTTTGCTGTGGATGATATTAGAGCCAAACACAAATTGGGCTGTATCTTGTGATGCTGCTGTGCTGCCACCCCATGCTTCTGGCTGGAGGGGAGCTCCTCCTTCCTTGCAGCTCTCTGTTCTAGATCATCTGAGCCTTGAGGCTTTTCTGTTTAGTTCTGGATTTTCCTTCCACACTTATAGAAGGATTGGTCTTTCTCATTCACATTCTGATGAAAACAAACTAGAAGATTCTCATATGCTAAATACACTTTCAGCCACCTGGCTTAGCCAAGGAAGGCTGTGCTTGGGCAAAGTTTTGCAGAGGCAAGCAATTGCTTTGTTTTATGAAATCTGCATTTAAAGGCTACATGTGCCATTTGGTCACCAGCTGACTTAGCTTGAAAACCAAAGGCCTCCTTTGACTTCATAAGCTTTCAACTCATGTGTGGCACCTACAGAGACTGACTTAGCAAAGTGAAGTTTTCCAGTAATAATAATTTCGTTGTAAGAATAAGGGCATGAGTCACATAGGATTAAACACATGGGGAGAATGTCAGCTTTTCAGTTATATGGATTATTTGGAAGCTGATGGATGATTTTTCATAACATGCTCATATTCTTTTGTAGGTAAAAAGTGGAAAGCCATTGCCCCATTGATTAAAATAGCAGGCATCTTCTGCATTGAGCTTGAAACTAATTCATTTTGATTAAATTGCCTTGCCTTTAACATATCACGAGAAAAACATATCTGTCTTCTGAAGACATCCAAAATAATGCTAGAGGTATGAGAAAAAAGAAAAGATTAAGTTTATATCTGCAAGAGAAGAATTACCTGGGTTCACAATTTGTTCTGCCATTTCTTGCTTATATCAAATCAAACTTTGATATTGTAATGAATATTTGCAAAACAAGTTATGACAATGGTGTCCCAGGGATAAGAGGGAATCCACGCTTCCCAGTCCCAGCCTGGATGGAGCCGTGCCCTTTGAGTGAGTGGTGATTGCTCCTAACAGGAGAGTTATGAAGAAGTGAGGAAGCATCTGCCTGCCCTGTGCAGTAGTTGTGACTGGGGGAGGCGTGAGAGCGTTGGGCTCTGGTTTCTTTTTGCTGAACACTGATACCTGTTGTTCATGTGAATGAATTCCTACCTTCTAGTTGATATTCTTTAATGCCTATTTCTTATGTATTTTTGTCAACTGGGAGACATCAAAGCTATTCTACCCAGAAAAAAACAAGAGAGATAGGGAATAGCAATTGTTTCAAATTAGGTCTTAATGAGGTGCAGATGTTGAGCTGTGCTTGCTAGAATTTCTTTGAAACTACAGATGGTCTGGTAGTTCAGGGGTAAGAGAAGGACTGGAAGGTTTTTTGGTTTCATTTTCCCTCCTGTGCCATTTGCATGACATGTTAGATTAGGGCTGAATGTAAATGAAGAGCTAATACCCTTCTTGAGGCTCTGGTCTTGCAAAAGCAGTGTGTGTGTAATTTTGTTAGTGAAGCAGGTTTTGCTAAGAATCCTGGGCTTATGTATAATACATCTTTCTGTTTTCCTTAGGCATTCTCTATTGCTGAGGGTTGGAGGTGAATGGTGGAGAGCAGAGGGGCTCTGAAAAATGCAGATATCCCAACTGCTTAGAAGTACTTTGGACCTTTTCTGATCTAAAACGTATGATTGTATTTTAACAGAACTGGCATACAGGATGTTTAAAATGCATATGGCTCTCTCTGCTCTATTTAACTTGGTAAAATGTAAAATCTGCCTTCTCCCACTAGTTCTTGCATTTTACTGCTCTCTGGGGTGAATCTCAATAAATAACTGGGAACCAGATCAAAGGCCCATTTTTAAGGCTGTTTATAAGTTTAAACTGCTCATGTTCTCTAGAGGAGATGATCGTGCACGTTGGAGGACAGGGCTTGTCCTGAACAAAATGACACGTGTAAGGCCTGCTTTAAAAGACATCATGTTTTGGTGGCTTTCTTCCTTATCCCAAAGGTGCTGAACCTCAGAGCTTGGCTGAACTCAATGGGGTTTTCAGGCTTTTAGCACATTTGGAAGCCACACTTATCCATGATTATTGAGCTAAGTAGGAAGCCATGAGGAGTGTTTTGAAGCTGCTTCAACCCTTGGTGAATAGAGGGATGCGGTTGCTGGTGTCTGTCTCCTGCCCTGCTGGGTGCTCCCAGCAGATTTGTCTCCTCTGCTTACATTGCTGACCCCAAAGCTCCCACTGCCTGCTCTGAAAGAGGGATTTCACCCCAAAGGAGGGAAATGTTCCCAGTGTTTGTGCTGTAACACCTTGTGTGGCTCTCTATCTCCACAGTGAATTTCTCCGGTGTTGTTTGCACGTTTGGCATTAGCCCTCCTGCTAATTAATGTGAAACAAAGCCCTTGAAGTCCCTTTGATGTGGTCTTCTGCCTTTCTTCCTCCTCCATGTAATGTTAAGCCTTTTAAATCTAGATGGATAAATGCACTATCTATGGCTGTAAAAGCACTAACGTAATTAAACCTTCAGTAAGAGGGCTACACTTTGTTAGCTCAAAACCAGAGCTGGGAAATGAGTAAACTTCAGCATCTCTGAGCCCTCTCCCTGTTCAGTAGGGGTCGGGGAAGGCATGATGTGGCTCATCTGCTGCCCAGAGCCTCCATGCAGTGCAAAATTACATTTCTGGTGGTGGATTAAAGCTGTTGGACCTGGGCTGGCAGTGGGTGCAATTGTGTGAGTGAAATGGCTGAAGGAAAGAAATGGGATTTTGTTTGCAGATACTGAGGCACCTAATGTCATTCCAGGTGGGATGCAGATTCAGCTTACACATTGGAAGATCTCTACCCAGATAAGAGATGAGATTCCGCATTGTCATGAAGGCTTTACTGAGTTTGGCTGGCCCCAAGAGGAACTTTTTGATCCAGTTTCTAGAAACACAGAACTGTTGGGAGGAACTTCAAAGCTCATCTTGTTCCACCCCCTCCATGGTCAGGACAGCTTCCACTATCCCAGGTTGCTCCAAGCCCCATCCAATCTGCTCTTGAAGGAGCCACAAGGGATGGGGCAGCCACAGCTTTTCTGGGCAACCTGTGCCAGGGCCTCACCACCCTCAGAGTAAAGAATTTCTTTCTCATGTCTAATCTAACCCTGCCCTCTGTCAGTGGGAAACCATTCCCCCTCATCCTGTCACTCTGTGCTCTTGTCAGTAGTCCCTCTCCAGCGATCTTGTTCCATTATGTTGGTGCAAAGCTGACTTTAAGGAAATCCAAGTCCAGGCAGTTGTGTGTACTCTTGATTTTTAAAATTTGTCTTTAGCTGTTAGTAATTTCTCACTAGATAAAGCTCCTGTGAGCTGCAGGCTTGCACAGCTCCTCTTTTGGGGGAAGGCAATAGGGAATATTTGATCTCTGGAAAAGTGGTGTCATCTTCAAATGAAGGTCAGTGTGTCCTTGGGATGTTGGGTAGGAGTGTGCATTGCCCCAAATTATGTAGAGGAAGAATTGGAAGTGAGCACCAGTGGGTGCTCAGGGGTGGAGCTGCAGGGCCACCTGAGGCACGGGGCACATGATGCAGATATCTGGTGTCTGCTTAGTCAAGGTTTGTCTGGATTTCTGGAAAAAAAGAGCTCCAGATGCTCTGTAGTTTGGAGTGGCCATCTGCTGACCAGCTAGCCAGTAGTTATTAAGGCATTTCATATTTATCACCTCTTTTCCTTTGTGAGATGTTTATGTAGGTTTATGTGACTGCGAAGGAGCAGCGTGGTTGTAATCTCAGCTCTGGATAACAGATGCTGAACACTCCCAGATTACAGATTAGATTTATTTTCTAAAACCAGAAAGAATTATTAGGGTTGTTAAATCTGTGTTTGATTCCTCCCAGTGCAGGATTTCTTCCAGAAACCAGATTAAAACCTTTCATTTTGGAGAGGTATCTAATCTCCTCTGTAAGACTCCAAGCAGTGGCAAGTCATCCATCACAGACTGAAATAGTCCAGCAGTCATGGGCCAGCAGCAAGGACTTCAGATTTGGGTTTGGAGCAGCACCCAGGCTTCACATTCTTGCTCAGAGCTTATCTGGCAAACCCAGACCTCTGGAGCCTGTGGGTTCAGTGTGGGAGCTGAAGTGAACAGCCTTCCTCCTTGCATGGCAGCACAGATGCTGCTTTGTCATTTTCTCTGTGTATTTGAGTACAGAATAGAGCAATACACCTGGATTTTGGGAAGGATCAACCACAGGTGCTGATGTTTTACAATGCATGTAAATCTCTGTTTGATCTATCACTCACAAATAATGCTGAAAGCATGACCAGGAACAAAATGTGCTTGGAAGCATCTCTTTGTCCTTTTTTTGGAATTAATCTGTGCCAGAGATGTGTAGGTTTAAATTTTCCCACTTTTTCCATGAATCCATTTGTTACTATGGAGGAGTTGTGATGAAGAAGCAGCTTGTGTGTGTACCAGTGTCCCAGCTTGTGTCAGCAGCTGCTTTTGAATTTCCTGAGTGAGAAGTGAGAAGCTGCAGTGGCAGAACAACCTGTCACCACCAGACAATGTCACGGTGCCTTTGGGAGAGTAGTTTGGTAAGGGAGGGGAAGAGATCTAAAATGAGATGAGAGATCATAAATTCAACAAGCTTGACTTAATATTTTTCATTGGAAGTTCAATTTACCCATGGGGAAAATAGAGCAGTTCAAAGGGGAAAGGCTGCATTGCTCATGGACAGATAAACTTCATCAGACTGTGCTGTCTGCTATTTCTTAAATATTAGGTATTTTATTGGGCTTTAAAAGCTACCTGATTGCAAATGGTAAACTTCAGACTTCAGTGGGATATGAGTGGCTGTCATTGGAGGACAAGGAGGGCTTAGATGATCTGGAGCTGTGTTTGAAAGGTGGAAATATTGACAGACAGGTTATATGGTCAGTGCAGTGATGGAAGTTGCAATGCCTACTGACAAGGCTGGACAAGATTAGAAAAATCAGGTGCTGGTAAAATACAATGATCATGTAGACATTAACTGTTAATGAGGTGTTTTGTAACTGGTGAAAAGCTGCAGAAAGAGGTTTAGTGACACAGGAGTCTTTCTTCTCTGCTCTTTGCACAAAGAACTTTTCTTCATAGGAATTTCTGTTATTAGGAGCTGACTTTGGGTTGAGTTTCCCTTTTGTATAAAGTTCTCTGAACCTTTTGTGACTACTAATGACTTCTTCCTTTTTTTGGCTTTGCTTTTGTTTCAAATAAATCTTGGCTGCAGTGGCCTTTAGAGCCTTTTCTGGTCTTGCTGGCTGACACCAGCCTTATGTCTCATTCTCTTGTTTAGGTTTCTGCTTGCTTTGTCCCAGGCATTGGCATGCTGGCACGGAAAATGGTCAAATTTTCAAAAATGCTGAAATCCTGACTATCTAGTATTGTGGCAAGAGAAGCATTCAAGTCACGAGCGGCTGCTCCATTCCCTTGCCATCCTGGGAATACAGACAGTGTTGGCTGCAGAAAGGGTGTCCTGAGCTGCAGGTCGGTGCTGGCCTTGGGGAGGTCAGCTCAGTGGCGCAGTGGTGGCATGAGTTGGGCAGTTCTTGGTGAAAGAGCCCCGTGCTGGTGGCCTCTGGGGCACTGCCTGAGCCTCACAGATCTCAGGGCCTGGCTGGGCAGGGACTCAGATTTGCTTTCAGATGCACTTGGGAAGGGTTGTGTTGGCTGCCCACAGACATTCCTGGAGCAGGAGTGCCAGCCACAGTTGTTTTCTCTCCATCACTACTCAGCTCTGGTGCGAGAAGGACCTTTGGGAGAAACAAGGAGTGTTTGGTTCAGTCCTGGTGATCTGAGCTTGTGCATAGCCTGGGCTCAGGGTTACGCAGAGAGGGGAGATGTGCTGTTCCCAAAACACAGCAATTAAGGATTCTGCACAGCAGAAGGCTTTCTTAAAAAATCAAAGTGGATGGCATGGGTTTCTCTGGTCCTGTCACTGGTGGAGTGACAGCAAGCTCAGTAAAACCTGGAGAAGCCACACACAAAGTAAAGATCTCAGTGTTATCAGCTCTGGTGGATTGACAGGCTTGTCCCCTGATCTCTTAAGGGGGTAATCACAAAATCAACTGCAGAGTGAAAACATGCAGTTAACTCGGAAAGGATGAGACAAGAGTCTCACCCACAGGGTGTCAGAACTGGAAGTGCCTCGTTTCATGTCAGCAGCCCCAGCCAGGCAGTGTTTCTTGGCCTGTTGCTGGTTATTAAGCTGACTACAGCCTAGGCAGTGGCTGGTTGGCAGCCTGGGGCTTGCATGACACCCCAGAATTCTTTCTAGCAATTAAAATAATTAACATTTTATTGCAAAACAAACAAACAAAACCCTAAACCATAATGGCAGGAGTTTTAAGGATTCTCTCTCTTTCATTTTTTTTTGTAAAGCTTACATGCTAGAAACTTAATCAGGATCTTTACCTTTGTTTTGCATTCTGAATATGACCTATTGGCATTTTCTTCTGAAACTCTGCAACTCCAATCTGTGGTGAGGATGAGTTGAATGAAATGAAATGAAAGAAATGTCTTGTCTAGGATAACTCAATGGCCAGGAAATTTGTATGGTGCTTAAGGCATCGGTGTCTGCAGTGGGTTGGGAGTTGTCAGGGGGCTGTCTCTGCTGCTGGAAGAGGTTCTGTGTCCCCAGGGATGGCACTGTCCATGCCCATAGCACCATGCAGTTGTTCCCTGGGACTCTTTGCTGTCCTTCTCCATCATGGTCCCTTTCCATGTCACATCTCTCTGTTCTGTAGTGCTGGAGGAAGCCACCCCTCTGCTCCCCAGCCCTCTCTGCCCCAGGGTGCAGCCCTGTGGTCACCAGCCCTGGTCTGCCTTGGGCTCAGCCTTGCTTTGAAGGCTCACCAGCATGGGACATTGCAGCATTCCATGTGGGGAATTTGGGCAGGTCGGGTGCTGCAGGGCAGAGAAACAGCAACAAGCAATTCTTGTCCTAGTTTTCATCTCCATGCCAAGGATGGGAAAATTATTTTTCCTTTTGCCTTCAAGTAAAGATTCCTGTCTCTTCTTCAGCTAGAGTGAGTTTGGCGGTTGTGTGGCATTTCCTGTCCTTGCCTGTGTTTTGGGCTAAAGGATGGAAACTGTTATGATTTTGATGTGACCTAGAGAAAAATGGCCTGATCTGTGCTGGGGGTGTGAGTGTTCTGCTGCAAAGAAAGCTCTTTATAGCCTTTTGTGTTTACTGCCCTTCTTCATATGGGGGAAGCTGTTGGTTTAGGGCACATATATGAAATTGGATGTTCAGGCTCCATCTCTCAAATGGAATTGTCAAACTCCAAACCATAGTTCCAGTGTATCTTTGAAGTGTTTTCAAGTTGTTCAGCCCCTGTTGCATTCAGGTCCTCATTTTCCCAGCCTTGGCCATGGGGATGGGAATCTTCTCTGGTGGAAAGTAAGATTTCTATGCAATGCCCTACTTCCAGGAACTGCTGTCTGCAGGGAAAATGCCTGTTCTAGAATAGGATTTTGAAAAGCAACAGTGATTGCTAACGTTGATAAAACTAAAACACTGTTGGTGTTTGACTGGGACTGCACAGCTTCTTGTTAGTGGTGACGCCTTGGAGTTGGTCCCCTGGAGCTGCCAGTGCTGAGCAGACAAGACATCAGTGGTGGTGGTGTGGCACCAGATGGCACAAGGGATGAATTGGCCCATGCTTTGTGCTCATGGAAAAAACCATAAAACCCTTTTACAGCTTACTTTTACAGTGTTTAAAGAACTGGGGCTGGGGTGCTTTGTAGCACTACAAATACCAGAGATAATGGGGATGTGTGTTTGCCTTTCTTAACTGTAAAGTGCCTGTGCCTTTCCAGGACAGGAGGAATCCCTGAAGAGCTGCCTCATCTGCTTATGGGGCTTTCAATTGCAGTGGCACATGTCAGCTGGAAGGGAGGGTCTTTGCCTGCTCTGCTAATGAACAGGAGAGGGGTAAAAATGTGCACAGCCATCCCATACCCTTTTGGATGGAGAGGGGGAGTGGGACAAGGGTTTTACACATTGCTACACGTCCTTTGCTAGTGCATTGCTGATGCTGCCTCTGGGAGTTCTGTCATTTCCCTGTTCAGTTCTGCACAAGAACTGACAGACACCAGCTCAAAGACCCTCAGATTTTTATTTGGTTTTTTTATCCTCTATGAAACTACTTCCCAAGGAGCCTAAGCCATGTGCTGGGGGTTCCCAGGGAGCATGAAGAGGGAGGCCCAGCTTTGGGAATCTTATTTTATTTATTTTTCCCCTGTCCTGCTGCTTTCTCAAGCCAGCTATCTCTGAAGTCAGGGCAGGAAATGAAAGGGCTGAGAGGTCAGGGGTGCCTGGGGAGTGCTAAGGACCTGCCTGCCGAAAGCCTGCGGTGACTCTCCAGGCTTGGACACAAAAGCTGGAGGCTGCATGTACTTAGAAGCATTTCTAGCTTGATTCATTAACAGCCAAGCCAAAGAAATTAATGTGCAGCCCTTCCAAAAGGGGGAATATAACTTTGTGTTGAGCTGGGTGCTGTATTTGGAGTGCAGAGCTCTGCTTTGGGTAGGAGCAGTGTGGTTACTGCAGGAAATTCCATGTGATGCCATTAAAGGTCTACAGGGATTACCTTTGAAGCTGTGTCCTTGTTGTTGTCTTTAATTTGCCCATCATCAAAAACTGCAAGAGGCTGTTGAGAACTTGAATCTCAAACTACAAGTGTGCTCTTGCAGTTTCCTGGTGATATTCAGCATATGAGAGGATAATTTTAAACATTCTCTGTATGCTCAGGAATTGGGCAACAGAGCTCACAGCACCAGTAGAGAGGAATTCTGAGCAGATTCTCAAAGGATTCCTGGTTTTCAGGGCATGACTGGAAATGCAAGAGGCCTTACTCAGCTTGGTTTAAACTAAAACTTATTCAGACACTGTGATGTGTCAGTGTGATATCCTGTCCAAGCTAAAATCAGCTAAATGAGGTGGTGGACAAGGCAAATGGGAAGGATGTGCAGTGCCAGGGACCAGGGTGCATGGCTGGGAAGAGAGGACTGGAAAACAGGAAAGGCAGTTTTTCTATAGCACCCTGCTTCTGGCTGGCCTCATCCAAGAGCCCATTTGCATCCTCCTGTTCTGCACACAGGATTTGCAGCCAGGTGTTTGTCCTCTCATGCGTGCCCAACCCCTTTTGAGCTGGTGAGAGAGCCTTCCCAGGTTAAACACCTCTGCCTCCTCACAAGACTGGCTGTTATTTGGCTATTTGACATCTGTGCACGTTCAGTTTAGGGGTGGACTGAGAAGTGATGAGCTCCTGGCATGGCCAGAGGTAGCCTTGCTGATGAGCTGCAGCTGTTTTGCCCCAGGAAGGAGCTGAGACTGCCCAGTCATCCCCACCTTGTGGGGATGCAAGTTTAACAAAATGCTCTGAAGGATGGTCCTCTAGGATTTTGCCCTTTTTTTTTTTTTTTTTTTTTTTTTTTTTAGTGTAAGTATTTGCATATACTAACTGTTTGTTTATTTTGCACCCCTGCTCCCAAGCTGTGGTGGGTGCACCCACCCTATGGTGCTGACACATTGAAGCTTGGAGAGTTTTACCTTACAAGAATGTTTTCCCAAGTGCTAATGAAACTTTTTTGCTGCATACTTGGTGATCTTTTGGGAACTCCAGTGAACTACCAGGAAAAAAATTTGGAAATTAATATTTCCATTTTTTGCATTGCCTTGTCATGGTTTGAAATAATAGAGAAGTGGGCTTTTCAATTAGAATTTTGGTTAGCTCTCCTTTATGAGTAATAAATTCAATATCTGCTGTGCAGATTTCTCTCCTGAATTGCTTAACTTAGTTCCACATGTTTTTTTGCCTGAAATATCTCATGCTTCTTTATTTTACAAGAAGTTTTTTTCCTTTCTTTTTCCTTCTGTTATGACTTTTGTATTGTATGACTTTAAAAAAAAGCTGCATGTAGTGTGCTTTTTTGGGCACTGCTAATGAGCAGACATTTGTAAACCATTAGCTTAAGAATTAGTAAAAACAGATAAGAACAGTTTTGGCAATTCTGTCAAATTAGACATTTGCTTTATCTTAGTAGAAGACCTTCCAAGTCATAAGCAGATCAGCTGCCAAACTGCCATTGACTTTTTTTGAGGAGTAAGATGCATTTCTGACCAGCACAGCTCCTCTTAATGGGATGCACCTTCTTGACCTTCTATGTTTATGTGGATACAATTATAATTGTAGGGGATTTTTATTATTTAATTATGATGTTCCAAAGGAGTGCTTAGTAATCACTGGTATTCCTCCAATATCCCTGAAGGTGAGCTCTCCTGTGGCCTTGTACTGAATGCTTTTTAAAGAAGATTGTGTGTAAAGTACTCTGCAGTCTTCAAGGGTTTTTTTGTTCTGTTGGTTTCTTAACACAGAATCCCACATGAGGTTTCAACTGATTGTCAGCATTTGTAAAAGATTATTTCTACTTATATTTAGAAAGAAGTTTATGTTAAACTTTCAGATGCAGAGTTCTAAAATAATCTCATGGAGTAAACATACATTTAGCATTACCTCAGTTTGTGTTGCAACTGCGTAGGAAAACAAATTATCTTCATCAAAAATAACACAGAGCTGGTGCCAGTGCTTCTATTGCTCAATTCTCACATTTATTTCAAACAAGCACCTTCATGCTTGGGAGCAGCTGCATGTAGGCATCTGCAAAACCACCTCATCCTTCCCGTCCTGAGTCCCACTTGTAAATCTCTCAAGGTTTTTAAAAATTAAAGGAAGCCTTGGCTAATAGGACACATTTACTACATTGATAATTAGCAGGTTTTGTACTTCTCTCTTGGTTTGGCTGGGCTGTTACTTTATGAATTGAGAGCTTTTTGGGCAATGGGTTACCTTTGGGATTGTATTTGTGCAGTGCTTGCCACAGTTTTTGTGTGTGATGGGGGCAGGGTAACCCTGGAGTTCTGAAAAATACAAATGCTTGCAATAAGGATAGAATTTGCCTGTCAGGGCTGTAAGCTCCCAGCTTTCCAAAGAGAGCAATGGATTTCCCTTGGTGGTACTGGTGTGCTCACTTCCCAAAGCTGTTGGATTTCTTATCTTCTCTGAAAACATTGTTTTGTTCTGGAAAAACCACTAGAGGAGACCAGCAGTTCTCTCCTCCCTATTTGTTGCTGGTTTTTGAGGATGCCTAGCACGGAGCCAGGGTTTGAGCTGGAGAGGAAGGCATTGGCACAGCTGCTGTGGCTGCCAAGGCAGACCTTGCAGACCCCCCTGCTGCTGAAGCCACTCTCTCCTGAGGACACTCATAGCTGAGGAGTGAGCTGTCATTCCTTAAGTGTTGGAGAGGAAACAATTTGTCTTCTGTGAGTCCAGTGATACTTCCTTTTCATTAATGCATCTCCTGGTGCTGAACATCAGAATGAGTTTTTAAGAATGAAATGAGCGGTCATGACTGTTCTTTGCTTTAGAAGATATTTAAAGTGTTTGTAATATAATCCATGGTTCGTGGTCTTAGCAGCAGTTTTCCAGAGTAGCAAAGAGTCAATTACACATACACGGAGAGGAGGAGTTGGGAGAATAAACACAGGAGAAAAATATTGTTTGTTGCAATAAAAATAAGCAAAGTTCTTCTCCTGGGCTCTTGAACTCTGTGCTGGGTTTGATGGGCAGCATGAGGTTTGCAGCTGTCATTCTCCAGCCTCTTCATGGGACAGCTTCATAACCTGGGAGGTCTTTAAATACAAGCAGAGGATCCACAAGCAAGAGGAGGAATTCAGGCTCTGGGCTCGACTCTGCCCATTAGGTTATGTTACTTGTTTAAACCCACTTTTGTTTTTGGAAGCATGTGAGGGAACTGTGTGCTGCTAGCACCACAACAGTTTCTGTGGTTTGCAGATGTAAATGCAGTGCTAACAACACTAACTAAAAGGCTCTGGCTGTGATTTATGGCTGGTACATATGGCAGTGAAACAATATACTCCTGTGAGTGCGCTGGAATGAGCGGGATGCGCGATGAGTCTGCCCAAGGAACAGGTGGTCACGTATTATTTGGGGGCTCCACACCTCCTGTGCTCTATGTTTTCTGTAGGGTGAAGCTTAATATTCAGCTGCTTTTGATGGCCCTGCTGGTTTGCACAGGAGAAATGGCTGGTGCTGTCAAAGGTTGTGCTTCTGCAGCTGTATTGACAGATTTCCTCACCATAGCCCAAACCAATTTTATCTCCTGCAGCTCGTCAGTAGCAGTGATTTCCCCCTGCAGACAAGACAGAGGGATCAATGGCTGCTCTAATAGTTATCCTTAGTTTATGTACAGCCCTCTTTTCTAAAAGGGTTACTGGATTACTAGTGTGCAGCAGAAACTTTTTTGACTAGTACCATCAAACACCAAAATGTTTCTATTCTGCAGTGAACTTCAAAGGGGGAGAAGCAGAACAAAGCTAGGAAGAAGATAAAAACAAACTTTCCAGCTATCCAGGATGCTGTAAAGCCTTTATTGATTCTGCTTGGGAAGATCTTCATAATTCTACCAGACCTGGACTCAAAGTAATAAAAACTTTAAAGGAATCTGTCCAATCATATGTTCTCTCTATCCTTGAATTTCATAAGCAGTGTAAACATGGAATTTTACCAGGCTCTAGTCCCAGGAGGAGGCTCTTACATACACAAATAAGAGCAAGAATATGAGTGCTTTTCCCATTTTCATTTTTTCCCCCTTTTGCATGTATACAATTTAGATTTCATGGACTTGTATATTTTCCTGATTAATATTCAAAAGCAAACCACAGTAATTAGGGAGGTTTTGGTATATACAACATCCTATCATGTCTCCATAAAAGAGAAAACGATGATGATTTGACTTGGGGTCAAATTGTAAATCTTGCATTGTAATTGTAAATCTTCATCTGACAGAGCTTCCTTTGGTGCTGTGCTTTTCATGGCAACATTGCAGTAGCACCCTGGGAGTGGGGAAGCTCTCAGACTTCTCTTCATTATGCATATCACCAAGACATCAGGGTAGTGTTAATTATTTAAAGATTTGAGAATCTGGAAAATTGTTTTGTGGGGGTTTTGGCGGCCATGCTTAGTTTTAGGGTTTTTTTAAAGAATAAAGTAGAAACACTTTGAGATGTGTGTTTATTTACTCAGGACTCTGTTTCCTATTGAGGACATGATCCAACTGTGTGGTTTTAACTCTTCTGCTAATATTCCTGTGCTAGGTTTTGGAACAGGAATGTTGTTGCTCTGAAGTGCACTTTCATGTCCACATTGAGAAATGAGGTAGCCTGTGGATTTACATAGAAAGCAAGCTGCTTTTAGATCTTGTGATGATAAACTGAAAAATGGAAGTTAGAAAACTCTCTATGCTGTAAACCACTGTAATCCTGCAGTGTGAAGGGGAGAAGTGGTGTGGTATGAGTGAAAAATGAGTGTGCTTTTCTTGGAAATTAGAAAGGGAGAGGGACTTAAACTTCTTGGAGAATGAACTGGTTGGACATAATCCAGTTGTGGACTTTGAAGAAAGTGAGATGTGCCATCAACTTGCTGAATCCTCGTGATAATTGTTCATCCCGGAGTTAACTCCTGTGTAGACAACTTTTAACATCCCAAATAATAATCCCCTGTGGTTTTTGTAAAGTACCTCTCTGAAAAGCATGGGCTTGGTCTATCTTGGCCCTTCCTGTTCTCTTCCTAAACCAGCCTTCCTCCAACTCCTTAAGATACAGCTGTCAAAGTAACTTGAAAGGTGTGGTGGGATGTTTGATTAAGCAATTTGTATAAAACCAGGACAAGCTTGCAGGACACATCTGCTCAGAGCTCTCCAGGGAGCTTTCGTTGAAGTTGAAGCTGAACATGTGTTGTGAAGAGCTTGGGTGTGGTTTGGTTGGGGTTTCACTCCACTATGTGGGGTTTTTGGGGGTTGTTTTCGAATGACAAGATACATGTGGTGTGTCCGTGTTGTAATTACCCAACAGCTGCTGAGTGCCAGGCGATAAAATGACAGACAAAATGTGGTGCAGATAAATGAAATAGTCTTGTGTGTGGGAGATGGGTGAGTAATGGTTAGGAAAGACGAGAGACATCTCGGGCTCACCTACATCTTGAGACAGTATGTGTGTCTCCTTTCTCCAAAAGGAGACAGAGGACCTTTGAAGTGTGCAGAGGAGGATGAAAAGGGATGATGAAACTTAAGGGACAGCAAAGAACCATTGAATAGACAGTTCTTCCATGTTTTCAAATACCTGCCCAAGAGCAGGAAGAGTCCCCTGGCTATTTTGGTTGGCATGATTTGGGTTTTTAGCCAGGAAAGAGTGCAAATGCAGCCCCCCCAGCACCGCTCCTAGAGTTGTTTTCTGTCCCCAGGGTAATCAAGCACAAGAGTTGGCGCAAGTGCTCAAGAGATGATCTTCTCAAACTGGGAAAAGCATCTCCCTATTCCCCACTGTTGGACATGGGTTAATAATAAAGAGGAGAGTCATCCCACACATGTTCATGTTTCAACTTCTTGCTAATGCTGTCATGTGCGTCAGCAGAACTGCCAACAGCAGAGCTGTGTAACACCTCTTCCCGCAGCCCTGCACTCCCTCGTGCAGCACAGAATCCTGCTCATAGCCATGGCATGTGGTATTAACCACTGTGGAGAAAGCTGGATTTGTGGGTTTGGCAGCCAGCTGCTGTGATGGCATGTGAGCATTTGCCCGGGCGAATCATTGCACAGCTGGGCAACAGCTTCAAGCAGCACCTTGCTCCCACCAGGTAGCCCTTGCAGGTAGGCAGCACTCAAATAGCAGCTGTCCTCTAGCAAAAACCTCTGGCAGCAAATTTTGAGGTGATTGTTTTGGGTATTCTCTGGATTTTATTTTCACTAAAATAAACCACTAGTGATTTTCTGATTAGACATAAGCTTGCTTTTTTTTTACTTTCTCTGATATAAGTGTATAAGCTGAGTTTTGTTTAAGCTATTTTTGCATGGCTGTGCTGCCCAAACCAAATAAGTATTATAGTTTTCCAATTGATTTCACTGGAACTCTGATGGGGTCTAAAGTTACATAAGCGCTTTTTTGGTTGGGTGTTTTTTTAAAATCTTGGTTTTCTCCTATAGAATAAAAAGATACCATCTCAAATTCAGTCAGCTGCAGGTGGGATTTCCTAGTCTTAATCAAAAATAACGTAGCAGCTCTAAAGGTTTTCTCTTATGTTGACCCAGGATCTGGTCTTGCTTGTCTGCTTGTGAAGGGAAGTATTTTCATATCAAAATAAGGAAAGAATTTCCAAATGTTAGAACTACTGATGTAAGATACCTGGACACATAAGACACTTAATGTTTCTGGGCTTCTAAAATCTCATTTGTATCTTGGGATCAAAGAACTCCTTGTTTGTAAGTAGTCTGCATCAATGATTGGCTCAGAATAATTTGCAATGCGTGTTTTACTGGTGCTGTTCAGTGACAACAAAATGCCTTTGGTCCTTTTAAGTGCTACATTCATTTTTCTAGTTCATGTTGTCCAATTAAATAGGCCAGAGATGGGCAGACACTGAGCTGAATTAATCTGCCTTACATGTTCCTCTTCCCTGGGTCTGCATCCACGGGATAGAGCTGGTTAGAAGTCCCAGGGGAGAAGCAGCTCTCCTCCAGGGGACCTCTCTAGAGGTTGTCATCAGCCTTTCCTTTGGACTATAAAGGGGTTGGGATGAACAACTCTAATGGAAAACTCTCCTTCAAAGGCAAGTAAAGCCAGGTGAGAGAACTCCCACTCTCAAATCCTTATCAAACATACTGGAATAATTTTACTGTGCTTTGAGCCTTTCTCTCACAATGTGGTGCCAAAAATAGTGAACTATCTTCAATTTGCTCAAGAATTTAGTTTTTATAACTCCTTTCAGACAGAAACATGTGAACACATTTCATAATTTCCTCTACAATTGTGTGCATCCATCTATGCAAATAAACAGGCTGCTGGAATTATTTAATGTTGGAGCACTTTGAAAATGTAATGTGCTGTGTAAATGCAAAGTATCAACTATAGAGTCCTACGATTAATAAGGCCTTTTATTAAATAAATGCTGGTTCTTGCCAAAATTCCAGAGAGACTTGTGGTAGAGCATGTGTACTTAACAGGTCAGAATGTGAAAGTAATAACACACATTCTCAAATAGAAAACACATGTATTTGTTTTCAAACTTGGATATATTATTTTAAATTCTTAATACCTTCACCCTTCTTTGATTAAAGGGCCATAGACTAAGTGGGGTTTTGTAAGAGATTTTCTAACAGATGTTCACTGCTGAGAACATTTCAAACTGAAGACAGAACAGATGAAAATCTGTAGAGGAAAATATAATATAAAATTGATCTTTAAACGTGGAAGTCTATGGGAAAGAATGAGCACAGCTTTCCTTCTCTTAGCAGTTGGTGCTTTGCACTGACTGGGCAGTTGCAGAAATCCATGTACAGCAGTAGCAAGAGGAAAAAATGGGAAAATTGGTCTGTATCATATAATACTCTGGTCACACAAATAAATTAGGCTGTTTATGTTAATCCCCCATGAATGTCACTTAAGTGAGCAAGTATATAAAATTAGACTGAGGCTTGGGTCTCTCTCCTATCTCAGCTGCATCATCTTAAGTGGAAACATTGCTCACATTGATGGAGCTTGTGTTATCAAGTGCTCCTTTATTAGTGTTAGGCTCAATTCTTGTTTCTGTTCAATTTATCAGCTCTTACTACAAACAGAATAGAAGCAATAGAGGCTTTATCTGACCTGAAAGCCTTGAGATTCAGCCATGAATTATACTGTTTTGTTACACAAACCACTGGGAAAAAATTAGCTAATCAAGGAAATAAATGGCATGGACACCTAGAAATTTGGGCTTTTGAAGAGAGATTACCTTTGCTATTCAGTGAGATGTGCTGTGGTAAATTGCTCTGTAGTGCTTTGGGGATGTGGGCTTCAGATCCAGGGCTTCAGTGTCCTGAGGTATTTGTTAAGATTCCAAGCATGATCTGAAGGTGCCAAACAGCCTCCCTTGCTCCTGTTTCATCGTGAGGGTTTTGACAATTGCAAAGGAATCTGAGATCAAAATCTGTTGAAGCACAGCTATAGATAACATCAGTAAGCAATCAGAAAAACAACACTAAAAAATAAAACACCCAAATAACAGCAACAAAATTAAACAAAAGATGAATCAAACCAAACTAAAAAACCCTAAAACTAGAGATTGTGTGAACTTCGGTGTTCCAGGCTCCCTTCTCTCTTTTTGGTCTCAAAAAAAAAAAAAAAAAAAAAAAACAAACCAAAACAAAATCCCAAAAAACAACCAGAAAACCACTTGGAGGGAGAACTTCCTGTAGTTGCTTGGTTCAGGACTGGGATTCCAGCTTGCTCCATGTCAGGGAGGCAGGATAACCAAAAGGGATGGGGCTGGCACAGCTGGTGCTGCGTGTCCCCAGGGGCACTGCTGGGAGCACTGTGATTGCAAGTAGGCTGGAGCAACATATTGATTCGAAAATCTACTGCAGGTGAGTGCTTAGGGTACTAATGTACACCACCATTGGTGGGATATGCCAGATAATAATTTCCTCCCATCCTGAACTCTTGATCCTGCATTGCTGTATGAAAGCATGAATAGAGCAGCTGGCTGTGTGCATTGGTCTTTACCTATGATAGAGCACAAGGAGCTTGATATTTTATGGAAACTCAATTTTCCTTTTTCAAGTTCAGTTTGCATATTAAATTGCTTAGCAGCTGTTAAAAATGGTTTAGCACAGGATATGGGCATTCTCATTGTACAATATATCTCTTAATTAGTTTCTACTTCTAACTGCTTTTATTCTTCCTTTTGTTTATCATATGGATTATGTTTATGGATTTAAATGTTGAACCAAGGAGGTTAGAAGAGTTTGATCTCTGCCAACCTTCTATACTTTTCCAGTTGTCCTTAGACTTAGATTTTACTTTATAACCTAGTGCTTATATAAAACTAGGTTCTGATTCTGGACACTTTTCATGTGTTTTCTTTGAAGAAAAATTTGCTCTGCTTATCTTGATGCTGTGATTCAGCTATATGTCTTCTCTCCTTGTTATATTCTTTTTCCTCTTACTATTTTTGTTGCTATCAAATATTGATAGGCAATATGTTTGGGGGAAGTTGAATTTTTGCCTCAGCAGTGCTGACACTCTGTGGTGCAGGTCTGGAACCAGCACCTCTGCCCATTTTGATATGGGGAGAGTCTGGCTTTGGTTTCCATATAAAAATTTGCTAAAAGCCAGAGGATTGTGTTTCATCTCATCTACTGAGGGAAGCATGTTTCACTACAAGCCAAGTCTGGAAATATGAGAATGTAGTTTGTGGGGAAGGAAAATTATCAGGTTTGGGATAGTAAGGGCTTTCTGCTTGGGAGGCAGCGGCCCTGCTGCTCACTCGCTGCTGAAAAATGGTGACATCTATCAATCCATCAAAGGGCAGAGCAGTAAGGTAAACAACAGCCCTAAACAGGGACATCTGGCTCCCATAAATTAATTGGCCATTTACACAGTGAGGGCTGTTTGCATGTTAAAGGAGGCCTTCCTGCTAACACTGTCATACGCTTTTGATTCTCCTGGTTCATCCATGAATTAGGATGGCTTGTTTTAGTCAGCTGGGTTTAATTTATTTTACTTTGTCACTCTTGAAATGAAGAGGAACTGGGCGGTCATGAATCATCTGACACTGACACTTTGTCTTTTGATCGTCTGGGATCTTGCTTATATTTTTCTCTTATAATAAGAAACCCAAGAGAAGGGGATGATGAGTCTGTCTGCACGAATGTGAATTCAGACTCCTCTTCCCCTGAGAAAACTTTTTTCCCCCCTCTGCCACTGCTGTTGAGTGTAATTGATGGTGTCATGGGCTGAAGAGGTTTCCTCCTTGCTAAGAATGTTCTGAACAGTCCCCATATGTGGGAGCAGCCCAGGTTCCCCGGATTGATGTTGGCAATGCCTCGGGAGTTACTCGCTGGGCATGACAAGCTCTTAGGCCTGGATTTACTCTGAGGCAATCAAGAAGTTTTAGTCAACTGGGCTCTTGAAAAACATGAGATGGATGGAGGGATGTGGAGATGCTGCTGTTGGGATGGACAAGGCTTTGGAATGCATCCAGTGGAAAGACTGAAGCAAACTCAATCCAGTATAAGGAATGGATTTATGTTCCTGGGCCTGCGGCCAGGACATGCTGAATGCATCCCAGAAGTGTTGTACTACTTATTTAACATGCCTTTTCCACAGTTAAGAGAAGTTTGCCCTTCAGGGTTGCTCTCCTTGATTCATCCATTAAGTAATGTTTCAGTGGGGACTGCAAAAAAAAAGCTCCTAACATGTTGTTTTAGCTTGAATGAAGTAACCCTTGCTGCCACATGTGGCACTGAGGATTGTCATCCAAATTTTTGAGTCTGTTAAATAGCTGAGGCTTCCTCTCTTCTTCACCCTGAGGTGAAGAACACATGGTCTGGCTCTTTCAGGATAGTTATTAAACTGAAATGTTGGGGTTTTTGGTTTGGGTTGGTAGTTTTTTTTTTTCCAGACATCTGTCAGCAGTTCTATGGGGTGAGTGGCTGACCCTTTCTGAAGTTCTCAAGGAGGAGATAATTGATTTTAATTGCTCGTAGCATAATTGCTGGAGTGTGTTATCTAGAGAAAAAAAAAAAAACGAAAAAGGTATTATAAAGGGCAAAAAGGGCCATTTAAAATACTGTTTTCATGTTTATATAAAATACATCCTGGAGGAGAAGAATTGTTGCTTGCGTACGAGACAATATGCTCTAGAAGTGAGAGGTCTGAGGGGACACGTTCTGCCGCTGCCTCTTCCTTTTGACACTATGCAAAGATATTTTGTTTGTTTTTTTTTTTTTTTTCCTTCTGTTTGGCAATCTCTGCCCCAGTGTACCACGATTTTCAGTGCTCAGCTAGGTTGTGGTTTGGCTGGGTGGATGGACCCTTTGCAAATCTCCGAGTCTGGTAGATGTTGGTTTCAGGATCAGGACCATCTGGAGTGCAATGAAAAGAAATCTGCCAGTGCATCCAACCAGTGTATCTAGCTTTTCTTGAAAAAGTACTATGGGATTTTTTTTTTTTGAGTCAGTCTGTAAACCACTTGAGAGAATACTAAGTAAATATGTACAGTTGGATCAGGCAGGCTTTGTACTAAAGAGGGAATTTATTAGAAAATATTCAGAGAATAATAAACATCACTGAGAATTCCTGGGTTCCTGCCCATGGATTTATGAGTATATGCTTTAGCTGGATAAATCTCTGTGCCTTAGTTTTCCCAGTAGGATGTAGTGTCATCCCCAGCCTTCATATAATGGAGCTAAAAAAATTATATTACCATTGTTCCTGTTAGCTTTCCACCCTGTGTCACTTCATGGGCTTGGTGGAAGCCCATGAAAGTGAAACACCACCATGGAAGTGGTGTTGATTGATAAGTGGCTGTTACCATCAGGGTGGAGATTTAGGGAGATTCCCCACAAGGTCTGGGATCTCTGTGGGGAGTTGTTCCCCATGCAGTAACTATTCTGCCTTCTGTCTGGATTTGTTTCCCTAAGCCATAGGTTCCTCTGGGCATCTGCAGCTCTAAGAACTGCAGACATAATTTCAATGGAGGCATGTAAAAAGGAATGAGTCTAAAAGTACTGGCACTGTCTGAATGCCATCAGAGGAACAAAAAGCCTGTTCTTCAGCTTTGTGAATTATCCTGCTTTTAAATGCTGGTACTGGCACCTTGGTTTTAAAATGTGCTGATTTCTAATATGACTAATTGAGGTCTGAAGCACTGACCCTGGCTACCTCCCAGGAGCATCTCCTCTCCACTGAGGGTTCCCTGCAGGAATGGAAAACCACCAACCCTTTTGTACCAAATACAAGCCTCTTTTGGAGGATGTTTTCTGAGGAAAAATGTTCTTTCTTCACCTGCCAAATACAACTGAAGAGGTTGTTCATGACTTCCTGAGCAGTGACAGTTTGAGGTATGAGGATGTGCCAGCCTTGGGAAAGAGCTGTCTTAGAGTACTTTACTAGGTGAAGCTTGGAGGAAGCTAAAATTAAAAAGGCATGATGAGAGGCCTGGGTTTGTTTTGTTTTGTTGTTTTTAAGTCAAGATGAAGTTAAGTGGAAATAGGAACTCTTTTCCCTACTTCCCACTAAGCAGAGAAGTTTGTCAGTGTCTGAGCCCACCAGGCTTCCCACTGTGCTTGCAATTCCTCCAGGCAGTGGTGATGAAAAGCCAAGGGAGAGTTCTCTGCTCTTTTCATCTGGTTCAGGTAAAGCTCTCCATGGTTCAAAATCCCCAGGGTCCAACACACAGTGGGACTCCAGGCATGGGATCTCCAGGATCTGGGAGATGCTCTTTCCAGCATAGCTTGTCTGCTTCTCCCCTTCAGACCTCTCCAGTTCTAGGAAAAAACTGCTCTAAAGACTGCTGCGTTTCAGATGTTATTTGTTTTGCTGAAGCCTCTGCTTGCAGGCCACCATGATGGAGCAGCGTGTGATTCAGGCAGCGGTGTTGAAGGAGGCTTTCCTCTTGTTTTCTTCTCAAGGGGTCCAGGTTGAACCCACTTATCTCCTTTCCTGTGGATTATCAGGAGCTTGTTTGTGTGCTCCCGAGCCATGTCTCTTGGGCTTCATCCGCTTTCCCTAAAATCCAGCAGGCTATTGAAAGCTGTGAGGCATTGATGTCAAAGCACAGGAGCTGTATTTGGGTTTTGATGGGAAAGATACAAACATGAGGATATTTTTTATATGTGGTTTACTTCTGAAGCCCAGAGCAGTGAAAAGTTTTCATTTATGCTTTCAGAAGTTACTTCCAGAAGGAACAATGTAGGTCTTTGTGTGTTTATGTATCAATCCCTTAGTGTGTTTCTACTCATATTTCATCAATAAAAGAAACATATTCTAATAATATTTTTCTAGTGACATTAAATAATGCATTCTCTTCTGAACAAGTTGAAATCTATCCATAAATTTTAAGTAGGCTCTTTGTTGCTCAGGGTTGGCTTGAATATTTCAATCTCTGTCCAGCACTGTAAAATATAACAAGCATTTTGAATAAGTAGTTTGGGGCTATTTTTTAGTTCAATGCGGATATTTTTTTAGTACCTCTAATTTAGAGAATCAAATTGATACTCCTTGCATTTCCTAAGCAGAAACATAGATTTGATGGATGGCATGCTTTCATAGGAAGAGATTAAAGTATGAAATTCTTCCTTTAATGATGTAGTGAGATGCAGTTTGCCGATATTCCTTATAATTTTAGGATTTGATGAAAGTCCCTCCAGGTTTATAGTGCATCCTTATAGTCTCATTTCCCATTATCTTGTTTTGGTAGAGGGACTATAACTTACTAAATGAGGAGCTGGAGTTTAATTTATTATGGGTAACTCTCCTAAAATCTACTTTCATGTACAGATGGGCTGCAGCACTTTTAAGTGACTGTTGGGCAGAATGATCTATTTATTTTTGTTGCTGGTTGATAGAGAAGAATTTTTCCCCAGGGATGTAGTACTGCACAACTGACCTATTGCATTAAATAAATTCTCTGCTTTCCTTTGGAGTAAGCAAACCAGTCTATTCCCAGAGCAATTACGGATGTGTGCCCCTTCCCCTTGCTGTGATTCATACCACATTGGTACAAAGTCTGTAAATAAACAGAGCTGCATTCTTACCTAACTGTTCTACATGGGAACGGTGCTGTTGGGCTGGCTGGGGGTGATACGATCCTTTTGAATGCAACTGTGCCTGAGAACTGCCTTGACACGTTGGCCTCATGGAAAAAGCTTGGAGATGAACATTGCAGGGGCTGGAGAGGTGGTCGCAGCCTTGAGGGGTTGTGAAAAAGAAACAAGCAATAACCATGGCATGTTGGCTTTGAGGAAGAGACAAGTACCACATCAGTCAGTGAGGAGCTGTCATCGCTGGGAAGCTGAGGACAGGAATAAAACACAGCTCCATCTCCATGCTGGTGCTGAGCTGTCATACCATGGTAGCACAGGAATGGGTGAAAATAGAGCAGGATTCACACTGTAGCTCAAATGATTAAAGAAGCTCTAATGTTAATTCTCAGCCCTGTTCCAGATTTCCTTTCTAGATTTTACAAACTGCTGTTTGCGGGGAAAACCCAGTTTATCTTGATATCATCTGAGTGCTTGACATGAGCACAGATGTTGTCGACAGAAACTCCCTAAGAATTGGCACCAGATCTGCTGCTTTGCCTCTTTATTGTGCCTCCATTCCCCTAAGGAGCAGACCTGGGGCCAAAAGGAGCAGTCTGTCCTTCTGTCTCCAGCACACCTGACACATCTGCTGGCATACTCCTTATGGGATGGTTATCCCTAAACAGAGTTTTGTTCTCATCGCTGGAGTTTCCCTTTGTTTTAATTCCCTTTGACTTCCCACCTTCTGAGAAGTATTTAAAGCAAAGAATTACGCAATAGAGACATGAACAACCTAAGTGCTGTTCCCAGCATGTTTTAATGAAGAACAGAAAATGAGAAGGAAGTAAGGCTACTGCCAAACCCTAATGTATGACATACGTTCCAGAGAACATCACAAACTTGTACATGTAGTCTGAGTCCTTGCACTCAGGCTTAGGGTTTTATGGGAAATTCTACCTCTGCAGCAGTGTTTTCAGAGAGCAGACTAGAAGAGTCACGCAATTGTCCCCTTTTTGCTTCAGATGGTGACAAAATTACTCTTAAAGTGAAAGCTTTTTAAACTTGGGTCTGAAATCAGCTTTAGTTATGTGTTCAGCCTATTAAGCCTTGCCTACAGTCACTGGGACTATATGTGGAAAAACTCTGGAAAAGAAATCTGCACCTTGGTTTTGATTAAAAAACCCACCCCCTTCTTAAGGTTTTGGTCTTGCTTATATTGCATAGTAGTTCCACTTCATAACAACTTTATAATATACAAAATTGACTTGGCATAAGTACTTTGCTCATAAAAAGAACACTTCAGCCTGCAAGTGCTGGTGTTCTTGAGCCTCAGGGATATTGGTTATTCCAAAACAGGCAATGATTTGTCACTCAGTTTTAAACTTATATGCAGAAAGAAAATGCTTTTCTAAATGTATTTTCATGTCTATCCTGTGAAACGGAAGTGTTGTTCCTTTTTACCAAAAGAGGATTATCTGAAAATGTTTTTGTACACAGAAACCTGAGTTTTGGATGTAAATGTGAGGGAAATCCTCGACAAAGCATCACAGTAATGGAGATCACGAGAAAGCACTGTGCATTTTGATCTGATAGACCAATGCTGTACACAAGTCTAAAGCCATCAATGAAATGTAACAACATTAATGTAGAGCTTTTGTTGTTGAAAAGCAGGCTTTAATTCCAAAATAGTTACCCCATTGTCCTGTCCCATAGAGACCAGTGGAAATCCCATCAGAATCACACTGAAGTGTCCATTTCAAGGCCTGCTGTAGTATTTGGCTCTTATGGACAGGAAAGCAGAATATTGTGTGGAATATGAAGGATAAAGAGCTCTCAATCCCAGCTGTGTGCTTTTACCAGTTTTATCTATATTCTGTTTCAAAATCCGTTATTCTCAGAACTCTCTTCTTTTCTATCTGTGACAAGGCAAGATGCACACCTTTGGAGTATTGAAAGGACATGAAGTCATTTGTTGTGATTATTTTAGAAATTAATTATTTGCTGGTTTTGCAGCTTGAAAGAAACTTGTGCCCTGTCCAAGGATAGCTGGGTCTTTCTCAGTTACATGTATAGCCTTGAATTGTCTGCAATTACTAAAAGCAGCAATTGGGCAACTGAGGAGTAAATGAATTCCTTTCCTTATGCCTATATTCTTCCATTAGTAGCAGCAGCATTTAATTAAGAACTGCAGAGACTGATAGTAACCTAAACTACAGGAAGATATGCCTTGTCCTCAACAAATTGGTATTTACCAATTTAAAAACACTTCTAAGAAATGTAGGCACAAAAAGAAATGTCTTGCTGAAGGCTGCAGCACTGTAACCTTGAGCAAGTTGCTACTGAAGGGCAGCAGTGGGTAAACCCAAACATTCTGGGACATGGTCAGGCCTTCTGCCCCATGGATTAGGCTCATGGAACCTTAGAAGATAGAGCTGGAAAGGACCCATAAGGATCATCAAGTCCAACTTCTGGCTCAGCACAGGATGAGCCAAATCATATCAGAATATACCATCACCAAAAATCCTACCATGTGTTTGCCAGTGTTGTCCACAAGCTTCTTGAACTTTGTCAAATGATTGCTCTTTGTTTCAGACCCCTCCCAATGGCTCTTTTCTTCTATTTCTTTGGAGTTCTGATTTCACTGACTTTCTCTTCATGTGTGTTGCTTTAAACTGTTAACTGTGATGTGTTGAAACATTTCTGAGTGTGCAGGAATTGATTAATCTGAGCACTGGAATGGTGCCATTGACAGAAGAATATGTATGCATGTCTGTTTTCATCAGCACAGAAAAAATAGTCATTAGTCATTGTTTTTTTTCAATAAAGATTTTATTTTAAGACATGTCAAATATCTCTTGGAGCCAAGGAGACGTTTGTTCTGAGTCAGCTGAAAAATAAGATCCTAAATACCAGTAGGAGATTTTTCTAATCGGATTTTCTGATTATATGAGATTGTAGCACGTTAAAATGGAGTTCTTTGAAACATAGGCTGTTTCTTGGATTATGGCAATTATAGAGCAGAGAAAAACTTAAGCTAGTGGAAAAATAAATTTATACTTGACAATTTACATACTGATGTCCAGAAACAATAAAATGTACTTGATGTGCAAATAAACAGATTCTCCTCTCTGATGAATTTGAGTGGCATAGCTCCAAGCACAATAGTTTTCCAATGAGGACATTTTGAGGAAAAAAGCCTGGGTGTACTATTTGTTTTCCTTTTCATCCATAGAGAATGTACAATTTGGGGGATTACAAGGGTCTTTCTAGGAACTGTGCCAACCTTGGTGATGGTGTTGTCTTTGGCAGCTCACCAGGGAATAATTCTGAGTTAGGTTTGAAGGCCCTGTTTCTAAGAAGTCCAGCAGACCAAGGTCAGGGTTGAAACAACCCAGTAAGGAAGGATTGAAAGGACATTTTGTATCTGAAATTATGCCTGTTTTAGCATTTTAATCTTACTTTGTGTGGAGCTGTGCTGGCTGTGCCCAGGCACCTGTGTGAGCAAGATAGTGCTTGTGTGGGCTGGTGGAAAAGGATGCAGCAGAAGTCCTTGGCACAACTACTTTTAAAGGAAAAAGTGATAGTTTGTGCAGTATTGTTAAAAGATTGTTACGAAACACTAAATTTTTTTTGTGGCTTCAATGTCTTGGATATGATATCCTGATTTCCAGAAGAAAGGGTCTGGTTGAAGAATTAATCAACAAGAAATGTTGGTTGGTGTAAACAGTGTTTATTTCTTCTTTGGCCATGCAACTCAAGGGCAGAAAACCACTCCAGAAATGCCCTGTTCCCAACTGTCCAGCAAGAGAAGGGGAGCTGGACCAGCAGCCTTGGCTGCTCAGCAGCAGCAGGGCATCCTGAGGGACAGTGATAGGTTCCTGGAGATTTGGCACCTTCTTTTTTTCCCCTCTGTTTGCCCAGGGTCTAATCCTGCAAATGCCAATGACGAGCAGAGAGCAGGAAGCTGTGGAAGGGAAGAAATCCCGGAGAAGGCTTTTGGGGCTCACGAGGAAGAGTTTCTGCTGGGAAACTACACAAGCTTTGAGTTCTCCATCACTGGGGATTTGTGGAGGTTATTTTCCCCCCCCCCATTTTCCATGAAGGGGAAGGAAGGAATAACGCAGGTTGTAGCTTTGAATTCATGGCTGAAGAATTAAGTTACCATATTTTCAATTCACTACCATTTTCCACTCTGACTAGATCTGCATGATATTGCAAAATCTTTCTCTTGCACATGCATCTGTGACTTTTTTAATATATAGATTGGATGCAATTTACCTGTGTATGTGTGGGCAGAGGAGATGCTTCCTTGTGTTAAAAATATGAACACCTTTCCAGGGACTAAACCCGTTATTTTCCTGCTTTTTTGCTGCTTATTTAGTGAGAAAGGCGAGGTGCAGGTGCGTGTGGGGCAGTGCTGGCCACTGCCCCAGCTCCACGTGCTCTGTCATGCGAGGAAGCTCCGCTGTGCTCCTGACCCTGCCTGCAGCTGGGGATGCTCCGTGCACGTCCTGGGGCTGCAGATCCTCTTGCGTGATCCCAGCCCACGTTTCATGTTTGGGACAACTGTGAATTCTGCAGTGCAACAGCCTCTTCCATGGAATATTGTGCTGCTGCTTGGATGCTGAAGTCATTTTGATTTACTACACAATGAAGTTGTACGTGGCTTTGAAATGCTATGTGCGTAGTTTACCAAGAGGTCCTTCCAGGCTTTTTTTTTAATCTTGCCACAAAATATCACGACTTGTGTTTGGTCTGTGGTTTTGCAAATGGCCTTGGAGACCAGGGTTTGAAAGGCAACAGCAACAAAAACCTCAGAACTTCGAAACATATCCCTAGCTCTATTTTGGGATCTAGCACTACAAAGAAGTGGCAAGAAGCAGGAGCCAAGGTCTGCTCTTGGTTACCCTGCTGGAGCAGGGAGTTATTTCAAGCTGTCATCCAACCAAAGAGTCTCAACACAGCAGCAATACCAGCACAAGTAGCATCTGCAGCTCTGTGTGGTGAAATGGGCTGGGAACTGACTTGGTTACTGAAAATAGCACATGGAAATGGCTCTTCTGAGCCTGGGCCAGGTCCTGGTTGGGTACCACTGGCGCTGTCACCCAAGGAAATGCTTCTTGTCTTGCACACTGCAGTAATTGCAGCAGCCCTTTTACCACATAGAGTAACCAAGGCTGTATGTGGCCAACTGTTTGTTTTTTAGACAAAAACCAGAACCTCAAGCCTGCTGCTGAGAAACAAGGGTGAGGGCATATATTTTGCAACACAGAGGGCTTGCTGAGGTGGGCTCTTGGTCCAGTTCTGCTCACAGATGCAAGTGTTTGGTGCTGGGCTGAGGCTCAGCTGTGCCAATGGGACTGAGGCTCTTGCACTTGATTTAGCCAGGACAGGTCAGTTCAGTAGCAGTAGCATCTGGTTTTCACCTGAACTTTACTTGGGTTTTCAAGCTGACAAAGGCACAGGGAAGCTCACCACAATCTGCCCTGAGCCATGTGGTGAATAAATGGCTTGTTTTTGTGATCACAGGCCTTTCTAGGTTAGTAGTCGTTGCTAGAGCTTTATTAACTTTGTTGAATACACAGTTGTCCTTCAGCTTAGTAAGTCAATACTTCCCATATTGTTTGGAAATGCAGAGAGAAGAATCCAGCTGAATTTCAATGTTGTTGGAGTATCATATTTATAATTACTCAGTTTGATATCTGTAAAGTACAATGTGTTCATGTTTCATGTAATATGTGAAATATTGCCTGGACTGTGAAACCCAGTGACCCAAGGGATGAACTTTTCCTTACCTGCTGTACCTAAGGCAACTTTATCTCAGGAACACCATCTGAATGCAGAGCTGACTCCTGCATGTGGGATTGGGGAGTTTTTTAATTGATAAAAGCTTATTGTTGGTGCTGGGGTCTCCTGTGTTAAGAGGCACGCTTTTTGTGGTTTTCCTTTTGGAAATGTTCCCATGTTGACAGAAAGCACAGACACACTGCTGTGTATTTGGGGCTTTCAAGCTCATGGAGCAGGAGGCTGTGCCACAGTGCTGCAGCTCTGGGAAAAGGATCTGAAGACTCCAGATATACAAATAGAATCCCAGAATGGTTTGGGTTGGAAGGGACCATAAAGATCATCCAGTTTTATCTGCCCCTACTGTGGGCAGGGACACCTTCTGCTAGACCAGAAGCCCCATCTAACCTGACCTTGAACCCTTGCAGGGGTGGGACAACCACAGCCTCTCTGGGCAACCTGTGCCAGGGTCTCACCACCCTCACAGGGAAGAATTTCTTTCTTGTACCCCACCTAACTCTGTCCTCTCTGTTTGAAGCCCTTTCCTCTTGTCCTGTTGCTCCAGGCCCCTGTCCAGAGTCCCTCTCCATCTCTCTTGGAGTCCCTTTAGGCACTGGAAGGGGCTCTAAAGTCTCCAGGCTAAACCGCCCCAGGTCTCTCAGCCTTTCCCATAGCAGAGCTGCTCCAGCCCTCTGAGCATCTTTGTGCCCTGCTCTGATCCCTCCAACAGCTCCATGTCCTTTTTATGTTGGTGACCCCAGCTCTGGCTGCAGAGCTCCACATTTGTTTTAGTGTGAAGTGGCAAGCAGAGGTGTCTGGGCTTTGTCAGGGCTTACAGGGAAAAAGGAGTTTTGCCAAGGCAAGTTGTGTATCCACCCCCCAGCTGGACTGAGACTCTCATCTGACCAAAGGGTGCCACTGGGGATGGGGAAACACATCTCCAGAAGTCATGTCCAGAAGTGGAGTGAGCAGTAGCAGGGGCAGAACCTACCTGAGCCATAGTGTGTTATGGCATTCTGCAGCACGTGGCAGTTTGGGGTCTGGGTGCAGGGATGTGCCTGACTCTGATGCAGGCTGTGGGTGCTGCTGGGTGGGCAAGCCAGAGCTGAGCCATGCTGCGCATCTCCCCAAATCACAGAATTCAGATCAGCCACACATGGGTGTTTAGGTTGCTCTGCAGTTGGTTTATTGCTTTCACATGCTGCTTTCATTATACCTTACAGTCTTATTCCTTTTTTTTTTAGGGGAGGGAAAAAATAGAGGAACAAATCCAAAACTAAAATTAGTCATTTGAGAGTCCAAGTTTGGTTTTCATTTGTTTGCAGATAGGATGACTTTGAGTTGGGGGTTGTTTGCTGAGGAGAGGGGACTGCAAAGATGAGTTGTGGGGCTGAGGCATTGCTGCCTCTTCTCCCTCAGTGTCAGCATAGTCCTTCTGCAGTCACACACTAATGTAACACCAGAGTTGATGTATTATTAGCATCTTTCTCCACTGGCTCTTCTCTCTTGTGGTGTTTACACGGCAGAGATGAGTTATGGCCAAGCCACCCTCATCAGCACTCACAAGTTCCTTGGTGCTGGGGCTGCTGATCTTCTCCTGCTGCTCCATCATTGCTTCATGCTGGAGTGACTGGTGGGACAGGTTCCAAAAAAATTAGAACAAGTCAGATGTGACCCAGCTGCCATCCCCCCATTGCCTTCCTGGTGCTGATGTGTTTTGGTGGGTATTTCTGCTCTTTAGTCCACAGCACGTCTGTCATCGCTGTCCTGCTGGCCTGCAGCAGTCACAGGCTCTCCTGTCTCCTGGGGCTGACGTGGGAATGCTGCTGGCCTTGGGTGAGACAGCCATGGTTTGGTGTGTGCCAGGGTAGCTGCTGTGTGTTCCAGCTTGAGCTGCAGCCCTGGCTTTGCTGGGCTTCCCACTCCCCGGCACCTTTTCCTGCCACCAGGCCACAAACCTTCATCCTGACTCAAAACCAATGTTTTGGCATATTTTTACCTTCTCACAAAGTTTTTTCTGCAATTATAAATCTGGCTTTTCCCCAGAGCCTGGCTTCTACATCTCTCCTACTGCTGGGCATGTTGGCCAGACTGATTGACATCTCCCCAGCAGCAGGCTCGGGGCCAGGCACTCATTAACAAGTACTTCAATCTCTATTGAACAGTAAAAAATATAGTTGTTTCCAGCATGTTCTGGCCCCCTACCAATCACCTGGAGGAAAAATGCATGGTGCCTATTGCTGTTCTTTCATTCTGTGCTTCCCCTACCATCCCTCTCACAGTGTCTGTGTGAGGATGGGCTCCATCCAGAATCCCAGGGCTATTCTGGCTGCACAGGGGAGGCACAGGGCACTCTGCCCATGTTTCCTGCTGGGGCAATATCTCTGCTTGAGAGATTGTTGGGGCTTGGTCCTGCCGTGGCCTAAGCAAACCTGCTGGTGCTGCATAATGATAAATCTCCTTGATCACCCTAATCTTGCCTCAATTCTGGTTTCTCCTGTGTAGGATTATGCCCTTCCACAAAGCTCTTCGGGTGATTTTAAAAGTAGTAAGAAACTGCTTTACTGTTTCTCCCCATGGGAGCTTACATGGTAATCTCACATATTCTCCTGATGGGATGTTTCTCCTGGCTGCCAGGCTGAACTGCTATCTTTTCTGTTTTCCTATGGCTCAGGTAGCAGCATGCACTGGAATATGGCTGTCCTCTTTGTGTCTCTTCTTGGTCAATTTATTACCAGTCCTTTTGACACTTTAATTTAGCTACCTCTTAATCTTTTTTTTTTTTTCCTGCATGAAGATACTATTGTTGCAGATGAACTGAGGAGTGACCTGTTGCTATACTGGTTTCTGGTGGGAGCACACCAAAATGAGAGAATTTTCATTGTTTGGTAGCCTTGTTACATTGCAACCTTTGTCTAATATATAGAAGTTTTTATTCACATTTTCCTTGTGGAGTTATTGCTTCTCTGATTTCTTTCTCCCTTTGAAGAAGTTGCTGGGAGTGATGGTGCTGGTCCTACCTGGCAATAACCATAGCACAGGGCTGTGATGTGTTAACTTGCATCCTGTCTGTGATAAAAACTCATCCTGCTGCGCTTTTATAGTGTATCAATTCAAGCATCAGCTATGTTCATATTTTCTTTTAAACCTTGATAAATCTCCTTGTATAAAATCTAATTTGAGATTTATAAGGAGAGATTTAAAACAGGAAAAACATCTGAGTGTAAGCTGAACAAAAATCCTATTAATGATGTGTTATTGAATTTGACGTCAGTCAAGAGGCTGTAAAACACGTTATAATAGAAGTGCGCTGAGAACAAAATTGCTCACTACTTTTTGGCTCTGGTGATTTAGCTCTTCATTGAGAGCATAACTTCATAATATTGGGTTTGTACATATTTTTATAGATTTTTTTTCTTTTTAAGTGCTGTAGAGCATCTTATAGGATCCTTACTGATCACTTTTAACCCTTTCAGTAATGTTTCTAATAGAAATTTCAGGAGAACAGACTGTTGTGTTTGTTGTCTGTTGTTTCTGATGATGTTTTGTTGAGACATAGAACATATGTCCAAGAGCTGCATGAGTGCCCTTTGGGTGGAAACAGGCTCCACTGAGTTTACAAAAATTGATTGTGCCTGGGCAGAGAGAGGAGGGAGAAAATGCACTACATATCCTCCTTCCTCCCACCCGCTCTTCCTCTTTGGCATCAAATAAAACAACGTCTCATATGGTAGAGTACACTGTTCCTGATGAGTTTACTGTCTCCATACCACCCAGGATGGGTCTGGTTCTTATTGTGTGTACTTACACACAGCATGGAAAAACAGACTCCTTTGCTGAAAAACAAAGATTTCAAAGCATAATTAATTGGCAATTATTCACCTATTATCTTAGAATAGGAGCCTGCAGGTTGCATCCAATTTTCATAAAGCTGGGTTCATGCAGCTTGGGATGGGAAAAGAGACAGTGAACTCCTTCCTCCTCCAGTGAAGAATCCAGCTGTAGACTAGAGTTGAGAGCACTTATGTTTGGTTTCTATCCCAAGCCCAGTGTGAATGAAGCTTGACAAATTGTTGTCTCTTTGTCTCCTATCTATAAAGTGCAGAAATGCTTTGGCACCCTCAGGGTAATTACTGAAATGTGTGGTGTTAGTTCATGGCTGTGGTCTCACTCTGGTACAAAAGCAGGGGAAGGACCTTTGGATGAAGTGTCTTCATAGAAAAAGTTGTTTCACCCTCAGCCCTGCTGGTTCTACATAAGTGGCAAAGCCAAGGCAGAGAAGTCAGGCACTTTACCTTGAGCAAGTTGGAAACTGTCATTTGTTATTGTTCCCTCCAGGCTCGGAAGCCCAGCAATAACAGCTCTAGATTGGCTTGGGTTCAGCCTGAAAGCACTGGCCAAGTTGTAACAGCACATTGCCTCCTCAAAGGCAAAGAAGATAGATGTGTGTGGAAAACGTCCCAGCTGTGGGATTGCTTGGCACAGTTTACCAGAAATCACCTAAAGTAAATTCTCTGTTTAAAAAAGAGTAATTTTTTTTTTTCTCTCATGCACTTCTGGATGGCAGTTCTGTAACTCAGGAGATGCAGAACAGGTCTGTGAGGACTGGACAGCTTGGTAGGGCTTTTATCTACCTTTGAATCCAAGATGCTCTGACACTGAAGTGTCAAAGTGTGCTGTAAATAACTGGGATGAGGGAATGGGCAAGAGCTGAGTATTTTTCCCCTCTGAAAAAACTTTTACTTAGAGCATCTGACATTAGAATAGAATCATGGCTGTGAAAAATATTACAACAGTGTTACAACAGCTTTCAGGGAATTTTTTGTCCAGAAACTCTACTCCAGATAGTGCTAAAATTGTTTGGAGGTGCAAGTAACCTATATGTATCTGAGATTCACTGTTGTGCTTGTGAGAACAGGAACCACAGCAGATATTTGTGGGATTTCTAGGGATCTTTTACAATGGGCTTTAGTAATGGGTTTATTACTGGTTCTAGGTTTGTGGTTGGCACCAAACTGTTGGGAGAGTCTCACCATGAGACTTGCAACATTCAGATAAAACAGTAAGCCCATGTTAAGTGGTTTTTACAGCTAAATCAAAGATCGTTGTGGCATGCTTTCAGAAGGCAGGGAAGCACCTCTCCATCCTGTTTTCACATTGTGTGGCTCCCCCCAGCAGGCTGTGAGCTCCAAGGCTGGACAGGAGCCCTTGCAAAGCACACAACAACAGCTCTGTCTGCCCACGCCGCCAGGGAGAGCCGGCGCTGGCACCGCTCGCGGGCCAGGGGAAGCACAGCCACGCAGAACGGCACAGCTGAACAGCCCACACAAACCTTGCAGACGCCAATCACTTCATCAGCCAACGTTTTCATGAGGATTAGTCTGGGTGGTTTGATAAAGCACATACAAGAAGCATTGTGTGCTATTGCCTGGCACAGCCAGGCCGGTGCACAGAAATGCTGATGTGCTAATGGGCAATGAAAGGCAGCTGCAGCGACTCTTCAGATGCCCGAGGATCTGATGACAAGTGTGCTCACTCAGAGCCCTCCAATAAAGTCACTGGTGGGTTGTGATATTCCCTCTGTGGGCAGTGCAGTGGATGGGGCCGCGGCTGGCAGATGGACTGGTCACAGCTGATGGGAAACCCTATGAGGGCTCCAGCATGGAGTGAAGAAGAAATGAGAGACATGGGCAGAAACTGTTAAATAAACAGGGATTATGCTTTAGATATTTTTCTTTCATTTTGATTTATGGCAGCTGCACAGCTAAATCTACATAAATTAATCTTGCCTAATACAAACAGAGTGGTTTATCCCGTGAGAGAAGGTGGTGCTGGGGGACGGATGGGGTGTGACTGCATGGGGACTCCAGGCTGGGAATCTTTCTTGCTTTTTGTGAGCTTGGTGTGTTTGCTCACTGTTGGGGATGGAAGTGTAAAAAGTTTGCTGTTCAAAGCATAGAAGCCCTGTCCCAGATCTGTAAGTGCTGTCTTGGAGAGGATGAGAGGAAAGGGCTTGATGTGAGCAACATGCTCCCTGTTGTGTTGGGTGCACCCAAGGGAGTTAGTGGCTTTTTGTGTTGGCCTGGTCAGACCTTTTGTGTGGGTTTTAACACTAATTCTTGGCTAGATAGAAGGATTTTGTAGGCATGTGCCAAAAGGAAAAACTAAAAATTATTTTCCCCAACTGCAGATTAAGCTGAAAAATTTTGGTTTGGGTTTTGGTCATAGCAGAATCAGAGCTTCAGCTGTACATTTCTGATACATCTCATGTGGTGAGCTCCTTCCTCCTGGGCTGAGCAGAGTAAATCCAGACTGAGGTCTACAAGCAGGTCTCCCAGGGCTGTCCCTTCCCAGCCAGGTGTTTTTGGTGTAGCGGAAATGAGGAGCTGCAGCGTTGGGAAGCAGCTGTAGGAATTAGCTCTCTGAAGCAGTAAATCCATAGCCCTGCTACTTATGAGTACTGCAGGGAGGATTTTCACTCTGTTTTGAGCCACTGGCTTTGCAAGTGAGTGAAATAAAGCTTAGCAGTTCTCTTCAGCTATGGCTTGAACTCTCAAATGAAAAAATAGCTTATTTGATTTTTTTTTTATACTGCTCTTAACATACCCTTTACAAGAACAAAAATCTGCCTCCTTTGAAAATGACACGGGGGTATTGCATCTGCTGCACAAACACAGTAATAAGTTCCATATTGAGGTCTCAGCACAAACCCATGGGCTGTTGTGTTTTCTTCTTTCCCGTGTTTCAAATATCTGCGTGCTCCACCATGGTGTGTCTAGTCCCACTTAAAAGCTTTAATGGTGTCTCAGGGAGAAATGTGGAATGATTTTTGCTTTGTAATGAGGTTTAAACTCATGCACACAAATTATTTAGTGTTAAATACTGAAGAGGAAGATAATACTACATGAAGAACTACCAAAGCCTGTGCTACAGGGGAAAAGGGAAGGTGTTACTGGTTAAAAAGAAAAGGGTGAAACTTTGATCTTTCCAAGCAGTTCCTGATGGTACAAATCATCAGGGCTACTGAGTTACACACAGGCATTCCCTAGCCCCGAGTTATGGGGGGTGTGATGGCCGATGTGTGCAGGCAGCTGAGCGGCACAGCCTGTGAAATGGGACCCCAGCTCTGAGAAGCATCTGGAGGCTTGAAAAATCAGATGGGTGAAACTGGACCCCCAACAGTGTCCCACTGAGGCTGCAGGGGGCTGGGCAGCACTGCCTGTGCAGCCTCTTGGCTCACTACTAAACACCAAAACAACCTCTGAAGGGAAGATATTCAAGGGACGCTCATATTGATTTTTGAAGTGTTAGTCACTATGAGAAAGGGAGCAACTTCCACACTGAGATAAACGCTATGCAGACGGGAAGTTCTGTGTTGACAGCAGATAAAATTATCTCTTCAGATTACTTTCTAGCTGACTCTTTCAATCACTGCAGTGCTCTTTTAAACTGAGCAGTTACAAACTCCAAATTATTGTTCCTTTATAGGATTCTTCACTCTAATGTGCCACCTCCTTGGGTTTGGAAAGTTTTTCTTCTTTAAACTGAGCAGTAGGAAGCAATAAGGATTTTTGAGAAAAAAGGACTGTGCTGGATCCCCTGATAATAAGAATTTGGTGCTTCTGAACTCCTTTGGCTCAGGACAGGAGTTTATTTCTGGTCTGCTGGGAAACCAGGCTGGTCATTCCCACACGAGCACATTCTGCCACACTTTTCAGGCATGATGTCTGTTATTGACACGACCAGTGGGGGAATTTTCTGTATTTCCTGTGAACAGCAAATATAAAACTTCCCATTCCTTTGGAAGTGGATTTGGGGGGCACATGGCAGCTTGGTGGGCTGGGGCAATGCCAGGGTCCCATGGCTGGGACATGCAGCTGGGGTTTGAAGAGCTGGGTTTGTGTCTCACTGTGTGATCAGGCACAAGTGTAGGTTGTAACATCTCTGTGACTCCATTGCTGTCTGAGGGTAAGAAAAATCCAACTAAATCACATAAATGCTACATTGTGAGAGCTGCACTTCCACAAGGGCATGTGAAGATCCTCATTAGTGTTACAAGTGGTAATTAGTGCTTAAATTCACCACGCACCTGGAGTCACAATTACCTACTAATGCTGCAAGTGACCTTTCTCTGCTTTTGAGCAGCCTGTGCCATAAAGGCTGAACCAGAATATGCTAAGGCAGGCATCATTCACAATCTGTTCTTAATCTGTACCCCGGGCACAAGAACCTCTGCTGGAAATGGGTCTTCAAGTAACCGTGGCAGTTCAGCAAAAAAGGGAGAGCGTGTTAAATCTTGCATTACACAACCTACCATTCTACTTACTGAATCATCTCCCACTTTAGTCACTTCTTGGAAGGGAAGCTGCTATGTTTCTTCACTGGGTGCTTAGCAGAGGTTCAAATACTACCAAAATTATGGGAACATTTTTTCCTGTGTGATTCCTGGTATTTCACAAGCAGCACCAGTTTGCTTATGAGACTGCTCTCATTAGGGCTGTTACCTTGGATAATAATTAATGTTTTGGGTTCCCTTTGTGGCAGCTGGATATTAGTGTAGTTACAGGATCAAATTCCTCATTTATTTTTTTGTAGAAACAATGGAATCTGTTACATTTCACCGGTCCCAGTACATGGTTAGTACCTATGTTAAGTACAATGTCTTGTGAAGAAAATTTTGGTTTATAATGTCATTTGAAACTTGCAAGAGACCAAAAGACTCTTCAAAACTGATAGTTGAAAACCCAAAGAAATCATAATTCTACAGTGATTATTCCCATCAGGGCAGTGAGATATTTCATGTCTGACCTGTGCACTCTATTTTTATTTTATAGACAACAGGGTTTCAACCACGATTAATATGTAAGGCTGGAATATTGCAGTGACAGCACAGAAGATAGTGTCTTGCAAGACAGTGTTGGGAGTTGGAAAGTCTTTCTAGGGATGAAAGGTCAAAAGCTGGTGCTCAGAGGCAGGGCATCAGGGCAAGTGTCATAGAGACATTCTTAAGAAGCCTCCACAACTTCAAAGTCCAGACAACTGGGTGTTTGTGCCAGAGGGTCACTTCCTCTATGAATTGCTAAGATGCACTAAGAAACTATTTGGAGAAATTCATGGTACGGTGCCAGAAGTTTAATGCTCATAGGGTCATCTTTGTTGTTTGGGGGGCTTTTTTGCTCCTTATAAAAATACTTTGGGGAGAGAAATACTGCTTTTCAGGATCTTGTTTTTACTGGAGTTTTTGCAATCCCTGGTAATACCTTGCAAGTCTTTAGTCTTTCATGCAGAGATAGTGTTAGATTTGTTTATTTTATAATCACATCTCATTGGAATGTTTTATTCCTGATTTGTAATTAAATCTTGCATTTGTTTCTTAGCTCATTGCTTACCCTGGTGTCTGTGCATAGGTGTGTTGGGAACAGCAGAGTGGGAGGAGGGAAGGAAGGGCAGAGAGTGGGTAATTTTCTCTATTGGCCTCTGCCATGGTCCTGGAGGGCAGCAGGGGAAGGGATCTGGGAGAAGCCTTATCTTGGATGTACCAAAACACAGATATTTGTGTCAAAGACCAGATTTTCCACCAGAAGCCTTGTGCTTTCTGTGTCAGACAGTCCAGTGCCACTATAGAAGATATTCCCTGTTTTATTATCATTTAAACAGCAGCAGCTATTTGAATTCCCAGCCTAGCAGTGAGGAGAACAGAACAAGTTCTTATTTTCAATAAGTGGGAGTTGGGAGCAAAAAACCCAGGGCTGTTGTTTCAGGGCTTGGCTTAGCCCAACTGGCATTTATGACTGCAGACAAGAGGATCACTTGTTGAGGGTGCTTATTTTAGACTAACATTTCTGTGGGGATAAATTGTCTTTGTCCCTTCGCCCCCACTTAGATGCTTGCTGATAATGTGATTTTAGTAGCTGGGATGCCACAGTGTGGCTTGTGAGCACAAGTAAGTGCATGAGCTTATCTTGCACTGCTTTGGGCAGTTCTGTGGAAAGCACCCACAGCTGGTGTACCCATGGTACCTGTAATTCTGGAGTGTGAAAAAGCAACTTGAAAATAAACTGTCACTGAGGAGAAAGCCCAATGCCTCCCATCCCATTCTAACTTTCAAAGTTTGCTGCATTTGCCAGCTGCTTGAGCTTGTTTTATGAGCAGTACGTAGATCTGATGGAATTCTTTTGAGAAATCTCACATTCATCTGCACTTGTGCAGCTTTCCAAGAACTGTCATGTTGGCAGATTCTCTGAGAGTTGTTCAGATTTAAGCTAGACCAAGCTTGCAGAAGGATGTTATTTCCTACAAGAGCTGTGCAAGCAGATTTGAAATTACTTTAAATTTTTTTTTAAAAGTTAAAGAAATCCACCTGTCTCTGGAAAAGGGAGAAATATAAGCCCCTTTGCCAGTAGCTTCCAATCTGGACCAGCAAATGCTTTCTTTATAGGGCAAACATTTCCTGATGTGATTTTGGTTAAATGTCTTGCAGCTCACCAGGGTGCAGTCCCTGAAGCACACCAAAGAGCTGCAAGGGGATCCTGTGGGGGGCAGATTTCCCCTTCTCCTTTCCCCACTGAAGTGGGGCTGTGTGCCCTGCACCCCAGGGCCCATCAGGAGTGGTCCCTTGGGATCAGGTCCCCAGCCTTTCCCTTCAAAGGGTGGTGGGATGGCTGGAACCCTGATCACTGAATTTTGCTCTCTGTCCTCCAGCTGAGTCCATCCAGATACTCCTTCAGCCCTGCTCAGGTCTGTGTCAGAGCAGAAAACCAGTTCCCTGCCTGCAGCTGGTGGGCTGCCATGCAGCCAGGGAGATCTGCCCTACGCTGCTTTCTTTAACCTGCAACTTAGTTGAATTGTGTGGTTTTCTGACCCTCTTTCTAAATTTAAGAGCAGCTTTAGAGTCCACGACATTTCAGTAGCCTCATGAGAGAGAAATCAACTTTTTGGCAAATAAGTCAAAACCTTTTGTGTGTGGTGTGGATTCTGTTCTATCTTTAATGGGCCATTTTAAGTCTATTGGTGTGACAGAAATAATTTCACGATTGATGGTAAATCTTGCCCCTGCAGGGAGTATCAGAAGCAGTTAGCATTTTACATGCAATGTAAACAAAAGGATGATCATTAGCCATAATTAGATTTTTATGGGTTTGTAGGATGACTCATGCCCCCTGGAACTTTTGCGCAGCGAACTAAGGACATGCCAAGGTCTAGAAAATCATGATTGCTCTTTGGCTTGTAAAAACACCAAGCCTGAATGTACAGCTGTTGTGTGTCCTTAATATTAATTAGACAACTATGTTGTAACCTTTACTCATCCCTTCTTCCAGCAAGCATTCCATGGGATTGAGTAAGAGCTGCAGGATATAGTTTGTGGACCCTGGCTGTTAATGTTAGATTGGAAAGCCAGTGGCAAAAGTAGCCAAACTCTGATGTTTCCCCAGTTTTGGGGGATGCCAAAGATATCAGGCTTCTGAGAGGCCACCAGATCTCAGTCCAAGTTGTAAAGGGATGAAAAAAATCAATTGTAACAGAAAGTCTTGGCTTTTTGGAAGACTTAAAGCATGTGGTATGTTGTGGTTGAGGTGCAAGATATTCTGTAGGGCACTCTCACAGAAAGAGCTGTAGAGAAGTTCCCTCTGAGATTCCACAGGTGGCTGACTCCTGAGTGTGCCTTGGGAGTCTGTGTCATCTACCTGAGAGGCTTTTAGAGCTTCTCACACCTGTCTGTTAACTCAGAGCATACTGGATTAGATAATTCTTCTGATTCACAGGTCTGTTGACACAAGTTTCCACCTTAAATACCATTCACAAAAGATGCCTGCTTGAAAAGCACCTTGCCCTTGGAGTGGTCCCTGAGGCCACTGGCTGTCACTGAGCCCTTCTGGCTCCTTTGGCAGTTGCAGTTTGGCTCCTGCAGTTTCCCAGGCTGAATGTTCTGTGCAGGATTCAGGGACTGTACCAGTGTCCCTTCTCCCTGTGCAGCCTCCTGCCATCACTCCCTCTGTCAGCACAGCTCTGCCTGGGTAAGGCACACACTTGACCCTGGACTGTGACTGCTGTGTGGGGCTGGTGGCCCTGGACACTCTTTTCCCTTGTATTGCATTTACCTTGCTCAGCTTCTCACATCTCTATACAATAGAGTGAATTGTATAGGTAAGAGACAATGTTTAATTGTTGACAAAATTATTGCTTTTTTTTTGAAGAATCCCAGAAAAAGTATCAATATGGAACCAGCATCCTTCAGAATTACTGCTCCCTCTGGTGTTGTTTTTTGCATGTGGGGACTGTCTCCTCCACAGATATTGGAATATTGAGATGCTTTAAATGAAGGTATGCACGTCCTCAAAGGACTGGGCACATGGATGTGTGTAAATAGGGAAATAAGCAGACTGGTTTCACAGTGCTGATTCCCTTATTACAAGGTGCAGAGGCTGCAAAACACAGGGCTCAGACAAAATGTACAAACTGGCCTAAGATGCTGAAGTACTGAGTCTGTTCATGCTGAAATCATATAGATGCTTTGGGAAAGATGTTGCTCACTCAAAATAAGAAATCTGGTTTACCCTTCTTTAAAAACATATTAATAACACAGCAGCATAAAGCATACTTTATTTAACCCTGTTGGTAATGCTGCCTGTAACTTGGCAAAGCACCTCCTAAGAAAGCACGGGAAGAAAATGGTCCTGTGTCATTTGAGGGGAAAAAATGAGCAAGAAAACTGACTAGCATTTGTACACTTCTAAAACGTGTCATTCTGAAAACCCTCAGTCACAAACAGGAGCTTTGAGGTGCACAGAGTCTGAATTTTCAGTTGTTTTCTTGTCCCTCCTCACCCTCTTACACAGGGACTGCCAGGCAATGCTGAAGGTTGGGAGCCTGAGAGAGGCTTGTGGCTGTTTGCAAGTTTGCTGCTGACTTCAGGAGTGGCTGCTGTGCTACCTCGATGGAGACTTTTTTATTATTTTCTTAACATCTGTTGTGCATTTGTCTATGGCAAGAATTACAATCCCCGAAGGAATTGTTGGCTGATGTATAGATGATGCCAGATGAGGAAAAGCACCGTTTGGCACATTCCAAATTAAGCAGCTCTCCGTGTATGACACTGTCATTTGGAGATGATTTACACAGCCGTGTTTGCCATCAGGATGTCATCTGCCCTCTCTGCACCGTTGAGCTCTAAGGCTTGGATGCAGCCTGACTACTTAAACACACTGCTGTGATTGGAAACACACCGAGGGAAACGCTGCATGCGCTTGCCTTTTGTTGCAAACAGTTTTATTTCAATGGAAAGCAGAAAGAGTGGAGTCATTTCCCCCCACCCCTCCCCATGCTGATGTCAGGATCTCAAGCCTGACTGCCTGGATGACGAGAGCTGTGGTATTTCCACAGGACAGAGCCATTGTCAGGTTTCAATGTGTTCCTGCTAATGTGGAGGGAGAAAACGTCGGACTCCTTCCCAGCTTGTCCAGATGTTTCCATGTATTAGCCTGGGTATCATGCATGTTCTTTCAGCTGCGTTTTGTCCTTAGGAGATTTTGTTTTCCATCCTTTCATCTTAATTTTACATGATGTGAAAATAAGCATGGACAGGTTGTGATGATTAGTCTGATCCTGTGCTGGTGTAAATCAGCAGAGCTCTGGCTTCTACAAGATGGCCAAGTCCGGTGGTTTTTGGCCATGTGTGTTGTAGAGAGGGGTTGTGGGTGGATGTGGTGGTGGCTGGACCCAGCAGCTCCTCTTCTCTCCAGCCCTCAGCTGAGCAGCAAATTATATTACTCAGGTTTGCTTTATCTGTTTTAGAAGCAACAAAATCCCTGATGCTTATTTAATGTTGTGGAAACAACAAAAGAATATCCAAAAGTTCTTATCCTCTGTCCGCAGCTTGGGGCAGAATTGAAGTCTGTATAGTGATACCGCTGCCCTCTGTAGGAGTTGGCTTTGCCATTGAACTCTTCCTGAGGACAGTTTCTTTACTTTCAGCTGTGTATTCAGTGTGTTTAAAATTGTGTGTGTCCAGAAGACAAATATTTCATTCTATACTTAACTCTAATGATCCTTCCAAGGCCATGAAGTTACTTAATCAGTAATCCTTGCCTACAAATGCTGTCTTTCCACACCAAAACCTTCCAACTAGAGATAAATCCAGTTCTGCAATTTTTTCAGTAAAGCCATGTTCCCCCAGTATATGTCTGCCCCTGCTGGCTTAATAAAATGTTTGCTGGAGTGAAGCCTATGGCTCTGAGAGGGTGATGCTGGTGATTTTTCCCTTCTGTATGACAAGAAAATACAGGCAAATGTAACCTGAACTTAAAACCAGAGTTTTCCTTGTCTCTTAGGTAGTATACTGACTTTAAGCTGAAATTAGGACAACTTAGAATTCTATTGAAATTTTTTTGTGGAAGCTAAAATCAAAAGTTTGAAATGGGTAAAGCAAAAATTACATTCTATTCTTGGCACTGAATCAACACTTATGTAGCAATGTAAAAGTTTTAAACTGTGAAAGAAATAATCGTCTGCTCTAATCAGCATTTTCAGGGGAAAGCTTATTAAAGCACTGATACATTATCTTAAATTTTTGAGTACCATTCCTTCCATTTACAAGAACTTGAACTTTCCATAGCTGCTTCGATAAACTTTTCAACAGGGTTCAGAAAACTAACAAACGATCCCATTACACCGTACGTTAAAAATCTATTCATCTTATACTAATGAGTTAGTGGACATGCATAAAATAAAAATATCTGTTCCTTTTACTTTGTTTAAATTGCTACTGTCATGTACTTCAGCTCCAAATGATAACACGTGCTTAAAAAAACAAATACATTACTGTTTCATGTTATTTTAAAATGTCTCTGACTTTTTTCAAGTGATTTATATTGTGTTTGTGATTCAAGCATGAAAGTATGCTAAGAGGCCTGGGGAGAGAAAAGTTGCTTTAGAATCAGAGTATTTTGCATACTCCCACCCCAAACCAGTAAAATAATGAAATACCATATAGAAATTGGAACAGATTGCTGGTTTTATCTTTAACAAATTTATTTAAAAGACAATCTTTTACAAAATGACAAATTAATTTAGTGGTGAGACCTAGAACATGGGATGCCTGAGTAATCCTTCTGTATTGCACCTCATTTGCTTCCCCTTGTGGTTTGTTTTCGAGATGTGCAGTTGTAATCTTTTGGCAAAATCAGCCGTGTGCTGTTGTAAGCACGTCCTTCCAATGGAGGCAAATCCTCTGTTTGACAAGCATCTCTGACATTAAACTGCAGTGCAGAAAGAGCACTGACCTTTAAGAAACTCTTCATGGGCACATGCACTGAATGGAAAGGGCTTTAGGTACAAAAATCCCTTCTGGCTTGGTTTGCAAGTGAGAGAGCAAGAAGCACCTATAGAGATCTCTGTGTGGTGGGAGACACACTTTGGGTGTGAATTTGGGTGGTGTCTGTCCCACAGAGCTCCTGCTCCACCTGGGCCGTGTGGATTTGCTGTCTGATCCTCCTGCTGCAGGAGCTGTGTGCTGATGGGGTCTGGTTCCATGGTCTGATGGGAGCAGTCTGGAGCCCGCTCGGATAGCTGATGTCGGCTAACACTCCTCTAGGACATCCAGCAAAGGTTTCTGTGCTGGAACAGGAGCACGTGTGAAGGGGAGCTGCCCTGGGAGCAGGGCTCTGACACACTCACAGCTGGTGACTGTGCATTATCAAGTTTGTCCCAAGAGATTCCCAGCGGGGCACTGGGTGATTTAGCTCCCTCTGTGTCATTCAGAGCTGCTCTAGGAAAGTGGGAACTGCACAGGGGTGATTGAACTCCTGAGAACACTTCCCAGCAATCACATTTGCTTAATCCTTGGTTTAAATCAGTGAAGCTCTGTTTTAAAACCACTTTTTTTTTTTTTTTTTTTTTTTTTTTTTTCCAGTCTGGACTCAGCTGTCCAAAAACTACTCCAGATCTTCTGTTGCTTGCAAAACTCCTAATTTTTAACATCATCTTACTCCTGGTCAGTTTAATATTCTCATGCCAACACTTCTCTATATTTTAAACAAGTTTTTGGGAACAAAACTGGGTGTACCTCCCTTATGCTGTGTTTGTAGATGGCAATCTGTCCCATCTGTCTTGGTTTGTTCTGGCTAAGCCTCTTCTGGTCCCCTGGCCTAGGCTGAACCTCCAGTGTCCTCCTTCTCTCTGGCTAAGGAATAAAAGTAGGGACACAAGTTTCACCTGAAAGCCACCTTCAGAAGGCAACACCAGGCCAGACTTCTCTCTGGACCTTAATTGGCCTAGTTTTATTGTTTCCTGATAACAGTTTTTAAAGGCACATGTGAGAAATGTGAGAAGGCAGTTGTGGCTCTCCTGGAAATGAAGCTGGTCTCCGTGTGCTGTGTCCAGGCACTGGTGAAGATGCTGTAGTGTTTCCATGCCCCTCAGGCAGAGATTGTACTGATATTAATTTGTAGAGAACAAAAGCAAAGGCAGATGTGAGTTTATTTCTTCAGCTCTTTCTGTTTTCAGTGTTAACTTAAATTTTAATAACTCATTAATTCTGAATTATTTTAATACCTTCACAGTTATCTAATCATACTGATAGTTTTTTTAAAAGGAATTTTTTTTTTTAAATTTGGTTGATTTCTTGAGGAGGATGTGCAAAAATAATTTCAAGGAACCTGTAGACATATCCTTTCCAGAAAATACCTGCAAACATTAGGTTGATGACAGTGTCACGTTTCTAGCAAAGTCACATATGGCCCATGCAGAGGTTTTACTGAGCTGATTTCCATCACAGCAGTTGAAATGCTTCTTATGGATTAAGACTCCTTTTTTAGCTACATGGCTGAAAAACAGCCCATCTTAAGAGCACTGTCTTGAAAAACCAGCTGTGTAAATACTTTGGTACATTTTTCCCTCCTGATTTGTTATTCTTCCCCCACCCCCAGCCCCCTTTGCCATACCAGATTATTCACTTTTCCTTCGGAAAAAGATCTTTGCAGTTTGAAGTTTCCCGGCATCAAACTCCACAGGGGACCTTCGCTCTCCTTTGCAGCAGAGTTGAACCCTTGCTGTCACATTGGTCAGAATTAAAACTAAATTATGATCCCTGGTATTTCCTTACCAGATGACCAGATGTCTCATGCAGCGACCAGGGCATGGCAGGCAAGCCCAGCACCTGACCACCCAAATCTCTGGGGTGTCATTCCTATTTTCCATAATGAACCTGGGAATTGTCCTGTAGACCTTGCAGATGGAGCTGTCTGAACCTGGGTGTTTGTTTTAGTTCCTATTTTGTTATTAGCTATACTGTAATCTATTTTTCAATCTGCTGGAATAATTTGCAGGAAATCAGTGTGACTTTCTCTAGACCAAGATAAGCAGGAAGATTTTGCTTTCCTGTTTTCTAAGGGCTTTCATTCTGCAGCTTGAGGAATCCAGTGGGTGTTTCTAAGCTTCTAATAAACTCTTGTCAGTAAAGATTTATTGCACTTCAGTTACCCAGAAAAAGTGTCCATCCAAAAGGGTTCTCCAAAACTGGAGCTGCTCTTCCAGAATGGACCAAATGATCTTGGTTGACTGCTTCAGCTGTGGCCTGTGACTGAAGCTCCTGAGGAATGGTTCTGGAGGCAATCTAGCCCCTAGCACACAATTTACTCATGTCCTTTGGTGGGTTTTTTGCTTTTTGTTGGTTGGTTTGTTGGTTAGTTTTTGGTTTTGTTTTTTATTTTTTTTTATATGGACCAGTCTGGACTTAAATCCATGTGTAAACTTCAGAGTTGGAAGAAGTGGTGGGAGCAGCCCTCCTCCTTCACTGGCTGTGGGACATCCTTATAACTCCAGCTCAGATTTTTCCTTATTTGATACCTGATACATGCTAATAAGCTTTGGTTTTGTGGGTTTTGTAGTTTTCCATTCCAATTTTGTATTCAATTTTCTATTCAGGGATGCCATCAGAGCTGTGTTAATAATAAGCCCTGTGGACTTTGTGGTTTGCTCTCAATTTCTATTAATTTTTGAATTACAAGGCCTGCAGGAGCTGGACACTGATAGCTTTATAACAGTGTGGATTCATATAACTATATCCTAAAGGGATAATACCTACCCAAACAGCACCTCCCTGTGCAGTGCCCTAAAGAATGCATAGTCTCTCTGATGTAGGTTAATGCTCTGAAATTAAACACAGAAATTCTTGTAGAAGGTGGACCAAAGCATTATATTCACAACTCTCTGCAAGCATCAGCCACTCAGTTTACATGCCAGATCTTAAAAGCAGAATCTTTGGTTGGGATACCCTGAATCCAGGCTGGGCAAATGCCAGCTGTGTGCATCTGGCTCAGGGGGTTTTTGTGCAAACAGGGCAGCTACTGCTGGGTGTAAACAGGGGTGTGAAGAGTTAGAGTGGGTTTAATGTGAGTTGTAGCTGTTCTAGTTCAACATGTGCTGGTTTTACACCTCAGTTGATGTAGGAACTTGAGAAGGGGGGTCTGTGGGGTCAGCCTCTGATGTGCTCCGTGCTCTCACCCCAATGTGCTGGGCAGGCTGAGTGAGCAGGATGGAACTCATTGGGTTGCTACTGAAATGCAACTTGGGACTATTTAAGCCTGTGTTGACTTAGAATAGAAAATAAATGCTTAAAAGGTGTCCAGCTGAGGTTGCAGGGGACTCTTTAAATGGACTGGAGGAAATTCCTCTGGCCAGAATTTAGCGCAGCTCTTCCCAACAGCACATGTGAGTTTTCCCATCTGCCACTTGCAGAAGATGCATCATCCCATGTCTCGCTTGCACATTCATTATTCTGCTCAAGATAGCCACTAAAATACTTCTTAGAAAGTAAGAAAATCAAATTACTACGGCAGGAAAATGGGACTGAGCCCTATGGCATGGCTTGCTGAAGGCTGGAGAAGAGCGGAGCTGAACAGGGGCAGGTTGAGATCACCTGGAGGGATCCTAGTGAAGGGGTTGGGCTCCCCCTGTTTTAACTTTGGTTCTTCCTTCCCTTTCACTAACTTTTCATAACCATCCTGAAGTCAGAAGGGAAGTGAAGGAGGGAAGTGAACCTCCAGGCTTGTGTCCAAAGGCAGGATTTGTGTAAGCACTGCTCTGGAGGAGGCTCAGGATGTGTTTTTCCTCCTTCTAGCAGAGGAGCTGAGTGGCCTGGCCTGTGCTGAGCTCCTCATCTCTGCAGCTTTGCAGGATCTGAGTTACCCTCTGTGCCTGCCTGGCACTAATTACTGTGGGTGCTACATCTGCAGCCAAACAAACATATATTTTTTGGGATTAGGCTGATACTCTCCCATCAATAGTGATCTGGCACACCACTTATGCATTATTGCACTTGGACCTTTTTCTATCTATGTTAGTGATCATTAGGTATCTTCAAAGTTTTCCTCAATTGGAGTATCTGAAGGATATGGGAGGCAAAAATATTCACATGTTGTTCAGGTTCTACCTACAAGTAAGGAGTGGACACACTAACTCTTGCCAAAAAAAAAAAAAAAACCAAAACAAAACAACAAAAAAAACCCAAACACAAAAAAACCCACCCAAAACTACTCTATTTTGGAGATAGCTATCAAACCTGTATTTAAATTGACACACTTTGTGCTCTGTCCCCCACTGAGCGACAATTTGGCCTCTGATTTCTAACTTTTTTTTTTAATTAGTAGAATTTAATTAAGTGAATTTTTTGTCAGAAAGGCATTGACTTTTACAATCACAAATGAAATAATAGCCTGTAACCACCATCATTCCCTAAATATAATTTGCAAAAAATACTTACATCAACTAAGTAAATGTGATCCGAATCAGAAAATTATTCTGAGAGACTGTTTTAGCTTAGCTTTGACCAAATTAATGTCAGTCTGGTTAGTGGCTTGATAATAAACATGCTTCTGCTTTCTGAAGCCACTACTGTATAATCTGATTACAGCTGATGTGGCTGGCAGGGAGCCAGCCCCAGCTTGCAGCAGGCTCCTTCCCCACTGGAATGTTCCAATAAAAAGCACAGAATTTGCTTTGAAAGCCACTGGCCAAGGCAGCAGTGCAGGATTCCACCCCAAGCAGTGGCTTTGCTCCTTGCCCTCACTCCTGCAAGGTGATGTCTCTGCTATAAAGGTTTTTCCTGCCTGCAGGGGCAGAGCAGGGGATGGCAGTGACACGGGACAGTTCTGAAGCCAGGGTGCTCAGGTGAGAGGGTCCTGTGCCAGGTCTGCATCTCCTGCCCCTGTGGGAAGGGCTGCTCCCTCCATCTGCTGCAGAGGCTGCTGTGGGAATAAAAGATGCTCGTTGCAGTGGAGAATCCTGCAGCTTAAGTACAATGTGAATTTTGCTTGTGATAAGCTCCTTTTGAAGGTTAAAAATAAAGTTTTCCAGGGTGTTGTTTTTTTTAATGCTTTATTCTCTTTCTCTGCAAGGTTCTGCACAGTGAGTTGGATACCACAAGAGTGGTTTCCTGGGCAAAGCATCATCTCTTCCAGATAAGAAATATTTTTCTTCTTGGCAGCTGGATTGTTTTTAGTGCCTAAACATCTTCAAAGACTATAAAAGGGGAGATTTGTTATTATTGTATATCTTTGTCCAAGATGTTTCTCTCTGCATACTATATTTATACACAGGGTCTGTGTTTTATATTTTAAAAGCTGCTGGCATGAAGGTTAATGTCTTCTGATGTGGAAGAAGCTAGAAATACCTTCACCTGAAGGTAGCCAGTGATGAATAAAAGAGTTTAAAAAGGAAAAAAACCCCACAAAAACCCTTTAAAGTTATTCCATGCCACTAATAAATTAGTGATTTATTTTGGTACTTCAGTGTCTGTGAGCTTTTCTTCCACTGATGGCTTCCCCAACCCTTCTGGAAAAGTTCATGAGAGGTGCAGGGTTGACCAAGCTTACATGCAGTGAAATACTCCTGGGGCATGGCCCAAGAGCCAGATCAAGACTTGAAAAATGGCAGTTTGTGTGTGTTGGTGGGTGGTTGTTGGGGTTTTGTTTTGTTTGGAGTTTGTTTGGGAATTTTTTAGTTAGGGCTGTGGATAATATGGACATAGACGCTTGATGTTGGTCCAGGCTCAAAATTCTTTGAAACTTTTCGTCAAAACCTTAAAAGTGGAGGTATTTATGGGTGAAAAAGAGCCTGTGGCTCTGTCTGTTCACTGTCCTGCACAGTGTAAAAGGTGGCATCTCCTCTAATCCAGACAGTCATTTGTATGTGTTTGCAGGGGGGTGAACTCTATCCCTCTATTATATATTATATTGGCTAATAGGAAACAACTGTGCTCTGTTTGCTCACACTCATTACGCTAAAATAGATGAACTTTTCATATTCCATCTGAAAGGAATTATGCATAGATGATTGACATGCAAAATGGGAGAAGACTGGGATGAAAAAGAAAACAATGTTGACTTCAAAAAGAACTAATTCTAAAATTGCGTTTAATTTTGTTTAATGGATTGCTAGGAAAAGCACCTGAAACAATAATTTCTCATAAACTGTGAATCACTACTGGGTTTTTAATAATGGAGAAAGAACAGGAACTTGAAAGAATTTCAAGAAAGATAAATTGACTCATAAATGGGATATAAAAAAAGGTACCTCATTTTCTAACAGGATTAATCTCAAAATTTTTCAAATGTTTTAAGTGTTCTCTGAAGTGCTGCAGATACTGAAATCCAGGGAGTGTGCTGGTGTTTTGATAAGTTGAAACTAAAAGAGGAGACTTTCTGCAGCATCAGAGAGGCACTTTAGGTTTATTTTGTATGATACAGAATATAGTCTGCATCAAAGAGGTCTGGATTGTGCAGATATTAACGATTTCTTTGTCAAGATGAGGCAATCTGCCACAAAATTTGGTGAAAAGTCTGTTTTGCCATTCTGTTCCTGCTTTATATGAGATACAGGAACTGAAAGCAGTGACTGTCCCAGGCTTTTCAATTCACAGTGATTTGTTGAGGTTTCCAGGACCCAACTGCTGAATAGGGGAGACACAAACCCATAAAAATTATGGACTTTTGGATAATTTGTATTTTTTTGCCAAGAGGACATCCAGTGTTTCAGTAAATTCTTCCAGTAGAAATGTTTGTTTAGCTAAGAGAAAAATGGGATATTAGAAAACTTTTCCTGCTTCAGTTGTCTTTTTAATGTTTCTGCAAATCTTTTACAGATTTTTTTTTTAACTGGATCCTTTATGGGATCATAAATCATAGTTTCATTGTGTTTCTTCTTTTTGTTTTTATAAATATGTATCGCTTGCAAAGCAGACAAACAGCTTCAGGCTTAGTAAAGGCAGAGGGGATGCAGGTTGCTCCAGAGCCATGAATGGTTTTAGTTTATTTGTTACCATTGAATTTGGACTTACTTTTCAATAAAACTGGAAAGGAAATGCTATTATTTTCCCTCAAAATTGTGGCAGGAAATGAATTTGCTGTGATTCTGTTTTATCTCTTGAGATTTTCTGGAGCCCGGACTCCAAGTTCAAATGTGTGCTGCTGTCCTGATCATCATTTCTACCTCCAGGCCTCACATCACTCTGCGCTTTCCGGTTCTGCCTAAAGGCAGTACTGGGGTCATTTATTTCTCAGAGGGTGTTATGACATGGATGAGCACAAAAAAAGACAGAGACTGGCATATCTGCTTAGTCTAGACATTATTTTTTCAGGTGTGATGTGTAAGGTTCTATGTATGCAGGTGAGCAAGCTCCTCTTTCGTGTGCAGATGCTTGAGCAACAGACCTGCACTGCTCAAACCTGTGAGGATTTTAGTGTGTGATGAGTTTCTGCTCATCATCTGTGCTCCACAGTAATTTCTGTGTGACTAATAGGTTGAAAATCCTATTTTAAATGGTGATATGGATGCCTTTGTCCTGCAGATTAAACTACTCTAGCCACAAACTCGGCCTGGAATAAAGCACAACTTCTTGTAACAAAGGATGTGCACGTGTGTGGAGTGTTTGTATCTGCAACTTCTTCTCTTTTCTGTTTTTTCTTTTTTATTTCACCTAAATAAAAGCACAATCTGCTTTTCTGCTTTTCTTTCATTTCCTCCCCAGCACGCCAGGTCTCTGCAGCACTTCTGCCTGCACCTCAGCTGTGCTGGATCCATACAGGAGACTGTGGGGGAGGTATCGGACTTTTTTCTATGAAATCTCCACTGATGAACATAATTGTAATGCAACTGGAGACACAGGCTCCCGTTGCTTTTCAAAAATACATTTGGCAACTGCAAAACCAGAGGGTTTCCAGATCAAACAGAGGGTGGGTGTCCTTGCTCAGGAGGTGCCAGCAGTTCCCTTTCCTCATACTTTTCTTTGTGGGCATCTCCACTCAACTTGCAAAAAGAAGAAATCTTGAGGCTGGAAATAATGAAAACAACTTAATCAGCTCCTGGTCTTGACCCTCTTGTCCATTCTGCTCACTTTCTCCCAGCTTCCTAACAGGATGAAGTTCCAGGCAGTTTGGCTGCTGAATGGCCCTGTGTCTGGGGAGGGATTTCTCTGCATGGGGACTGTGCAAAAACCAAGTTCTTGGCTCTGGTTGCCTTTCTGCTCCACTCCAGGGTGGCTGAGCTCTGATTTTGCAAGTACTTGGCTGTAACATCATGGCAATCCAGTTATGTTATCTATCCTGCTTGGAAGAGGGACCTCCCTGCTGCATTAATCCTGAGGATGAGACTGCCCTTTCTCTTTTATTTAAAATATTCGAGCTGGGAGATGAATGCAGTGGCATCTTCAGCTCCTGACTCCCTGGCCATGCTTCCCCAGGGAGTCACACATGAAGTCAGGACCTGTGGCAATAACTGCATCACAAATCACAGTGCAGCTGCTGGAAAAGCTCTTTCCCATGATGGGAGTCCCAAAGCACTGCCAGTTCCCTACATAATAATCCACTCTCACTTGGTTCCAATGAGAATTTGGGTTTGCATGTGTTTTAAAGCAGAAGAGAAAGGGTTGTTTTCCTCTCTTTTTGCATGGACCTGTGAAACAAGGGGCTGTCGGACTTTGTGGGTGAAGATTGAGTTTTGCTTCTGGGTTCCTGTAGCACCAGCCGTCCCAATGCTCAGAGGCATGGCTGTTGCTCTTAGGATACAACTACCAAAAATCCCAGAGAAGAGCCATCCTTCTGAGTGTGAAGTTGAGAGATTTTGTCCTTTTGTGCCTCTTTCTGACATTGGTGGTGGCTGTGGACATCCCTGTTCACTGTTGCCACACATCAGTTGCACGTCAGTGCAAAGGGGTGTGTGGCTGTGCTGGTGGTATTGACTGGAGATTTTCCACCACCGTGATTTTCCTTTTTTTAAAAGCCAGCTGCTGCTGGGGGGGCCCTGCGTGCGTGTCTGCATGTTGTGGAATTGCAGAGGATTTGGGTTCTGTTTTTTAGCAGACTCGTAAAATTCTAGCAGGGTCTTTAACGTGGTGTGTACTCGTAGCACTTCTGCTCCACAGCTGTATGGTTATTGAAATGTTTTATTATTTCAATAACATTTTGAAAGGGATGTTTCCCTCCCAGCTTGAAGGAAGAAAATTTAATCCTCTTTCAGTTGCCTCATGGCAATGGGACTAAAAGGGATGTTCTCAGACCTTATCTGAAAAGAGTTCATTGCCTGTGCCTGCTGATTCTGTAAAGGGTAGGGCATATATGTCTCAGCAGGTATCCTTTGCAAAGGCCAGTTTTATGGGTCCGTTTTGCTCAATGTGAGATGATTCTTGTGAGTATAAAGGCTTTTTTCCAAGAAATCTTAAGAGATTTGTGCTGCCTGGCTCTATGCTGATATGAGTTCTAGCAGGAAGCAGCAAAAGGTAATGTATTTATACTACAAGACTGCTTAAGAATAGTTTTTTCCTAGTGATCCTTTGGCTTCTGAAATTATAAATTAGAGATGAATTTGTACCAGCAGATGAAAAAATAATTTAAAAAAGGACGGAGCTTCTCTGCTTACTATTGATCATAAGGATATGCACAAAATCCTCTTTTTTGGTTTTCCTTGTCACCCTGTGGTGCTGCCAGCCTTGTTTCCAGCCTCCCTGCTCTTGGCCTGGGCAGCCTCAGAGCACTGGGATGGTGTCACTGGGGATTTTCTGAGTCATCACAACGCTGGTTGAGCTCTGTGGGTGTTGTGCAAGGAGAGTTTTGCTTTGAAGTCCCTCCTGGCTTATGTTCTGTTGAGCAAACTTGTAGCAGGACCTTGTTTTGTTGCTGTCCTTCTGTGTTGGATTAGTTTATTCCTGGCTTTGTGTGTCAGAGTGGTGGTTGATGGCTGACATTAAGACCAGGTTTTCTTGTGTGCAGCATTCCCTGTTTAATGGGAATGGCACTGAGGCAAAAGCAAGATCAGTTTTCCATGGTTTATCCACTATTTTTGTTCTTTCTTCTGAAAGAAGGAGTTTCCATGGATGTGAGGAGAGCTTTTACCCTGGAGGTTAGGTTGAAAACTTTCTTCAATCCTGTGCTAAAGCTGTTCTGCTTAAATTTGCTTCCAAAGTCAACACATCCTTTTGGTTTAATACTTATTTGGTGGTGAGGAGTAAGAAGGCTGAGCCAGGAACCACAGCAAAACAGCTTTGGAGCTGCCCAGCCCGCAGCCCAGCTCCTCAGATCTGTCCTTGGAGCTTGAGAGGTACAAAAAGAAACCAGAAGTTAAATACATTTATTGAATTTTGTACTCTTTGTGGCTGGAAATTAATTAATTATCTTAAAGCAATAATAAAGAGGTGACTCCACCATGCAGGTGTCCAGCAAGACGGTCAGGGTGGACTGGGCTGGTGAATTTGACAGGGAGGGACAGCTGTGCTGCTGTCCAGGAGAGAAAGACAAGGACAGGGCGTGTTCCCCAAGGATGAATGGTCCACTTTGTTTGATTTGCAAGTTTTAAGTCAACTTAAATATAAAGCTTCCAGAACAGCAGAGGGATGTTGTTTATATAATCCAGTTGAGTGGAAAATCCCCAAAAGAGGATATCTGAGGTGGGGTGAGCCTCAGAGCCTTCTCAGTGCCAGCCAGGAGCCCGTGCTGCAGCTCCTGCCCAGTGTGGACACCAGGCTCGGCTGTGTGGTGAGCACATGTCCACGTTAATGTCCCTCACTGCAGGTATCATGAGCATATTTCTCAGTATTTAATATTAAGCAGTTGTCATTTGCATGACTCTCATGCCTCTGAGCTCACAAGCTGTGCCTGTTTTGCCCCTGGCTCAGCAGAAGGAGCTGCCAAGGAGCCCATCCACGCTGCCATTGTGGATGCCCTTCACTGAGCCCTTCCCAAAATACTCCAAATTAACCCATAGCAGAGACAGGGCTGCTGATAGCGTGGAAACGTGCACTTCTGCAATTGTGGAGTGCAGATCATGGAATAAACTCTTTGAGAGGGTTCCAGAAATGTTTCCTTATCTTTTAGTAACAGATTGCAGCTTTGTATTCTGAAATACATTGAGAGGGGTAGTTAAAGAATAGGGTGAATTTAAAAGCATATGTTTTACTCCCTTGTCCCTCTCCCAACCCCAAACCCTCAAAGCCACTCAAAAAAAACAAGCCAAGAAAGCTCCCATAAAAACTCCAAACCAAATAAATAAAATCTCATCCCTCATTAGGTTATTAATGAGGCAGAGCACAAAGGAAGGAGAGGCTGAAGACCACTTAGGTTGACTTTTAGGTCTTCCCTTGCTTGACTTGTTCCCTCACCCCAGCATACCCAGCAACACTTGAGGAAAAAAATGCCCAAGGTGTGGACTTGATGACAGAATGTGGGTCCTTTTGTTTGGTGCTGAGCTTGGGGTTTTGTGAGTGAGCCAAAGGATTAATGAAATAAATTCTTATAGACACAATGAAAAATGACTTGGTTGCCAAGAAACTGTCGTCCTAATGAACTTGGGTACTCTGTTTGTTGGAGACACCAGAAAATGGAAATGGGCTTGCATAGCTTTATTATATTCAAAAATAGACTTTAACTAGAACATTCTGTATTCTTCCTGTTTGAGTAAAAACAGGGGCTGATAGAAGTTGAAAGCAGCAGATAAACTGATGTGGAGACACATATGGCTTGAAGCTAGAGTTTGAAAAGCAAGGAAACCATAATCAGTTGAAGGTAGAAAGAAAAATGCTCCTAGTAAAGAGCCCTGTTCTCAAGGCATCGCTTCATGTTGGTATGAAGACAAGTTTCGATTAAGTCCAGATAAATTCTTTTTTTTTTAATGTGTACCTCATGCAGAATGGATGTTTGTCACTGTCCGTCTTCGTTACTAGGGAGGAAGGAATGTGGAAGCATGTTGCTGCTCAAGCTTTTGGGGCCTTAATGCCAGAAATCAATTCAATGTGGTCATCTTATGAAAATGCTCTAAACAGCCCATATGGTGCTTGGATTTATTAGTCAAAATGGATACATTTCCTTCAGAATCAGAACTAAAAGATGGGAGAGAAAGTTCAGTTTTCTCTCTAAAGACTGCTTTCTCCAGGGGTGTTCAGTGGGCCTGGGAAAGAGCTCCGTAAAGTATCTTAGATTTGCAGGAGGAGGGAAGACCCATAGTGATGGGTAAATGTGATATGCACCACATCTTCCCTGGTCTTTCCTCCTCTAGCAAATCTAAATCATCCAGCACAAAATCTTGGCTGGATCTCTGCTGGTCGGATGTTGAACCATGGTCACTTGTGGCTCATCTCTCTCCTGGAATGTTGTTGATGTTTACTGAGATCTTGCACATCCACATAGTGAAGAGCAGGATGTCTTCATAAATATGTTGTTTGCCTTGGACACTTTTTATTAAAAAAAGAAAAAAAAAAAGGGAAAACATCTTTCACTGAATTGAGAACACTTCCATGCTGTTTATGATTGGAAAATGCAAATGCTGGTGTTGAATTCTTGACTATTTTTAAGTCAAAAATTTTTCTGGGAAATATCCCTACTTTCTGTCTGGTACCTGGGCCTCTGTGCTTTGGACAAGGCAATGGTTGTGGTCTCAGCTTCCTGTGACAGAAGTGCCACCTAAAACAATGTTGGCCTTTTATGGATGCTTTGAAGGTAAGAAGCAGTGAAGGTCATGACACTGACAAATCTGCAGAATTATACAGAGTTGTTTCACATACAGGATTAAAAAATAAAAATACTGTGTAGTGTTGGTCGTTTTTAATAATTCTTTGCCCTGAGTTTTCAGCAATCAGATTAGAGTATATAAGACAAAGGTAGTTGCAGAAGATTGATTGCAAATAAGTAATTTGCTTGCTTTCAAGGTTTTTGTGTCTAGAATTTCATTAGTAGGGAATATATTACTTAAATAAGTGATTATTAAAGGTACCCAGCAATTGAACATGGAAATAGGTGAAGAGAGCAGTGCAAGCATTCCAGCTGGTCCCTAGGATAAGAGAGCTGTCTTTTGAAGTGAAAATCAAAAAACTTGACATTATTCCTGACCATAACTGCTAATATTGGGTAAACATCTCACATGTTTAGGAGTTGCATTCCCTATATGTAAAATATGAATAACAATATTGTATAAATGTTCTTTGATCTCTTCCCATGAAAAGCTCTATGGAAATTCCAAGAATTTGATATTAAATGCTAGATTTAACCTTTGCAAATTGAGCCTAAGTTATTTATATGTTTCTTTTTTTTTTAAGTAAAATAGTCACTTGGCACAGTTAATGCTTTCTACTGTGGTCAAATATGAGTGGCTAAGAATAAAGCAAATTCTATAAGTAGCAGTGATTAAATACAAATTTAATCTCTGCATTCCTACAGTATGTTCAGAGGTAGATTAAAAATGCCGTGATCCAAGGAATAAGGCAGTAATATGGTCTTAGTGACTGTTCTGGAGTAATTCTGAGGCAGGACTTGTGGCTGTGACTGTATAGCACTGGAAGAGAGAGCTGTCCCAACATGAGAAAGGAGTTGGAATGGTAATTCTCCAAGTCAAACAAAGAATTGATTGGTTATTGCTGGTTTAACCATAATAAAATGTAAGTCAAGAAGGATACTGCAATTCAGGCTTTGGCACCTCATCTTGTCTCATTTGAACTCATGTGCTCCTTGATTCCCTGCCATCAATCTCCTCTTTAGGAACTGCAAGCTGAAGTTAATGGCTTTCATCATAACAGCAATGAAAATACCATTTACCTATTAAAAATGCTCAGCAGGGAAATACTCAAGAATGATGCCTTGTGCTCCAGGCTATTCATCCAGTTTGATGAAATCTCAGTTTTTCGTTATGCCTCTGTGTATGCAGACACTCTGCAAGGCTTTGAGCTGTCCATTTTGGAGTGTGATTAATTTGTGTCCACACCAGACAGCTTGTTGTGCATTAAGCCCTGCCGGCCAACAGATAATTTTTCTAGCATTTAAACCAATTTATGGTCTAGCTGACGTGCTCATTGTTTCCCTAAACCTGGCCAGTCAGCACCTTCTCTACCACAGAGCAGGAAATTAATCTTTGCAGTTATTTGATTCCATCAGCTGTACCTGCTGCATGCAATTGTGGAGGAATCTGGCAAACTTTAAGGCCAACATCCTCAATCTGTGTTCATGATAGCTGCCATGTTCCTCCCTTCCCTTTCCTGGACTGTGCCCTGAGGCACCCTCTGTTCTCCCACCCAGCTGGGTGGGACCAGAACACCCAGCACCCACAGGAGAGGTTTGGCTGCCCTTTGTACAACCCAGGAGGGAGCATCTGAGGTTGCTGAGACTCATCCCTTGAGGAGACAGCAAATACATGACTCTGTGATCTGAGGACTCATCTTCAATCTCCTACTGCTGACTTTGTTAGCTTGGGGCTCTTAAACATAAGAAAGACTTGGAAGGTACCAGCTTAGCTCCTTGGGTATGTCCCTGGTTTAAGGCACGGATGTAATTAGGTTCAAACTTCATCAGAGCAAAGAGAAAAATTGGAAATGATCCAAAATGTGTACTTTTACCTGCCTGTTCATATGAATGCTTTACAAAAAGATGAATCTGAAGCTCCTGTGTTGATTGTGGTGTGCTGTTGCAATTGTTGCTCTTAAGAGATGAAAAAACAAATTGAGAAGGAATTGTGACAAAAACTCAGTTCAAATACTCCTTAACAAAGAATGCAGTAAGGCTGGCACAAAAGCAGCTCTGTACCAAAGCCCCCTATAAGTTATACCCCCATTTGCACAGGGAAGGTGGAGCTGAGCCTTGTGTGTAGCCCTAGAGGGTTTAGAGGTGCTTCTCTGCCAAAGCCTCCCTGGGACTCTCATTGCAGTATTCCCAATATCTACCTGTGTCCTTGCCCTGGAAGGAGCCCTGGAACTGATACACAGTTTGAGCTAGTGATTAGTTTAGAACAGCTCTTTGCTTAAAATGAAAGCTTGGAAATCAAGTTACTTGGCTTATACTTTGCATGACTGTGAAAGGCAGTTTGATTTGTTTTTTTCATTTTCAGGGATTATGGAGACAGAGCTGTCATGTGGAGAAATTCTCAGCAGAAAATGGGATGCATCAAAAAGATGCGAGGAGATAAATTTCAAGCAATCCAGAATTAATTCTGAGATCCCAAGGATTTCTAACTAAGTGACCAGTATTTTGCTGAAATGCCAACATCACTTTTCTTTCCAATTTTGTTTTCACTCTGAGCTGTATCTATTGCCTTTGAAGTAGCTACAGCTGAGGCCAGAATTTGTAAATGCTGGGAAACCAGCAGTTCAGAGCAAGGAAGAACCTTTGTAGTTTGTTCACAGGCAGAGCAACAGAGTAGGAAAATATTTTTTTTTAATTAATATTTTATTTACAAGCCTCCAGCATTTGATCCTGAGCTTTAGTCTTGTTGCATTAAAATGCGTGGTGCAATCTTAAAAGTCAGTTTGCCAAGGGGCAAAGAACCTTCCTGGTCAAGGAGACCTGGCAGGGAGAGTGTCCTGCATGCTTCTGTACTGCCAAATGATTTAGGCTAAGTCGTGGATTAAGTCTTGACTAGCTTTAAAATGCAACATATTGTCTCTTCCAGGAGTTGCACTGGTTAATTTGAACTGTGGTTATTGTCAAGAAATCAAGCCTTGGTTAAAATGTGTGCAGCATTTCCATGGACTGACTTAGAGGTCAAAAATTAGGAATTGTGAGCATTAAGACTATATTCAATATAATATGTGTTTGTTGGGATTGTCATTGGTGTGTTGTAGCTTCTCCATGTTCCCAGTTCTTAACTTCATGGCCACAACTGCTAAACTGGAAAAATCTTTGGCTATATTGATACAATTTCTATTACCATATGATTTTCAGCCTGTGGCATAGGAAGAACTAGTGAGTATTGCAAGCCATGTTGAAAAATAAAGGTAATTAAATTTTATTTAACAGAAGTTGGTATTACATAGTACAAATCTTGCCATGAGAGTGCTGCTGTTGCAAGCAGAAAATGAAAATCCAGGGATTTAAAGGTAATTGCATTTTACTGTGATCTTTACATGTTCCTTTGCATGAATTTCAAAAGAAAAGACAAAAAAAATTAAATACAGAAGAGTCTGGATGCCATCTGGAATTTATTTGACCTCTTACATTGGCTCTAAAAGAAATCATAAACAAATAAAACTTTTTTCTAAGATAAAAAAGACACTTAATTTAATAACTAGATTAAAAACCAATTTGAAACTTAATGGGAGAGCTTGCATGTGTCACAAGAAAGGGTAAGAAAACTTTTCATTTTAATGGAAATGCTGCCAGTTCTTCTGGTATGGGCCTTTTGTCCAGGGCATGAAGAAATTCCTGTTGTGATGAGCACTCCACAGCTACAGTGACCTGTACCCCTCAAGTTAGTGAAGATTAGATCTTTATATGGAGGGTTGGGATTAAAAAATGAATTTGATTGAAGTCTGAATTAAAACCCAGTCATTTTATTGTGGAGGGAATGAAATTTTAACAGCAATATTTGGAAAGTACATCTTTCTTTACTAGGCAGCCCCAGTGGCCCCCTGGTATTTTAAATCTGTGTGATGATCATCAGGATTTGTTTTTTTAATTAATAACTAGTATTCTCCACCTTTAAAAAGGCATGTTTTATTTAGAGTCAAAAGCACAATTTGAGATACACAGGAGCTACTGCTTTTCTCAGTAGGACATTGTCCCAGCTTTCTCCCCATCTCCCCCAACATGACTTCTCCCTCCCAGAAGTCGCCACTGTAGATCTCTTGGATAAAATGTGCTGCTAGACATAAAACAAGAAAAATATTTGTTTATTCTGTGGCAGACAGCTGTTTAGGATGCTGTGGAGGTCTAAGTCTTATAGCAGTTTTGCAGATGTTGTTTGTACGTGACTTTCTCTTGGAAACCATCTGTGTTAAGCACGGAGAGATTCTGTGCATCCCTTGGCAAAAAGAGTTGGGCTCTTTTCCTTCAGCATCTTTGTCCAAGGAATTTGAAGGAGGAGAGAGAGACAGAGGAGTGTTACCAATATTTGGTCAAAGTGAGGACCCATTTGTACTTGGACTTCAAAAAGCTTTTCTGGGCATGTACTGGGATATTCAGTGTGTCTGAAGGGGCAGAGAAAAAAATCTTCCCTCCTTTCTAGAAAAATGTAGAGCAAACCTCAAGTGATCCCTATGGAAGTGGTGGACAATGTCTAGAAACAGGTCTTTGTTTTTATGCAGAAAAGCTGTTTTGAATGGTCTGTGCTGCCAAGTTCGAAAGAGCTGGTTTGGTGAGATTAATCTGCAAATCTCCAGAGCACTGTAAGGAAAAGGGGCTCCCTAGGGAGTGATGGCTGTAGGGCAAGGCAGGTTTCTCTTCAGAATTGGGGATAAACATGCACACTCACATTCGAGTACTTACATATTCTATTAAGATAATTCAGCCAACAAAGCACATAGCCAAGGGTGATAGAAATTGAGGAATGTGGACCTTTTCTTGGCAGTTTGAATCTGGCTTGGAAGCATTTCAGGGGAGGATTAAATCTCACTGCTCGGCAGGTCAGGGTTGGGGTAATCGGTGAAGGCAGAGGTTGGGGATGGCTGAACTGGGGATTAGTGCGGCACGACTGCGAGTCTGGGGCTGCTCTAAATGAGGATGCAGATGAAAATATGTCAAGCATCTTTCACACTGGGCATTTTCAAATGGGCTGTGGTATCTGCAGGAATTTCGAGCCAGTGGAGTGGAGAGGAAAGGATGACAGAGCTGCTACCTGTGCTCAGCACAGGTTTCTTCCAGGGATTAGCTGGGAAGTGATGGTGCTCTAAGCTTGTTTGATCCTGTTTTGTTTGCTTTGTGGGTACTCAAATAGCTGATGTATTATAATGAAAATCTGACTTCTCTGCCCTGACATTGTTTGCTTTGTGAACTTTGTCATTAGTTCACCCAATTTTGTGCAAGACATGCATTGTATGCAAATTAATATGGTCAAACCAATGTCAAACACACTTGCATATGAGAAAATTTAATATTTCTCTTGGCAGTCCTGATATCCTTTGTTCCTAATGCGCTGACTTAATTTCTTCTGCTGGCTCTTGCTCTGTGCACATGTCACGAGGTCTGAGGGACTTGCTGAAAGGGCTCTGCCTTTCACTGGACAAGGTGGAAATTCCTCTGTTTTGCAAAGTGCGTATCTGAGACACAACAGCTTCTGCAAAGCTTCCAGAACAAGACAGCAGACCAAAAACACGGAGTAAAATTAAGCAGTTTATGGTATGAATCTCCCACAACAAAACAAAGCCAGCCTTGGCCTCGTGTTTGGGTATTTCTGGATTGCCAGTGGGACTGTGCCGGGGGCTCGGGGCTGGATGTGGGATGAGTCCAGAGTGGAGGCTCAGGGCTCGTGTCCCCGTTGCCAGGCTGCCATACATTCCACCAGCAGGGTAATCAGCCCGGCTCCAAATGCAAATTGCAATTTTGGGATGCACAGCTCCAAATCTGGAGTTGATCCACTGTCAACAAGAGCTAAAACCAGAGACAATGCTGGTTCTGCTGCACTCAGCATGAGGGTTTATCCCCTCCTCAG